>NW_011494752.1:12761373-12776355 GCF_000754665.1 Bison bison bison
CATATTCTAAAATTTATATGGAAGAGCAAAGGGTAAAGAGCAGCAAAGATAGTTGTGAAGAACAGGATGGAGGGATTTATTTGTTCTATCAGAAATTGTTTCCTTATAAAGCTATGTTAGGCCTTCCCTGGTGACTCAGCAGTAAAGACTGCCTGCAACGAAGGAGACCCAGGTCTGATCCCTGGGTTGGGAAGATCCCCTGGAGGAGGCCATGGCAACCCACTCTAGTCCTACTGCCTAGAGAATCCCATGGACAGAGAAGCCTGGCAGGCTACAGTTCATGGGGTCATACAGAGTCAGACACGACTGAAGCAGCAGCAAAGTAATGTTAGTTAAAAACGTGAAATTGGTTCTTGGGTAAATAAATAAAACTGTGAGTGAATCACTTAGAAATGGACCCAGATGTAACAGGAAATTTATATTCAAAATCAGTATGCTGAAAATGGATGAGCAGATCCATAAGCATGTTAGGATAACTCAATACTAATAAAAAATAAAATTAGAATACTGTGCAAAAATACATGCTGGGTGGATTAAAGACATGAATATGAAGTAGTAGTATTTTAAAGATGAAACACAAAAGATTATTTTTATGGTGTTGGCTAGGATGCGATTTCTGAAGCAGTACGAAAAGCACGAAACATAAAAAGACTGTTTTGCAACATTTAAAACTAAATCAGCATGACAAAGGTCAGGAGCAGACTTTGAAAAGATATTTACCAACTGTATAATGAACAAAGGTATCCAGAAAATACAGAGGCCTCCCACAAATCCATGAGAAAAAGAAAGCCCCAAAGAGCACACTACATAAAAAGGCAAGGAACAAGATGAATGGCCAATAGACACTTGAAAAGATGCTCCAGTGTCACACGTGGGAAGTGAAAGGACAAGACTGAGATTCCACTTCATACTCCCGGGCAAAAACTGGTGTGTCAGATGAACCAACTTTCCGCGAGGTTGGGAAGAAACAGCTATCTGTGTGGAAAGTAAATTTGTACAACTACACTGGAGGGCAGCTGGCAATTTTTTTTTTTTTTTTTTAATTTTCTCAGCCTCACCTCCGGGCATGTAGGACCCTAGTTCCCCGCTGTTGTTGAATTGCTAAGTCCTGTCAGACTCTACAACCCCAGGGACTGTAGCCCACCAGGCGCCTCAGTCCATGGGATTTCCCAGGCAAGAATACTGGAGTGGGATTTCCATTTCCTTCTCCAGGGGATCTTCCCAGACCAGGGATCAAACCCGTGTCTCTTACTGTCTCCTGAATCGGCAGGGGGACAGGGGGATTCTTTACCAAAGAGTCACCAGGGAAGCCTCTCTAAGTGATGGAAATTATGAATATTTGCCACCGATGCAGCTGCACTTCCTTGAACTGATGTATCTGGAGGGAACTCATGCCAACTTTTTAACAAATTTCTGGTCTTTAGAGTCTGACAACACGAATCCAGCCAGGAGTTGGGTAGTAGTTTATACTAATTAAGCTTAATTATTTAAATGGGAAAAATGAAAAAAAAATTATCATGAAAATGATCATTTACTTTCTTCCCTTAATTGGACAAATTTGATTTAATTTCCATTCATTAAGATATTTCATAGCATGCATATAAAATAACCAGTGCTATAACTTGTCAAAATCGAGGTCTTATTAGTGGAATAATCCATTTCAGCCTGATTTGATAAAAATATGGGGTGAGAGAAAACTGCTAGAGAAATGAAATGATACTTAGCATGTGTTGGGAGTTAAGGGGACTTCCCAAGATGTGCGATACAGGAGACATTAAGAGACTCAGGTTCGATCCCTGGGTCAGGAAGATCCCCTGGAGGAGGACATGGCAACTCATTCCACCATTCTTGCCTGGAGAATCCCACGGACGGAGGAGCCTGGTAGGCTACAGTCCATGGGGTCTCAAAGGATTGGATACAACTGAAGGGACCGAGCACACACGTGCGAGAGCTGAGGAGCCCAGGAAAGTTTTAAAAAGAGAAATACTTCAATGGAAACGATGTGAGTGTACTCCTACTTTCGGGGCTGACTGCCTGCAGTGGTCTGGATTTCTTTCTCCTTTGTTCCTCTGAGAGTCTGCATTTTCTTATCTGTAAATGTGTTATATAGTCCTCCAGTGAGAACTTGGATTCCCTTTGGTGTGCATTCTTCACCTTTCTATTATTTAACATAGGTAAAATTTATGTCCTTTGGTGTTTTGTGGATAACATGCTGCGTATTTTAAAGTTATTTATTTTTGGCTATGCTGGGTCTTCACTGCAGCGCACGGGCTTTCTCTAGGTACAGGGAGCAGGGGCTCCTCTCCAGTTTCAGTGCCCGGGCTTCTCACTGCAGTGGCTTCTCTTGCTGTGGAGCTCTAGGTGCATGGGCTGCAGTAGCTGTGGTGCATGGGCTTAGCTACCATTCAGCATGTGGGATCTTCCCTAAGCAGGGATCAAACCTGTGTCCCCTGCATTGCAAGGTGGATTCTTAGCCACTGAGCCATTAGGAAAGCCCTTCACGTTGGGTATTGAGGTGGTAAACTATGATTTATAGGCCAAATCTGACCCTCTGTCTCTGCCCTCAAGCTGGGCATGGTTTTTACAGTTTTTAATGGTTGATAAAATTAAAATAATAATGTTTAATGACATGAAAATTACATGATGTTCAAATTTTACTGTCCATAAATAAAGTTTTATTGGTCACAGCCATACTCCTTCATTTATATATTGTCTATGGCTATTTTCCCACTACAATGACAGAGCCGAGTATTTGTGACAGAGGCCATATGGTCTGCAAAGCTGAAAATGTTAACCTTCTGACCCTTTATAGAAAATGTGTTTCTCTAAGGCTCACCCAGGTTTATGTGATATGTTTTTTTAAAAATTTATTTTATTGACGTGTAGTTGATTCACAATGCTGTGTTAGTTTCTGTTGTATAGCAAAGTGTTCAGCTATACATATACATACTTTATTTCATATTCTCTTCAATTATGGCTTATTTCAGGATATTGAATATGGTTCTCTGCGCTGTACAGTAGGATCTTGTTATCGATTCTGTGTATAATAGTTTCCATCTGCTAATTCCAAATTCCTAGTCCATCCCTCCCCTTGCCTCCCCCCTGACAGCCAGTCTGTTCTCTATGTCTGTGGGTCTGGTTTTGTTTCGGAGATTAAGTTCATTTGTATTCTGTGATACCTTTAAGTGCCAAAATATTGAAAACACTCAGGCCATTGTCACGTGATTCCCAAAATCCCTTAAGAAGAGCACCAGATGGAATCGAGCACCTCTGAATTGGGAGCAAAGTTTGCGTTTTCAGGCTTGTTCCTCCAATTTCTCCTGACAACATTCCTGTCACTTACTGTGCGATGTAGGTAGTCATGCTGAAAGCAGGAGACTGAACTGCCAGAGGGGATTTTGTGATGTCAACAGAGGCAGAGGCTATTTAAATATTTGAAAAGTTTCCTCCTGAGACCTAAAGTTGGGAAGCCTTACTTCTGCCGCCAAGTGCAGAGAGGCTCCATGCGGTCATTAACATGTCCTGACATTTTGCAAGTCAGACTCATCATCATTTTTGTGTGGTCTAGAGAGCCCACAACTGCTCTGGGGGGAGGGGATCCTGATAGTGTAAGATGGATCTTGTCTGGAGCTTGGTGATAAAAAAAGGGCAAAGCTGAGGGTTATTCTCTGTGAACCAGTCAACTTTGCACTGGCTTAAGGTCTTTGACCCCACCCAGGAATAATATTTTTCAAAACATTTCCCTGGTTTCAAGAGAGAAAAAATAGGGGGTGTGGTGACTGTCTCAGGACCCTTGGCCCTCTGTTCTATGTGGCTGGAAACTTTCTCAAAGCACATGTCCAAAAATAATACCTAGGGATTTCCCTGGTGGTCCAGTGGTTAAGAATCTGTGCTTCCAATGCAGAAGACATGTTGGATGGGGAACTAAGATTCTACATGCTACAGGACAACTAAAATTTAGCAGAGCCAAAAAATAAAAAGTCATACATAACATGGCACACCATCCTTCTGATATTATACACTGTCGTTCAACAAATACCCCTTGAATGCTAATCATGGGCCAGGAGTTCTGTTCAGAACTGACAATATAAATGATGACAATAGCAATCTTTACAGAGGGTTATAATTACACCAGCCATCTTTTACTTCCTAAGTTGAGTGGTAAGTATTTAATCCTTATATTTTGTATCTCTGGATTATTTCATAACAAAAAGTGCACCAATAGCAGACATCACAGTCTCTGCCTTTCATAAGTTTGCAATGTCGGTGCAATACAGTGGTGGTGTGTGCAACCACCGAGTGCCAGGGAAACACACGAGGATGTTTCTCGTTCTCGAGGTGACAGTGGATTAGTGAAGATTTCCCAGAGAGATATTAGAACACCCAAGGTAAGTCTTGTACTATGGGTAGAAGTTAATCTAGACAAAGAAGGAGAAGGGCACGAGGTTCAAAAGGAACAGTGTGAGTCAGTAAGGATGTCAGGGTACAGTAGAGTATGTTATTTCAAGGAGGTAGGAACTGCTACATTATAAGGGGCAGGTAAGCCAGCAAGGAAGGAAGGAAGCAGGTCAAAGGCAGATTTGTTTTGTTTTGCCTTTCTGTACAAGACAGCTTATCCTGCATTCACTTAGGAATTAATGAAGGAATTATGGTTTAAACAGACCTTTTTGGAAGCAGCAAGGAGAATGAATTGTAGTGGAGCTCCCTGGGATGAAGGGAGGTGAGTTAAGAAGTGTCTTCAATGTAAGCTTTTCTATATAGGATGGATAAATAAGGTCCTGTTGTATAGCACAGGCGATTCCCAGGTGGCTCAGTGGTAAAGAAACTGCCTGCCACTGCAGGAGGTGCAGGAGACACTGGTTCAATCCCCGGGTCAGGAAGAGAAAATGGCAACCCACTCCAATATTCTAGCAGGAAAAATGCAGGGATAGAGGAGCCTAGTGGGCTACAGTTCATGGGGTTGCAAAGAGTCAGACATGACTGAGCATGCACACACACACTCACTGTGTAGCACAGAGAACTGTACTGAATATTTAGTAATAACCTATAAGGGAAAAGAATCTGAAAAAGAATGAGTATGTACGTAACTGAACCACTTTGCTATACACCTGAAATTAATACAACATCGTAAATCAACTATTCTGTTGTTTGTTGTTGAGTTGCTAACTCGTGTCTGACTTTTTTGAGACCCCGTGGACTGTAGCCTGCCAGGCTCCTCTGTCCGTGGGGTTTCCCAGGCAAGAATACTGGAGTGGGTAGCCCTTTCTCCCTCCAGGGCATCTTCCCAACCCAGGAAGGATCCCCTGCATTGGCAGGCAGATTCTTTACCATAGAGCCACCAGGGAAGCCCAGCTATACTTCAATAAAATAAATTAAAAAGAAAAAGATGTGTCGGCATTTGTTGAAGAAAGAGATGAAAAAAACCAGTGGTAGCCATGACAGAGAAGGATGGATTCAGAAACAGAGGTTGAAATTGGTGGCAACTGCTTACCTGTTGGGTACAGGTGGTGAGGGAGAATATAGTAATGTAGGAGAATGCACAGAGACCTGGTCTCAATGTGTATGAGGATTTAGTACTACATGAATTAAAGACAGGTTGGTTACTCAAGCATCTTTTTCCATTATCCTTTGGGCATTTTTGTTTGGCAGCTGGAGCCAACCAGGTGCTGGTTTAGATTTCCATGGCTTATGGGGTGGATGTACCTTATAAATAGATCCACTGAGAGCAGAAAGGATGTTTAGAAGACCTGGTGCGTGTTTGACAGCTTCTCTTTTGCCCTATACTTTGTCTTTGTTCCTTCCAGGGAAATTGGGTCAAATACGATTTGTATAAAACACAGATGGTCCATCAGGAAATCCAGTTCCAACTGCTCGTGGGAGAAGAAGAACTCAATGCCAATATCGTTACAAAAACCTCCAGACTCCACATTCTCATGGGATGTGTGCAGATCACTAATGCATCAAGCCGGCATCTAATCCTAGACCACCCGGAAGACCAGGGGAATCTCTTCATGTTTTAATAGGTTGGCCAAAAAGTTCATTTGGGTTTTGCATATGATATTACAGAAATACCCAAACAAACTTTTTGACCTACTCAATATATTCCAAGAGGAGATTTGGCCCACATGTACAAAGGACAGGGATGAAGAGGCACGTGGCTTTGCAAGAGAGGGGACTCAATTGTTCATAAACTATTTCAATAGACCACATAGGGGCTACTGACTAGAACATGGACGCTTAAAAAATGATTTTTGAATATGTGAGTAGATGCAAAGTGATTTAATTTGAGCCACGGAAGAGGAGCATTAATTTTTGAGTGAACAATTAAACCTTTTGAAAAGCAAAAGGAAAATTCCAAAACAAGATCCTGAAGTAAAATGAAGTACAAAATCTGGGAAAGTGAGGAGAGGAAAAGACACCACACCTGGTGCAGACCAGGTCTCTCAGCTGGGGCTGCAGTAGAATGGGCTTTCTGGACTGCTGGAACCTGGAGGCAGAGGTACGCTCCCAAAAAGCCAGGAAAAGATTCTATTTTCTCCATTTAGATTAAGATGGGGCCTTGCTGTGGAGGAGGCGATGGCACTCTACTCCAGTACTCTTGCCTGGAGAGTCCCATGGATGGAGGAGCCTGGTGGGCTGCAGTCCATGGGGTCAAGAAGAGTCGGACACGACTGAGGGACTTCCCTTTCACTTTTCACTTTCATGCATTGGAGAAGGAAATGGCAACCCACTCCGGTGTTCTTGCCTGGAGAATCCCATGGACGGAGGAGCCTGCTGGGCTGCCATCTATGGGGTCACACAGAGTCGGACACACCTGAAGTGACTTAGCAGCAGCAGCAGGGGCTTTGCTGATGCTGAGTTTGGTTCAAGGGCCAAGAGAGAACAAATTTTGTAGACTTTTAAAATATCTGGATTTGATGGTCCATGTACATTATTCAGGAATTATTATATAGGACAACAAGGACATAGTAGGAATTGAACTTTTCAGATTCGGCAAGGGCCAATATTTCATGCATCGTTTCACCAGCAGCTTCAAGAGCCCCGTTAAGGACTCTGGCAGCCAAAGAAAGAAACTGAAAGGCCTCATTCAGTCTGATTTGTGTCGCCACCCTGCTTCTTATACAATTATATGGCTTTTGCTAATTGAATCAGAAATTTGATTTAAATTTTAACTTTGAGCGTAGGATTTCTTACTGTCAGTCTGCAACCAATCTGAGATGCAAGTGGCATAATGATGGGTTCTGAAATGTTTAGTGTCAGAAGTGGGGTTTACCAATCAAGTGTTGAATTAAAAATACAGTTTGATCTTGGAAATGGTGTCAGGAATTCAAGGGATGAAAGAGTGAGCTAAAGAAGTGTGGGAGGAAAGCAGATAGCCCACTGAGCCCACTTTAAGTCACTGAAGAAGATGAATCACTGGAGTGTTAAATCAGTGGAATTCACTCACTGTACCTTATCCTCAGTCTAACAGGATTTATAGATAACTAGAGAGAGATGAGCTGATGACAAGATAGCCCAATGCATAGTTTTCTAGTAGTTTCCTTGCCTCTACTTGTTATCTTTTGGAAGAAAAGCTATGACAACCCTAGACAGCATATTAAAAAGCAGAGGTATTAGTTTGCCCACAATGGTCTGTATTGTCAAAGCTATGGCTTTTCCAGTAGTCATGTATGGATGTGAGAGTTAGACCATAAAGAAGGCTGAGTGGCGAAAAATTGATGCTTTTGAACTGTGGTGTTGGAGAAGACTCTTGAGAGTCCCTCTTTAGAGTTTCAAGTCCCTTGAGAGTCCCTTGCTTGAGATACAGCAAGGAGACCAAACCAGTCAATCCTATAGGAAATCAATCCTGAGTATTCATTTGAAGGACTGATGTTGAAGCTGAAGCGCCAATATGTTGGCCACCTGATGTGAAGAGCTGACTCATTAGAAAAGACCTTGATGCTGGGAAAGATCGAAGGCAGGAAGAGAAGGGGGACGGCAGAGGATGAGACGGTTGGATGGCATTATGACTCAATGGACGTGAGTTTGAGCAAGCTCCAGGAGATGGTGAAGGACAGGGACGCCTGGGGTGCTGCGGTCCACGGGGTTGCAAACAGCTGGACACGACTGAGCGACTGAGAAACAACACTATGCTATCTGGGCTTCCCAGGTGGCTCAGTGATGAAGAACCCACCCGCCAGGGCAGAGATGCAGAAGACTTGGGTTTGATCCCTGGGTCGGAAAGATACCCTGGATTAGGAAATGGCAACCCACTTCAGTATCCTTACTGGACAAATCCCATGGACAGAGGAGCCCGGTGGGCTACAGTCCATAGGGTCACAAAGAGTCAGACACTACTTGATGACTGAGCATGCACACACAGGCACTGTGTTATCCAAGAATGGAGTGGCTGCACAATCCCATAAAACTAAAAACTAAGGGGATGACAAGGCCCTGAGGAACCTCTGTAACTCTGCCTGGATTGGCAGTAAGTTAATTTCTAGTCAGAAATTATCTGACAGGGAAAATTACAACTCAGATATGCTCAATTCTCCCTGTCAAAACAGTAAGAAAAAAGGGAGGAAGATTAGAAAAGTATTACTTTTCACTGTATCTCCATATAGACATCTTTAATGCAAATCCTGTTTTTGTCTAAAAGCCATACAAAAGAAATATGAGCTTGAAATTCCATGACTTTGGAGCAGATTGACTGCAGTAAGTTTTCACTGGGCAGGGTTTCAGAAATTCATTTGACTTGAACCAAGTTGTCTTCCAAATGCAAAATTAAAAATATTTCATTGAGGAATAAAATTTCAATTAGTAAAAGTGTAACGTCTCCTGTCTCAGACGTTATTATAGGAGAAGGTGACCCGGCTGGACTGGAGCCAAATGAGATACAGAGTGAGTCTGCAACTTGCCTGGCATCTTCAAAGCTGTAAGTCTTGAGAAGCACAATTCAACCTTTTTGATCGTTTTAGAAATTAGACTTTAGGGCACAGCTTCAGGGTGGAAGGGCAGTTAGACCCGTATCTCATTATTTGGTAAAATAATAAAAGGTGAGGCAGTGTTGGAGCTGAAGTACTATTGTAGAAGGTGGTGGGATGTTAAGAAGACAGTATTTAAGAAAAGGACAGGGCTTCAAGGGCTTCCCTCATAGCTCAGTTGGTAAAGAATGCGCCTGCTATGCAGGAGACCCCAGTTTGATGCCAGGGCCAGGAAGATCCACTGGAGAAGGGATAGGCTACCGATTCCAGTATTCTTGGGTTTCCCTTGTGGCTCAGCTGGTAAAGAATCTGCCTGCAATGTGGGAGACCTAACTGGAAGATCCCCTGGAGAAGGGAAAGGCTACCCACTCTAGTATTCTGGTTTGGAGAATTCCATGGACTAACAAAGCTAGTGGAGGTGATGGAATTCCAGTTGAGCTATTTCAAATCCTAAAAGATGATGTTGCAAGAGTGCTGTACTCAATATGTCAGCAAATTTGGAAAACTCAGCAGTGGCCACAGGACTGGAAAAGGGCAGTTTTCATTCCAATCCCAAAGAAAGGCAGTGCCAAAGTATGTTCAAACTACCACACAATTGCACTCATCTCACACACTAGTAATGTAATGCTCAAAATTCTCCAAGCCAGGCTTCAGCAATACATGAACTGTGAATTTCCAGATGTTCAAGCTGGTTTTAGAAAAGGCAGAGGAATCAGAGATCAAATTGCCAACATCTGCTGAATCATCAAAAAAGCAAGAGAGTTCCAGAAAAACATCTATTTCTGCTTTATTGACTCTGCCAAAGCCTTTGACTGTGTGGCTCACAATAAACTGTGGAAAATTCTGAAAGAGATGGGAATACCAGATCACCTGACCTGCCTCTTGAGAAACCTGTATGCAGGTCAGGAAGCAACAGTTAGAACTGGATATGGAATAACGGACTGGTTCCAAATAGGAAAAGGAGTATGTCAAGGCTGTATATTGTTATCCTGCTTATTTAACTTATATGCAGAGTACATCATAAGAAACACTGGGCTGGAGGAAGCACAAGCTGGAATCAACATTGCCGGGAGAAACATTAGTAACCTCAGATATGCAGATAACACCACCCTTATGGCAGAAAGTGAAGAAGAACTAAACAGCCTCTTGATGAAAGTGAAAGAGGAGAGTGAAAAAGTTGGCTTAAAGCTCAACATTCAGAAAACGAAGATCATGGCATCTGGTCCCATCACTTCATGGCAAATAGATGGGGAAACAGTGGCAAGAGTGGCTGACTTTATTTTGGCGGGCTCCAAAATCACTACAGATGGTGATTGCAGCCATGAAATTAAAAGACACTTACTCCTTGGAAGGAAAGTTATGACCAACCTAGATAGCATATTAAAGAGCAGAGACATCACTTTGTCAACAAAGGTCCATCTAGTCAAGGCTATGGTTTTTCCAGTGGTCATGTATGGATGTGAGAGTTGGACTATAAACACAGCTGAGCACTGAAGAATTGATGCTTTTGACCTGTGGTGCTGGAGAAGACTCTTGAGAGTCCCTTGGACTTCAAGGAGATCCAACCAGTCCATCCTAAAGGAGATTAATCCTGGGTGTTCATTGGAAGGACTGATGTTGAAGCTGAAACTCCAGTACTTTGGCCACCTGATGCAAAGAGCTGACTCATTTGAAAAGACCCTGATGCTGGGTAAGATTGAGGGCAGGAGGAGAAGGGGACGACAGAGGATGAGATGGTTGGATGGCATCACCGACTCAAAGGACATGAGTTTGGGTAAATTCTGGTAGTTGGTGATGGACAGAGAGGCCTGGCAGAATGCAGTTCGTGGGGTTGCAAAGAGTCAGACATGACTGAGCAACTGAACTGAACTGATACAGTCCATGGGGTTGCACAGAATCAGACACGGCTGAGCGACTTTCCCTTTCACTTTCTCTGGTAGTTCAGTGGTAAAGAATCTGCCTGCCAATGGAGGAGACACAGGTTCGATCCCTGGTCTGGGAAGATCCCACATGCCTGGAAGCAACTAAGCCCATGCACCATAACTATTGAACCTATGCTCTAGAGCCTGGGAGCCACAGCTATTGAGCCCACATGCTGCAACTATTGAAGCCCAGAGCCCTAGAGTCCGTGCTTCACAGCAAGAGACGCATCACAAGGAGAAACCTGTGCACTGCAACTAGAGAAAAACCCGAGCAGCAACAAAGACCCAGCACAGCTAAAAATAAATAAAATAAATTATAAAAAAGAGAAAAGAACCACTTATTGGATTGGGGGAGGAAAGGTGTAAGAGTTAATAAGCAAATTCCTGGACTGAAAGGTAATTTGAATTAGGCAGGTTGGGAAAGAAATGAGAATGTGGAGTCGGTGTAATGGTTGGAACCAGCACAGCAAGGAACCTGGGACTCTGGTCCTCGTCAGGGAGAAGCCAAAGTCTTCTCACAGAGCCTGCTAGTGCATGGTCCAAACCAGGGACAGGGGCTCATCGTGGAAGTGACAGTAAAACGGCCCTGGGTACAAGGGAACAAAATGCGAAGCAGTCAACGATTGTGAAGCTGTGAAGTTCCTAGAGACCGCATGGGAGGAGCCATCCTGAAAGGTATTTTATATGACATGGAACAGACTTTGGAGAATCACACTGTGATCTTGGTCCTTGGACATTACAGACTAAGGAAGATTTAGTCAGAGGTGGGGAGAAACAGGTTTTCTGAAACGCTGGAAATCTGGAGGCAGAAATTGTGTTCAGAACACCTGTGCACAGACTATTTTATCAGCCCAGATGAAGAGGTGGCTTTGTAGATGTGAAATTTGGACTGAGTCAAGAAATAATATTCTCTTTTTAATTAATATAAATATATACATCTCCCCCCAAATTTCTGGAAATGCATAATTTTTGTACTATATTGTCTTATCTTCTTGGGTATGCATATATAAATACATATACCTTAAATTTTTTTCCCTAACACTTAATATTTGTTTATTTGGCTGCATCTGGACTTAGTTGCCATCAATTGCTCCAAGGCATGTGCGATCTTAGCTCCCCAACCAGGGATTGAACCTATATCCCTTGCTTTGTAAGGCAGATTCTTACTAGACTACAGAAGTCCTTAAATATATAGATACACACATATATATATATCTTGTGTATGCATATATACATATTTTTATATATTAGTATATGTTTATAGATACATATATATGTATACATAAACATTTTTTTTTCTTGAATGGCTGACATAAGTCCTGAATCCCTAAAGAAATAAGGACAGCAAAGTATCAAGAATTGAACTTCCAAAAAAAAAAAAAAGAATTGAACCTCCCAGTGAAGTCCTATTTTGCATTCACATTGTCACAGGGACATTGAGACAGCCTTTGTCAAGTTCTTTGTAATCTAAGAAAACCATCCTCTGTCCGTTTTGCTTCTACTTTGTTTGCATCAAGTTCTGAGTCCTTGGTTAATTAAACTGGCAACCTAACCTTGCCCTATTGTCTAAGTTTTGTGGGTGCACATTTTCTGTGTATCTTGCAGCTAACACCTAACCTCCCTGAAATACTGCACACGTTCCATCTCCTCTGTCTTGGGTGTAGGAGGGAACACCACCTTCTCTCTGGACTCAGCAGGTCAGCCGGCCCTTCAGCTGCTCTTCTTCCTATTGTCATATCTGGTCCCACCTAAGGAAGCCCCAAGAATACTGTCTGTTTGGAGTGTAAGGACAGTGAAAGCCAGCAGGCCCAGCACCAGTCCTCGAAGGACCTTCATGAATCAAGTCTCCCCTGTATTGGTTTTCTCCCTCATTTCTGTGGCCTTGCTCTTCTGACCTTGAACCAAGCCTCCACCTGGGAATGTCTCTGACTCCAGCAGGAATTCATTAGAGATATTCAAGTACAAAGAGTCTCTTACCAGATGCCAAGAGGTCGTTGATGAACACGAGGAACTTCTCATCAGCCACTTGGGCATCGGTCATGAGAAACACGGTGCTGAGGTTCTTGACCCCGGCTTTCAGGCACAAGACTGCCAGGTCCGCCTGCAGAAACCACGGCAGAGATCTCTGAGAAGAGGGCCTCCTTGAAAAGAGACCCCCACCCACTTTTTAGGAACGGGACCATTTTCTTGTCTGTTCTCACAGGAAATAAGGAAAGACGGCAATGGGAGGGAAGGAGGAGTGTGACTTTGAACTCACAGGCAGAAAAATATGCCTCATTCCCAGGCCTTGATCCCATAGATGGAAAAGTAGAATAAACAGTGGTGATCTTTAATTCACACAACCACCGTGGCTCCTGAACGAGTTTCTAGGACTACTGCCTTGTGCAAAGAGACATGAGCTTTCCAAAGACAAGGATGGTCCCCTGTTCACCTGTGTTAACTTATATCATCACACAAGTGAATGACTTGCCCCAGGAGGAAAGCAAACGCTCTTAGTTCTGACAGAAGAGTCACCATGTACTTGGGCCTCCAGGCCTGGGTAGATGACTATATCTTATGATAGCAGAGTTTTGTGTTTTTTATGACTAGCTCCAGGAAAAGACTTGTATTGCAAAAAGTATATGTACATGGGGGAACACACAAACACACTCACACATATGCACACACAATCATTTGGTAGAAAATTTGTTGTTGTTGACTTTGATGTATTAATAGATGTGCTTCCTATTTGGATGAGAGCTGAGGCTCTACAGATGTCACTAAAGCAGCGGAGGTCTCCCAGATACAGAGCTTGGGAAGGCCAGGTTCTCAGGCAGGGTCTAATGAGCCCCTCCAGCCACCAGCCCAGAGTCCAAGAGGAAAGCGGACAGACTCTGAAGAGGAGATTCTGGGCGAGGGAGCCGAAGAGCTAACGCAGGGTGACAGGGAGCTGGGCAGCTCGGGAGAGGCTAGGTCTCCTCCTGCAACCACCGACCCTCCTACCTTGAAGTCCGGGATCTGGTAGCCTCTCCGCAACGTGATCTGGAATATGTCCATGGAGCTGACGAAAGCCGCCAGCCGGGTCAGGCTCTGCTTGCCACTCCCCCCAACGCCGACTAGCAGAGCATTTCCCCGGGGGGACTCCAGGATGCGATTAATGTGGCAGCTGAGAGAGAAGCAGAGACACAGGGCTTCGATCAGATTCCCCTCTGTCAGGAGCAGGTGGAATGGTCTGGGGGGACCTGGAACCCTTGCAGGCACATCCTGGGCTGAGCTTGGGAAGACTCAGTTAAGAGGTCGACTAAGAAAAGATGCACAAGGTGAGAGTTGCAAGTTAAGTTTTATTTGGGGCAAAATGAGGACTGCAGCTCGGGAGACAGGGGTGCAGAGACCTCTGAGAGGCTGCTCCAAAGAGGTCGTGGGGAAAGATCGCTAGATAAGATTTTGGTAAAGAGGGAGTTCACAGCAATCCAAGGTTTTCTGCTAGTCTTGAGGAGCTGATGTCACCGTGAAGGGATTCAGTGCTTTTCTAGATATGAGGTGATGCAAGGATTGGGATCATGAAATCAGTTTCTGAAAATATTTATCTAAAGACCTGTTCCACCAGTTTCCTGGAGCACAGAGTGCCTCACTCTCCAACCTGGACTCTCTTCAGGGGGTGTTGAAGGTCCACAGTTGTAGCAGAACAGGGTTCAATCTCTGCAAAGGCAGAGAGCAAATGCCCTTGGCAAGCGCCAATTTGTAGTTGACAGTGGTCCCCAAGCTTGGCCTCGCCTCTGGCCCGAGTGGACTAAAGTCTCCCTACTCTGCTTTAAGCCAAAGCCTCTGGTGAAGCACAGGTGGTGGAGGAAGAGCCCAAGGCAGCCAGGAGGGGTTTGTGATGGCAACAGGAAGGGCCTGGGGTTATATCTCTAATTATGTCCACAGGATGAATTCCTAGTGAGACAGTTTTCACGGCTTTTGATAAATGCTGAAAAACTGCACTCCCCCACCCCATTATGCTGCTGCTGCTGCTAAGTTGCTTCAGTCGTGTCCAACTCTGTGCGACCCCATAGACGGCAGCCCACCAGGCTCCCCCGTCCCTGGGATTCTCCAGGCAAGAACACTGGAGTGGGTTG
>NW_011494752.1:12776455-12790983 GCF_000754665.1 Bison bison bison
ACTGGAGTGGGTTGCCATTTCCTTCTCCAATGCATGAAAGTGAAAAGTGAAAGTGAAGTCGCTCAGTCGTGTCCGACTCTTATCGACCCCATGGACTGCAGCCCACCAGGCTCCTCCATCCGTGGGATTTTCCAGGCAAGAGTACTGGAGTGGGGTGCCATTGCCTTCTCCACCACCCCATTATGGTGGCACTAATTTCTTCTTAGGTAGAAGTAGTCAAAAGTTGAGTCTACTATATTGGAGCATAAGAATATGTCAGATTGTATGAGTTGAATTTGGAAGTTAAGCCCATATATTTGGGGATGGATAGCACAGTGATGCAGCCACTGTGAACAGGTCGTATGTCACTAAATTTATCTAGTGACATTTTATTCCCCTAAATATTCTTTTCAGGTGCCCCAGTGGTAAAGAATCTGTGTGCCAGTGCAGAAGAGGAAAGAGACTGGAGTTCAATCCCTGGATCGGGAAGATCCCCTAAAGAAGGAAATGGCAATCCATTCCACTATTCTTGCCTGGAAAATTGCAGGCAAGTAAACGAAAGCTGAAGATGTACCACAGTACAGCTGGAGGAGTCTGGCTTACTGAAGACTGGACACACACACACACGGACAGAAGAGCCTCGCATGCTACAGTCCATGGAGTTGCAAAGAGCTGGGCATGACTGAGCACACAATACAACAAATATTCAGGAGATTTTCAGTGACCTACTTTAGCTCATTTTATGATTTTACTTTTGCATTTATAATTACTCAGTTTTGATATTCTGTCTTGTATCAGACAGATGTATACTTCTCCAGATCCATTATTAAACCAGAGATTCTAGACATCTGAAGAGTGTGTATTCTCAGCTTACTTTCTCTATGGTGCTAGCGCATTGAAGGGATTCAAGAAGTTTTTGTTAAATTGAAGCAGAACACCCAAGACCTTATCCTAAGCATCACATTTGGGGGTGAAGAAGTTGCAAGGAATCATCTGCTTTGTGTCTATATGAGAAAGGGTTGCCTACGGTGACAAAAGGAGAGATGGTGGTGCAAAAATGTCCAGGCCCTCTCTTCAGATTCAAAAAAAGAGGGGCGGGGTGCAGGGATGAACTGATGAAGGTGAAAGAGGAGAGTGAAAAAGTTGGCTTAAAACTCAACATTCAAAAAACAAAGATCATGGCATCTGATCCCATCACTTCATGGTAAATAGATGGTGAAAAATGGAAACAGTGACAGACTTCATTTTCTTGGGTTCCAAAATCACTGCAGATGGTGATTGCAGCTATGAAATTAAAAGACGCTTGCTCCTTGGAAGAAAAGATATGACAAACCTAGACAGCATATTCAAAAGCAGAGACATCACTTTGCCAATGAAGGTCTGCATAGTCAAAGCTATGGTTTTTCCAGAAGTTATGTATGGATGTGAGAGTTGGACCTTAAAGAAGACTGAGCTTCGAAGAATTGATGCTTTCAAACTGTGATGCTGGAAAAGACTCTTGAGAGACTCTTAAGACAGTAAGGAGATTAAACCAGTCAATCTTAAAGGAAATCTATGCTGAATATTCATTAGAAGGACTGATGCTGAGGCTCTAATACTTTGGCCACCTGATGCAAAGGGCCAACTCATTGGAAAAGACCTTGATGCTGGGAAAGACTGAGGGCAGGAGGAGAAGGGGATGACAACCATGGACGATGCCATGGTTGGATGGCATCACTGACTCTATGGACATGAATTTGAACAAACTCAGGATGACGGTGATGGACAGGGAGGCCTGGAGTGCTGCAGTCCATGGGGTCACAAACAGTCGGACACAACTGAGCAACTGAACAGCAACAAGGGATGAACTGATGAGGAGAGAGGCAGGCAAGGGGAAGGAAAAACTCAAGTAGGTTCTGTGGGCCGCCCAACACCCAGCTCTATTCTGGAAGGCCTGAAGTCAGTTCAGCATGGTCCATGCTATTCTATAGCTAAATGGAAATGCATCATTAGAGCTGAAGCTTTCAAAGAAGAATGGTGAAGTCTGCAACTGTCAGCATCGGACGCCAGCTGGGGGATTCATTAACAACCTCTGATGAGGGCAAAGGACTCTGCATTTAAATCACAAAGTCTGAAAGGAAGATCAATATTCTAAAGGGTGCCTGGGCTAGAAAACCAAGGCAGTCTGAGTTAAGCCCATTACTGAGCTTCTGGGAGATTAAAAACAAAAGCTGAAGATGTACCGCAGCACAGCTGGAGGAAACTGGCTTATTGAAGACTGGACACACACATACACACACACACACACACACACACACACACACACGAGAGAGAGAGAGAGAGAGAGAGAGAACCAATAAGATGTACAAAAGAAGGGGCATGAGAGAATTTCCTTTTTTTTTGTTAATAAACATGAAGTGATTCTAAGAGGAAGAGGAGGAGGCAGAAAAACATACATTGGAGCAAACGAAAAAAGAAAAAGACAAAGATTATGCCAAAAGCAGGAGGAACAATCTAGTGCAAAGCTTTCCAAAGAAGCAGAATGAGAATGTGCTGGAATGGTGAAGGAAGTTGGTAGGAGAGAAAAGGTGCTTTGAGGGAAAGAAAACAACATTGAAAAGACAAAGACTCTAATCTCAGGGACTCTTATGCAGCGCAAAGCCCTCGACAGGCAGGACCCTCAAAAATCCTTACTTTCTGGAGGAGCAAACCGAGGCTTGGAGCAGTTGTGTCCTTTGCACAGTACTACTACCCGTCAGTGGCAGGATGAGGACCTGAATTGGGGCCTGGCTCTCAGCCGGGCCTGTGGGTTCCTGGGAAAGTGTGTACAGACTCCATCCTGGGCGCTGTGTGCAGTGGTGCCCGTAAGCTTAGTTACCTGTGCTTCTCACTATATTGTTTGGTGCAGAGAAATGTCACCAGCATGGAGTGAGGGGAGAAGGAGGGTCCCTACCTCTTTCTAGGCCCTGGGGCATATAGAAGGGGGAAGAAAAAACACACTTTCCTTAACCCAGGGATCAGTTAGGTTTCAGTAAGAATTCGGAAGTGGAAGACCAAGTGGATTTTGCTGTTGGAGACCCTGGGCAGCAGGGGGCAGGGTGGAGTGATTGTAGAAGGCAGGAAGGGTGGTAAATGCAGCTCAGGTGTCAGTACATACTGTCTGGGAGGTTTGGAGACCATTCTCCATGGTTCACTTGATAGCCTGTGTGCTTAGGGCATGCTCAGTCACTAAGTCATGTCTGATTCTTTGTGACCCCACGGACTGTAGCCCACCAGGCTCCTCTGTTCATGGAATTTCCCAGGCAAGGATACTGGAGTGGGTTGCATTTCCTTCTCCAGGGGATCTTCTCGACCCAGGGATGGAGCCTGTGTCTCCTGCATTGGCAGGTGATTCTTTACCACTGAGCCACCTGGGAAGCCCATTCACTTGACAGGAGCAAGACTTAAAAGGACAGTTAATTTTTGAAATGTGTGCACTTAAAACTTTCAATCTCACTGGACTAGGGTGGGTTGGGAATACAGGTCCTCAGCCCTTCTGCTGCCTTATTTGATGACCTCCCATTCTCCCCTGGTGTCACTGTGGTCAGGACCAGGATTGTGAATGGCAACCATGTGCACAAATCCTGTTCCTCCAGAGTCTAACACGACACTGCCCCCCAAGGTCAGTGGCAGAAGCTGCTCTACCAGCTGCCATCTCGACCTTCACGGCAGAAGCAGTCACTGCTTTCCCGATTTTATCTAGGTGTCCTCAAATGCCCCAGTGAGACCTGACACTGGGAAGGGGAGACAGCTGAAGAAAGGCAAGGAGAGAAGCACGCTTACACGTGGCGCACGGCGTCCTCGAAGAGCACCAGGTCCATCACCGTGTTGACTTCGTTGTGGCTCTCCAGGGCCTCCACCAGCGTCTGGGTCAGAAGTTCCCACGACTGGACAGGCATGTACTTGGGCTCCCCGATACCGTGTGCAAAATGGCAATACACGTTCAGGCTTTGGGTCTGCTCCACAGTCTCTCCAAGGTCCTGGTGATGAGACACAGGGGCAAGGACCCTCCTGACCGACTCTTGGGTCTGCTCCCACACAGAGTGGAGACAAACCTTATTATGTATAAGAAAATAAAATACCCAGTACCATTCACCTGACTTAAAAGACAGGGGGTCTTTGTCTCGTCACTACCAAGCCATCCTTGAAGTTTCAAAGCGACAGCTATTCTTTTTTTAATCCAGAAAGGAATTGTTTACTTATCAAAACCCAAATACTTGAGATTTTGAGAGGTGGAGATTGTTATGAAAGTTGAGTCCAAGAAAGAACAGGCTTTCTAATGCATCAGGAGGAGTTTATGTCAGCTTGAGCAATTGTTCCCACCTGCCACTCTTTCCTTCTAAGGTTCAGACTGGAGGACTCACTTGGGAAGAGGGTGATCAGCATGCTGTTCAACAGCAGGGGCATAACCCAGGAAATACATTTTAAATCACTATTTAAATAAATCTTCACTCTCTAGAGTTGTTTCAAATGTTCCAAGTTTCAGACTTGTTCCAAATTTCCAGCCAATAGCAGTTCCAAAGTGGCTGGCTCTGCAGAGACGAGACTCTGAATTTCCAAGGATGCTGGTGTGTCAGCTGGGATGACCAATTTGGGGAAAGGACAAGGATATGGTCAGATGGTCTTCACAGGCCTCACAAGACTGAGATTCTATGGTTAATTTGTATCTCTTCTTGCCCCAGAATTTTCCACTTTGTCACACTAAGGACAGACTTTCTTTATCTAAATATGATTTTCTTCAATTTAAGGGCTGGATTTTTATCATTTTGGTGATCCTTGCATAATCACCATTCTTTTTCAGATGTAAGCAGAAATTCACAGGGCAATACTCACATCAAAAATTTTCTTGACCACGTCTACCTGGATCTTATCAAAAAGATCAAGGTCCTTCTCTTCCACCATCTTATCCCGATAAACCCGATTCGATTCGTGCAGATAGAGATTTACTAGGTCCTGTGAGGACTTCACACATTCCACGGAGGAGAAGAGAATACCCTGTAAGGAGAAAAAACAGCAAAAAAAAAAAAAAATAATAACATAAATAGCAACTTAAAACTTCAACAGTTACTATTGATGGAAGCCAGTTATGCAATAGGCACTGAACTAGATGTTCTGCCAGACAAAGCTCACTTAACCACAGTGATGAACCTACAAAGTAATTTTTACAATAGTTATTCAGCATAAGGTGAAGGGTGAGATTCAGAAAGAAAGCAAGCGTGCTCTACAGTATAGGGTAATAAGTGGCCTTAGTTCAAAACCACACAGCTTTGAAGCCAGGTCTGCCTGACCTGAGATCCTGGAATTTCAACCACTACTTTCCAAATCACCACAGAAATGGGTGAGGTGGCTTCTTGGCTGTATTTCAACTCTACAAGTGCCATTTTGAAAGCTAATCTGGGTGATGACTGTTAATTCAAATCAGAAGGACAACAGAGGGCTGGAAGGAATATAGCTAACTTTTACAGGTCAGCAATCTAGTTATTCACCTCTAGTAAGTTCTCCTTCCTATACACCTCAGGGATCATTCTAAATATTTACTATTCTTTTCAAATGTCCATCACTTCCCTGTTACTATTAGCCAGTGCTCCAACCTCCTTTATGGAAAAATGGACACCACTGAGGTCAGAGCCTCTTGACAATTTCAAATCCTATAACTTAAAGCTCATCGATGCCTTCTTTGCCCTCACTGACTTCTGTCTTATCTTACAAGAAAAGGAGTCCTTTAATTGTACGTCATTACAGACAGAATGGGCTTCCCCGGTGGCTCAGATAATAAAGAATCTGCCTGCAACGAGGGAAACTTGGGTTTGATCCCTGGGTTGGGAAGACTCCCCTGGAGAAGGGAATGACTACCCACTCCAGTATTCTTGCCTGAAGAAATGCATGGACAGAGGAGCCTGGTGGACTACAGTCCATGGGGTCACAGAGTCAAGACACAACTGAGCAACTAACACTTTCGCTACAGACAGAATGATGCTCAGATTCACCTGCATGGCATGAAGATCGGGTCATAACAAGAGGTGAAAGGCTGACAATTAATGATCTAAGTAGCCATGTCAAGAAGATAGAAGAACAAGAACAAACTCATCTCGATCCTAGAGTAAGAGGAAGACAGAGATTATAAAGAAAAGAGCAAATTTTAATAAATTTGTATACAAAAATGTATCAAATAGAGATAACCAATAAAATCAAACACATAATATTGACATACGTCTCTTTTTCAGTTTCTTTGGAAAAGACTAGCACAATTAGCCCTAGTCTCTAGCAGGGCTGATTGAAGATAAAAAGAGAAAAACAGAGAAGGTACACATAATCAATAGCCAGAACAAAAAAAGAGAGCACATGTCAGACAAAACAGATACTTAAAAGATAACAACAGGATACTGTAAACAATTTTATGCTAATAAATTAGAAGCTGATGACACTGACATCTGACCACAACTGATGCAAAAAGAAGGATAAAATGTGAATTGCCTAATACGTATTTAAAAAATGGAATTTATAATGGAAAATCTTTCACAAAAAACCTCCAGATGGTTTCATCACTAAACTCTTCTGACGTTTAATGAAGGTACAATACAGTGTCTTAAAAAATCTTCCTGAGAGTAGAAATAGAGGAAACGGTTCCCAATGCATTTTATGAGGACTTCATAACCTTAGAACACTGGAAGAAAGAAAAATGATAAGAAAATCATATTAATATAAGTGCAAACATTATAGAGAAAAAAATAATGAATGGAATCCAGAAAATAAAGTAACTTCACCATGTTAACAACTCAGTTGGGTTGATTAATAAAAAATAATCAATGTAATTTATCCCATTTCCACAAAAAAAAGAGAAAAAGATAGATACAGTGATTTCAACAGATATAGAAAAATCATTTAAGTTTCAACATATATTCATGATAAAAAAAAATCTCTTAGTAAACTATAAACGGAAAGAAATTTTCTTAAACTGGTAAAGAGCATCCACGAAAATCTATAGTAAGCATCACACTTAACAGCCAACTATTGTAAACACTTGCCCTTAAAATTAGGAATGCTGTGCAAGGCCACTCTCACTATGTCTCTTCCTTGAGGCGGCAGGTAAGAAAAAGCAATGGGAAGACTTAAGGGTCAGAAAGAAAGGAATTGTTACTATGATTCATTTTTACCAATGGCATGATTGTGTATATAGGTGCAAACATAATATTGAACAAAAGTACACAAGTGTATTTTCCATACAATTTGCATATAAAGTCCCCAAATAGGCTGAAATAACGTATGGGGCTAAAGTCCAGACAGTACTTTAGCTCTGAGAGGAGAAGAAAGAGTGAGTGGAGGACTTCCCTGGTGGCCCAGTGGTTAAGAATCCATCTGCCAAAGCAGGAGTCACAGGTTCTGTCTCTGTTCTGGGAAGATCCCACATGCCACGGGTCAACTAAGCTGGTTTGCCGCAACTACAGACCCCATGCTCTAGAGTTCAGGAGCCACAACTACTGAAGCCCGTGCAACTTGGAGCTCACGAACCACAACAAGAGAAGCCACCACAATGGGAAGTCGCGGCACTTCAACTAGAGAAAGCCTGCATGCAGCAACAAAGACCCACTGCAGCCAAATAAATAGGGAAGTACAATGAAAAGAAAAGCTTCATTTTTTTTCTTAAAGAGTGAACAGAAGGAAGAAAAACAAGGGGTTTCAGGGATGCTGGCAATGTACTTCTTTTTTAAAAAATGTATTTATTGGGAAAGTAGTTCTTGACTTGAGTTATGGTTATGTAGCTGTGATGATTTTGTGACAATTAACTGAGATGTGTGTTCATGACTTCGGCGCTTTTCGGCTTGGATGTGAGACTTTTAAAAAAGTTTATTTTAGAGAAAGACAGAAATCTCATTGGGTCCGTTTGGCCCCTGCCTGCTTCCTGGATTTCCTGGGTACCAGCCCTGTGTGAGGTGTGGACAGCAGAGAAGGAGCCCCACCACCAGTGCTGACCCTGGGAGCGAGGAGAGCCATCAGCTGAAGTTTACAAGCCCCATTACAGCCAGATGCTCAGGCTGACTGACAATTAAGGGCTGAGTCGATGAGAGTGTGTCAAGGGCAAAGTTTGCACCAACTCAGACAGTTTTGTGTAGCACTGAGATGGGAATGCTTAATGATTTCTGCTCAGAGCACGATCAAGTTCTGTCCTGATGTCCGGATCCTGGACAGAGTGAGTGAAGCGCAGAGAAGGGCTGAATGATGGAAGCTTGGATCAAGCTGGATGGAGGAAAACGGCGTGTTCTCCAGACAGCACCTGTCTCCTTGCGGGCATTCAACCCTCCTTACAGCTCTCCTGTCAGGCCTTTAGGCAAGCAGGCTGGGAAAGGGGAGGGAGGGGGAGGCTGTAGCCAAGCTGTGGGCTCAAAACTCTGTTCTGGAGGAGGAGGGTGAGGGGCTGTGTCGATGGACGGAGGCAGGTTCTCCAGTGGGGGTGCACTTCCCACATTTGGGGCTGGGAGCTGACAGATGGCAGGCTGCAGAGGTCGGGCTGGGACACAGAGCCCGGGGGTTGCTACTCAGGCTGGCTGAGTCTGGAAAAGAACCAGACTTAGCCCCACACCATACCTCTCCTCCTAGTTCCTCCCTGACTAGGGAGGAGCTAACACAGGCTGGACTGGGACCCTCCTTCCTCAGGACACCTTGGCAGCCTGAATCCCCACACAAGAGAGCTGACCTCCCCACTCATCTGGGGTACGAGGCTTCTGCTTGGCAGTTATGCGAACATACTCGAGCTACTGACTTGTCTGTGACACAGTTTTGTCATTTCCAAATTGGAAGTGATCAGTGTTGTACCTGAAATGGTTGTCTTGAGGATTAAATCATTAGCTAACAGATGCAGAGGGCATAGGACTGGCTCAATAAATGCCAGCTTTATTACAGACTGAAGCTGGACCTTTTACAAAGATCCTCTCTGATCTCAAAGTTCCCTCCCCGATCTTGTGGCTTGGTGACACCTACAAGGCCTGCTCCCACCTACTTGTTATTCCACCGACACCGTGCGTACTCTTCTACCTCCCCGAGCATTCACGCTGTCATCTATGAGCTGGCAACGTTTCCCAGCCTCTGTTAAATTGGGATAATAATGTGTATCCCAAAGGGCTGTCGTGAGTATGAATTTCAGGTTGCACAGGTGACAAGCTGCTGTCCAGGCAGGAGCCGGCTCAGGGCATCGTGTGAGGGAGACCTGATGCCTCTTTTCCCTTTCATTCTGCCACTATGAGCAGTGGGAATTTGATCTAACGACTTAACTCCTTTTTGTTCATTTGGAAAATGCAGACGGTGACACCTCTGTCTCATCCCACTCCAGTAAGATTTAAGAGATGGCTGGTGTGATTAAAAAATAAAAAAGTGCCTTCCCTGGTAGTCCAGTGGTTAAGAATCCACCTGCCAAAGCAGAAGACACAAATTCAATCCTTGGTCCAGGAAGACCCCCTGTGCTATGGGGCAACTAAGCCTGTGCACCACAACAACTGAGCCTGTGCTCAGAGCCTGTGCTCAGCAACAAGAGAAGCCACCGCAACAAGAAGCCCGTGCACCGCAACCAGAGAGTAGCCCCCGCTTGCCACCACTAGAGGAAGCCCGAGTGCAGCCATGAAGACCCAGAGCAGCCAAAAATAAATACATACATAAACAAAATTTTTAAAAGTCTTTCTCAATGAATACTTGATAAATGGGAGGTGAGGGTGGAGATGCACAGACATTGCCACTGTCCAGGTCTGAGGGGCACGGGGCTGGGTCCTACTTGATGCCTTAACTGTCTTAGGCTGTTTCATCAAAAGGATGGATGAGGACAGAATGGCATATTGGAAGGGGGACCTGAAGACCTAGGTTCTAGTCCAGTTCCTTCCCTGGCTGGCTGTGTGCTCTTAGGCAAATCAGTGTAAGCTCTGTGGGTCTGTTTCCTCATTTATAAGTTAATAAGTGAATGTTTGGAGGCACCTGATCCAGGAGCGCCATCCTGGGTCAGGTCACACGTGCTCTCAGAGACTTGGCCTGGCTGTGGGGCTCAGTGGTCCACCCTCTGGGTGAGCCTTTTGGGAACGCTGCTCTCAGATCACTGAACTAATGTTCAGTGGGTTTCTGCTCCTTACGACCACGGAACCCGCAAGCCCTATGGCCTCAGTGCCTGGACTTTTGCTAGTCTGAGGTTTCCCAGAGTCCTACCTGCACAGGTAGTGCCCTGAGTGTTGCTGTTGCTCAGTCACTAAGTCATGTCCATCTCTTTGCAACCTCGTAGACTATAGCCCACCAGGCTCTCCTGTCCTCCACTGTCTCCTGGAGTTTGCTCAAATTCATGTCCATTGAGTTGGTGATGCTATCTAACCATCTTATCCTCTGCCACCCACTGCTCCTTTTGCCTTCAGTCCTTTCCAGCACCAGGGTCTTTTCCAATGAGTCGGCTCTTCACCCTGGTAATTATCAATGTGCTCCCCGTGGAGGGTCAAGCCTTGCTCCCTGGTCAAGTTGACATTTCCCTACAGGTGTGGCCTCTGCTTGGTATAAAAGGCACTTTCCCTCAAAAATGGCTCAGAGCTGTCCTGGAGAGGGGTCCCTCTGAGAAGTAGTTTCTGCAGATTCTCCTCCAGGATGGGAGGATTATGGACCCATGATGTGAGGACGGGTTACCTGAGCAAGGGGAAGAAGGGGCCGGGTTTGCTGCACTGCCCTCTGGAGGTTTTGATAGTGAGGAGCCGAGCGATTGGAAGCACCAGGCAGACACAGGCCATCCCTAGTTAGAAGAGCATCACTATTTTGAAATGGTTTTGACCTGGGAAATAACCCAGAGTTTCTAGGACTGAGGCATCCCAGAGGCTGGAGGATGGTGTCTTAGGAGTAGCACCACATGGCTTCTATAGGAGGCAGAGCCCTCCTGCATGGTGTGGGGGACGTTCTCTTGCAACTCAAGAAAGATGGGTGGACCAACAGGACGTGCAAAATATTTTTATCTTTCTTCCATGCCACTCTCTTTTCCTAGGCTGAAATCATTACATAACATTATCTTTGAAATGCTGAGCCACATTCAGCTTGAAGGAACCAACTCAAAAAATGCATCCGGCTTACTGAGAAGTAACTCGATCGACTAATAGAATTCTATATTTTAAAAAATGTTGGCTGTGCTGGGTGTTGGTCACTACAAGGGCTTTTTCTTTAGTTGCAGAGAGTAGAGGCTACTCTCTAGTAGAGGTGCTTGGGCTTCTCATTGCGGTGGCTTCTCTTGTTTTGGAGCACAGGCTGTAGGGCACTCAGCCTTCAGTAGCTGTGGCACCTGGGCTCAACAGTTGTGGTGCATGGGCTTAGCTGCTCTGAGGCATGTGGGATCTTCCCAGACCAGGGATCGATGTGTCTCCTGCATTGGTAGGTGGCTTCTTTACCACTGAGTCACCAGGGAAGCCCCGGAACTCTGTTCTCTTGAATAGACCCACACAGATCCCACGGTACTCTGTATACTTATATGTTCATCACCCCATAAGAACCCTGCCTTTGTCAAAGAGTTTGGCCAAGGATGGAGGGAACAGGGTCATTGTCAAGCCTCCAAAGGTGTCTCGGAGAGGTCGGACTCACCTGGAAAATGTTGGCGAAGTCCCTGAGGTTGAAGATGTAGTGGAATTTGATCGCTGTGGGAAGGAACGTGGTGGCGATTTTCTGGTGGAAGGTGAGGGCCAGATGGAGCAGCTGGGGGACGCTCTTGTGCAGCGCTGCCGGGAAGCTCCCCAGCTTGAAGTGCTGAGTCAGGATGGCGCTGTAGATGGAGGACAGGGCGTCTGCTCCCGGGAAGGAGAGGGTGAGCACGCTGAAGTGACGCTGCTCGGGAAAATAGAGCCACAGGGAGGAGGCCACGAGTTACCCTCTGTGGTCACAGAACAGAAATCACCTCTTCTGGATTTGGATAAGGTGGTCAAGAATTCTTAGAAGGGCTTTGAATTCTACATTCTGGCCACACTTCTCACATTAAACCCAAACTTAGTTGAGCCTAGAATGAATGAAGGGCTTTGGACCTCTGGTCAAAGATGTCAGTGTGGCATAGCAGAAAGAGAAGGGAACCTGGACTCCGGGTCCAAATCTGATCGTGATACTGAGAATGCATGTGACCTTGGCAGGGTCATTCACCCCTCTGACGTTCTCTCATTCTGAAGGCCAAGTTGAATTAGACTAACCCTATGATTCCATCTGGCTCGAAAAGCTTCTTTAAAAAGTGGTACAAACGAACTTATTTACAAAACAGAAATAAGAGTCACAGATGTAGAAAACAAACTCATGGTTACCGAGGGGGGAACGGGAGGGAGGTATAAATTGGAAGACTGGGACTGACATACACACACTCCAATATATAAAGAAGATAATAAGAACCTACTGTATAGCACAGGGAAATCTACTCAATACTCTGTAATGACCTATATGGGAAAAGAATTTTAAAAAGGATGGATGTGTGTGTGTGTGTGTGTGTATATATACACATATAACTGATTCACTTTGCTGTACAGCAGAAACACAACACTGCAAATCGACTATTCTCCAATGAACGTTAATTATAAAAAAAAGAAAACAAAGCTTCAGGGGGTCTGGGTTGAGGCGTTTTTTTGTCTTCCTGGAAACGCAAGTCCACATCCTGTATGATTTACCATGTAAAGAGGCTGGATGGGTGGAGAGCCAATTTTCCCACAGAGACCAGTAACATCTGGTCTGGAAGGTGATGTTTAGGACTTCAAGGTCACAGTTCCCCCCATACCTGAAGCCGGGGGTTGATGGTGAAGCTGCCCGCGGTGGGGTTCATGCAGGAAACATACTGGACGTTCATGACCTCCTTCAGGGACAGTTTGTTTCGATCATACCTGGGACAATCAGAAGCCACAGGTGAGAGAGGGCTCAGGCAGGGGAGCGTGTTGTGAAGCTGAGCTGGGATGTGCCCAATCACTCATGTGTTTGAGAGGTTAAAAAAATATTAGACCCACTGGTAGAAACTGAGAAGATAAAAGAGCTGAGGACAAATCCCTAAGGGATACCATGTCTGTGGAAGTAGAACAGGAAGGAGAGACCACAGAGATGGTCAAACAGGTAGGAGGAAATCAAGGCTGTATGGTACCCAGAAAGCCAGGACTTCCAGGACAGAGCAGGCAACCACATCAAGTGTGTACGGAGCAGAAGAAAGATGGTGACCCAATGGGGTCTGCAGGACGTCACAGTAAAGATACAGCTGTTTGAGTAAGAACAGTAAAGTGGGGGAGACAGAAACCTAATCACTGTGGCTGGAGGAGTGAGTGGGAGATGGGGAACTGGAAACTGGGGAGAGAATCTAGTAACACAGAGGGAGACAGAGCAGCAGTCAGAAAATGGTATTTTTGAACACAGATAGCTTAGTTGGTAAAGAATCCGCCTGCAATGCAAGAGACTCCGGTTCTATTCCTGGGCCGGGTAGATCCTCTGGAGAAGGGATAGGCTACCCTCTCCAGTATTCTTGGGCTTCCCTGGTGGCTCAGCTGGTAAAGAATCCACCTGCAACGAGGGAGACCTGGGTTCGATCCCTGGGTTGGGAAGATCCCCTGGAGAAAGGAAAGGCTACCCACTCCAGTATTCTGGCCTGGAGAATTTCATGAACTGTATAGTCCATGGGGCCACAAAGAGTCGGACATGACTCAGCGACTTTCACTATCACTAGGTAAATTCATGCAAGTTTAAATATTGATGTGAAGGAAGTGATCAGGAGGGATTAACAGGTGAAGTGAGATTTCAGAGGCGGAAAGAATAGATGCAAAGATGCTGGTGGGTGGTTAAGCCTCAGGGAAGATGTGGTGGGGGGAGGCACAGGGAGGCAGGTAAGTTGTATAGACGTGGAAGTTAGAGATGCAGGTAGTGAGTGTGGTCATCCACGGAGGCTGGGTGGCAAGCTTGGAGAGAGAGGAGAAGCATGAAGCGGGTATTTCTGGGAGCGGAAAGGTGACCATATGAAGGCTATGCAGTAGAATTTCCAGGAAGGTCTTACTGGATTCAGTGTGAGGTAGGATGGTAAGCCAGAGTTACCTCAAATCACTGACTTTTTTTTTTTTTCTCTCTGGTAAGTTTAGACCTTTTGCCATTAAAAATGATACACTTGGAGGAGATAACAATGGAGCTTGTGAGATGCTCTGAGAGACAAAGGCTGATATAGAGAATAGACTTATGGACACAGTGGGTGAAAGAGAGGGTGGGGCAAAGTGAGAGAGCAGCAGGGAAACATACACACTGCTGTGTATAAAATAGACAGCCAGTGGGAATTTGCTGCATGATGCAGAGAGCTCAAATCAGATGCTCTGTGACAACCTAGAGGGGTATGATGGGGTGGGAGGTGGGAGGGAGGTTCAAGACGAAGGAGACATATGTATATCTATGGCTGATTCATGTTGATGTATGGCAGAGACCAACACAATATGGTAAAGCAATTATCCTCCAATTAAAAAAAAATTTTTTTAATTAATTAACTGATTTAAGGCATATGTTAGGTGTTCTCATCAAAGGCCCTGCTCAGTGCAACAGAACCA
>NW_011494752.1:12791083-12797393 GCF_000754665.1 Bison bison bison
GGGTTAATCATGTTTTGGAAGCTTGAAGAAGGTAACTTTAGAGATAAGTGGTAAAGAAAGAATAGGCATTTTCCCTTAAATAAGAGCTCAGTAGCTTCTCTGACCAGCGCCTTCTCTGGTGCCAGAGCTGAGCTCAGATCTGCAGCTCCAGCAGGACGAACCGGCCTTGGACCTGTCCCCTGCCCGGCCGAGTCCCTCCGTGTGCTCGCTTACCAGTGGCCATAGTCCAGGTGCTGCCTGAGGACCGTGTGAGGCTGCACAGTCCCGTAGGCGTCCACCTCGGGCATGTTCATGTCGTCAATGAAATAGACGAGCTTCTTGTTGCCTGGGGGACCGTAGTTTCTGCCGGCTTTCTTTTCCAGAGGCTTCTCCAGGACAGCTGAGGAGAGAGCCAGTTAGTGAGGGAAGGAGGGTCAAAGCTCAGAGGCCAGTTCTAAGACAGTCCAGTGTCAAGGATGAGCCACAGTGCAGTGTGCACGCGAGAGCTGCGTCCAGGGGCAGGCAGCTCCACGGGACCAGAGGGGAGGCGGGTGATGACCAGCCAGGGGTGGCGACAGCAGCGCCCAGGCCTTGGCCATCTGACTGTGCACGTGTTAGGTTTGCACAGACATTTATGGTCTCACCGAAGCCTTAAAACAGTGCAGTAAGATTAGAACCATCACCCCTTTCACAGATGACAGAACTGAGACTCAGAAGAATGAATTAACTTGTCTAAGGTAGTGCCAGGGTACAGATCCAAATCAGTTAAACTTCAAAACCCATGTTCCTTCTACCATACTTGAGGTCCACGGCTTTCTTTGCAGGCTAAAAACAGAAGTCCCAAGGCCTAGTACTCTACCCTCAAGGAAATCTGCAAACAACCAGATCCTAAGTGGACTTCCCAAGTGGCACCTGTGTGGCCTCCCGTGGAAGAGGGCATGCAGTTCACTCCAGTATTCTTGCCTGGGAAACCCCATGGACAGAGGAGCCTGGGGGGCTATAGTCCATGGGGTCACAAAGAGTTGGACATGACTGAAGTGACTTAGCACACACGCGTGCACACACACACATACACACACCTTCTCTACCTAGGACAGAGGAGGAGAGGAAGGATGTGGTTCCCCTTCCACCCCTGGACTGTAAAAGAGGAAATCCTGGATATTTTGTCAACAGTGTTCTCAGAGTGTTCCCCTCCTGGGGTTTTCCCTGAGGGAGAGAAGAAACAACAGCCCCAGGGAATTTCCCAGAAGCCCCCAGTGTCATGGATGCCCTGCCCCCTGCCTTGGGGTAGCAGAGCATCTCAGTGCTTTTCTAGAAACTAAGTACAGACTCTGTCCTGGAGCTGCATCTTCAATTATCCAGCCAGAGGGAAGGAATCAAAGAGTACATTTTCCCAGCCTGATAGAACTTGTTCAGAGCAAATCTAAGAACAGGCTATATATGTATTTTTTTTTTTCAATAAACCAATTAGATATTTATGTACTGCAAGAACCAATACTATTACAGCTAGAGGCTCTAAGAACCATCTCATCCCTTTTCTCGAAAAACAAGTTTGTAAACAAGGAGGAAGTGTCAACAGACATATGAAGGTGACAGATAGAAAGATATGTTCCTTTAAAAAAGCTTGAATATTCTAATTTTCTGGTCCTGAGTTAAATTAAGTGTTCCAAATAGGAATTAAATTTAAATTTAATTAGCATGCAATTAACATATACTATCGACCAATTAATCACCCAACACCTTCCTACTCCCCTTAAGACATAACAACTATATACGAGATCTGTCAAAATGAAATATAATTAATGGGCTGCCAAGGACACGCTTTTGTGAACAGTCCTTCTAATAGGAAATTCTCTCCTTAGGAAGACTTGTTTCTCCTCCTCCTGAAGCAATGATATTCAAATCAACTCCTGGAATTAAGCAGACCCTGTAATTTGGGTTGATTACGCTTTTTATGCTACTTGAGGATGGTTGAGGAGAAAAGCATGTCAGTTAGGAAGAAGTGGGCTTGGAATACATCAGATTATCTCAAAATGATGATTAAGAAAAGAGAGGCCTCCCCAGAAAAGGCACACACACTGGATCCCTTCTTGGCTGACCTCTGCTCCAAGTCTTATCTAGAATGAAACAGTAGTGAGTTCTGCTTCCAGGAAGAACTGGAAGAACAGAAGTGGGTTTACATAAGACATCTGCTCCTTGGAAGGAAAGCTATGACAAACCTAGACAGAGCATTCAAAAGCAGAAACATCACTTTGCTTACAAAGGTCAGAATAGTCGAAGCTATGGTTTTTCCAGTATTGTATGGATGAGAGAGTTGGACCATAAAGAAGGCTGAGTGCCAAAGAATTGATGCTTTTGAACTGTGATGCTGGACAAGACTCTTGAAAGTCCTTAGGACTGCAAGGAGATCAAACAAGTCAATCCTAAAGGAAATCAATCCTGAATATTCATTGGAAGGACTGATGCTGAAGCTGAAGTTCAATCCTTTGGCCACCTGATGGAAAGAGCTGACTCATGGAAAAGACCATGATGCTGGGAAAGATTGAAAGCAGGAGGAGAAGGGGGTGACAGAGGATGAGATGGTTGGATGGTATCAGTGACTCAATGGACATGAGTTGGAGCAAGCTCCAGGAGATGGTGAAGGACAGGGAAGCCTGGCCTGCTATAGTCCATGGGGTCGCAAAGAGTCAGACACAACTGAGTGGCTGAACAACAACACTGCTACCATCCTTGTCCACTCATTCTCACACCTGGTGTCCATGACATCCTCCCAAATGATCTTCCTGCTTTTGCCCTTAGATTCCTACGCTGTTCTCAAGACAGCAGGCAGAGGTATCCTTGTAAGATGTAAATCACACTGTGCCAGTCCCATGCTTAAACCCCCCAGTGGCGTCCCATCTCACTTGGAGCAAAAGCCTGTCTGGTTACGTGGGCAAACCTCCCATGTTGGTTTTTCTCTCCCACTGCTCCTGCCTTCACTCCCTCTGCTCCAACCATCCTGTTTCTGGCTCACTAGTCACCCATGGCCATGGTGTCTTTGCTCTGGCTGCTTCCTTTGTCTGCAATCTTTTCTCCTAAATGCCAGAAGTTCGCTCCCTCACTTACATCAGGCATTTACTTACTCAAATGCCATCTTTTTAGGAAGCCCTTCCCTAGCACTTGAGCACAAATTAAAGCACCCCCCCCCCACCCCCGGCAACCTCCTATTTCTGGCCCTGACTTCGTTTTCCTCCATTAACACTTATTACCACTTAATATCCTGTATATCTTACTTATTCATCTTGTTTATTATCTCAGTGCCTCCACATTATAAACTCTAAAAGGCCAGGAATCTTTCTCTTTTTTCCTCATTGTCATGACCCCAGCACCTAGGATATTATTTATCACGAAGGAAGGTATTCAAAAACTGATTAAAGAATGAATGAATACATGGCTTAATATGATGGCAAACTCCATGAATAAGTAAAGAAAGGTTTATCATATCCTCTTTGTAACTAAAGAATCAGAGGCTGACACAGGCTAAATGCGATGCTGGAATTAGAACCCAGGGCTCTTGATACTGATCCCGATGCTTCTTTCACATGGCTGGGGAAGAGAGACCTTGTGAGCCCTTCTCACTCATCCCAGGATTCCTCCAGGCTCTGAGCACCAGAGCCCTGCAGTCATTCATTTGCTGGGCATCACTAGGGACCTGGGTCTGTATGGAGGAAGTGACATGCACCATATCACTGAGCCTTCAGAGCAGCCCTAGCATGTATTATTATCACCTTTAAAAACATCTCACATAAAAAAAAAAAAAAATCTCTCAACAAAAGAGAAAACTGAGCTTTAGGGAAATAAAGGGACTTTATTCAAGGTCATCCAGCTACTGAGGACAAAGTCAGGATTCTAACCCAGCTCTGCTTGACTATGGAAACTTATGTACCCACCATAGCACACTGCTTCTGAAACGTTACTACGACCTGGCTCCTGTCCTTCAAAAACCCCTGGTTTAGTTAACACGCTGCCTGACCAAGTTTTTTGACAGAGATGGTTAATAATTAATCATGTCTTCACTTTGCATTGGCCTGATTTGTGTTTCTGTGTTTGAACTCTTTTTCCTTAGTATTATCCAAATTTTCACATGTTAAGACATTTTAGTTATATTGTAAGGGCTCTTCATTTTTTCTTTCAAAAAATAACATGTTTTGCATGATTATAAAACAATACATACTCATTATATAAAGATTGGAAAGCATAGAGAATCATAATGATGAAAATGAAAATTGCCCATAATTCTATCACCTAGCAGTAAGCATAACTTTCAATATTTTGTTCTATTTCACTCTAGTGTATTTCCTCTGTTAGGTTTTTTCCCTTTACAAAATAAGAATTATACTGTATATTCTGCCTGTGTATGTTGTTTTTCATTTCATATATTATAAACCTTTTTATATGATAATACCTAGCCTACTAGAACATGATTTTTAATTGCTGCATTGCATTCCATAATTTGGAGGTGCTAAAATTTATGGGATGATTTCCCTATAGTCTTAAACGTGTTGTTTTCAATTTCTTTATGTTTTGAATCCCCATTTGAAGTAGAGCATCTTGTCTACTAGAAGGTAAGTCTTTGATGATTTAATTCTGTGTCATCTCCTTTTGGACTTCCCTGGTGGCTCAGCTGGTAAAGAATTCACTTGCAATGTGGGAGACCCTGGTTTGATTCCTGGGTCAGGAAGATCCCCTGGAGAAAGGCTAGGCTACCCATTTAAGTAGCCCATCCATTCTTGCACTTCCCTGGTGGCTCAGATGTTAAAGAATCTGCCTGCAATGCAAGAGAACTGGGTTCGACCCCTGGGTTGGGAAGATCCCCTGGAGAAGGGCACGGCAACCCACTCCAGTATTCTTGCTTGGAGAATCCCCATGGACAGAGGAGCCTGGCAGGCTACAGTCCATGGGATTGCAAAGAGTTGGACACAACTGAGACACTAAGGATAGCACAGCATCTCCTTTTTGGAAGATATTCAGGCAAGTGCTGAAAGCTATCTATCTGATAATGTAGCGCTCCTTTGAGGTTGAGAGCTTGATCAGATCTTTCAAGGTCTTGTCCAGATTTAACTTTTAATGAACAGGTGATGGATTTGTTTTACACAAAGACTCAGACACCCGAGCTCCCATCTAATTAGTGTAATTACACACTCAAATATTTGTTGAGCTAATACTTCAAGTCGCAGTTGGATGTCAGAATTTGGGACTGTGATGAGCATTGCTTTGGCTCACTCTCACTGCACTGCAAATATAACCCCATCAATGCCATGACCCAGTTCTTTACTCCTCTTTTTCCCTTTCTCAACTGTCCTGGTGATGGGTCATTGCAAATTCCTTTAGTTCTTAAAAATCACTTGTATTTCCAAAATGAATGAGAAAAGACTTAAGCTATTTCAATAGACATAAAACAGGCCAATTGAAAAAGATTAAAAGAGATTCCAAACTATATAGTAGAAGAAACTTATTTGAGCCACTAATCATGGGTGATATAGTTACTGTAATGAAATAAGAATGGCCACATTGTCCTTTATGAACTGGCTTTTTGAAAGCTTAGAACTCAATCTGTGTTTAATTACAGTAGCCATGCCATCCCAGATCACTGATACAAACCCATCTCTACTTTTGTAGGAAAACAAATTTTAGGCACTCAATTCTAAAAGGCATGTATCCTGGAAACTTATAAAAGGTGTATCGGGCTGCAAAATGGGCATGGTCTTCAGCCTAGGTTTTTACAGCAGGTATTTTTTAAACATTTAAATTATCTTTGATCATCCTAACCTTCAACAACATCCAAGAGTGGATCATTAGATGATAACTCAGTGAAGGGAAAGGAAGTAGTGGGCCTGGGTCTGTGGTGTTCAGAGCAGCTGGAGGGACACAGATCCACCTCCTTAGCCAAGATGCCAGGGTTATTAACCTGCGATTGGTGCAGCTGCTGGCAAGTGGTCAGGTTAAGTCTGAGAGTTTCACTGAACAAGTGAAGCGCCTCTTTTACTTACTGTCAAAGGCAGAGACACCCATGTGCTCCAGATATTAGACAAGTGGAAGCAAAGTTGGCATTCTCTTATGGAAATGTAGACGCACGACTTAATCAAAGTGGATGGACACAGTAGCTCAATGAAATAAGACAGCTTGGCTATTAAATCACTATGCAACTTTGAGGGAAGTCACTTATGACCTCTAAGCCTCATTTTCTCATTCTGTAAAAAGAGAGACTGTCATCAGATCTGTGATGGACATCATTTCCGTCTTCCTTCTCCTTAGTTGTGTTCCAGCTAGCCTGGCCATGTGACACAATTTT
>NW_011494752.1:12797493-12798784 GCF_000754665.1 Bison bison bison
TTTTCCTTTTTTTTTTTTTTTTTTTTTTTTCCATTTGGAATGTGGATGTGATGGCTGGAGCAGCAGAGACTCCGCTACCCTGAGGGAGCATGTAAGAGAATAATAGATATTATAGCCTCAATAGCATTGAACCGGAGAAGGCAATGGCACCCCACTCCAGTACTCTTGTCTGGAAAATCCCATGGATGGAGGAGCCTGGTGGGCTACATTCCATGGGGTCGCACAGAGTCGGACAGGACTGAGCGACTTCACTTTCACTTTTCACTTTCATGCACTAGAGAAGGAAATGGCAACCCACGCCAGTGTTCTTGCCTGGAGAATCCCAAGGACGGGGAAGCCTGGTGGGCTGCTGTCTATGGGGTTGCACAGAGTCGGACAGAACTGAACGACTTAGCAGCAGCAGCATTGAGACTTTCAAGGGTCTTCCCCAGCACAAGATGAAAGCATCAATTCTTGGGCACTCAGCCTTCTTTATGGTCCAACTCTCATATCCACATGACTACTGAAAAAGCATAGTTTTGACTATATGGACCATTGTAGGCAGACTGATGTCTCTGCTTTTTAATACGCTGTCTGCTGCTTGAAGTCAAAAGCATTACTGATAATACAGGGGCTTGGCATAGTAAAAACTTCAAATGAAGCATGTGCTATCCACACTGATAAGCAATATGAATGCCTTGAAACACAAGCCCTGTTTGCATTTGAAGGAGTTTTGAATCTGTTTAGAAAAGTACTCAATGGAGACCCCAGAGCTGGAAGTGATAAGAGAGGAAAGATGCAGGGAATATCAAGCAGCTGCCTTCTCTATAAAAGAACATCTGATTTGAGAAAAATGGCATCTGATGGACTAGCAGGATGAGTGAGCTGTAAAACACTCCTCTGGAGACCTCAGTGAATTGACCTGTTGGGTGAAGTTATTGCCCATTTGTAAGCTGGAACATTTTTTCCAAAAACATTATTTTTGCTTTAGCACAGCTTATGCTAAACGTCTTTTTTTCAAGCAAAAGGGGTTTGCTCATGCTTCTTTTGTTTTGGCAGTTGCAGCTCTGGGATTTTTGTATAGTATTTATAACTTAAATTTGAGAAGGATTTTAATATTGTTAGAATAACAGCTTCCATTTACTGAGCACTTATTGTATGCTAGGAATCATTCTGAGTGTTTTACATATTTTGTCTTGCTATTCAGGAATGAAAAGAATGAACTGTCGTGCCCTCAACAACATGGGTAAATCTCAAAATCAAGCTGGGTGAAAGGAGCCAGACAGAAAAAAAGGAGGGCTATTGTATGACA
>NW_011494752.1:12798929-12806893 GCF_000754665.1 Bison bison bison
ACTCTCGAGGTGATGAATGTGTACATTATTTCAATCATAGTGATGGTTTCATGGTGGGTAAATATTTAAAAACTTATTGGATCATGTGCTTTAATCCATACCATGTATTATATGTCAATTATAACTAAAAAAATATTTTATAAATGGAAAATGTTGAAAAATTATGTTGCATTTTAGTAGGAGAATGGGTAAATGAGCTGTGATTTAGTCACACAAGGGAATTCTATGCAGCAGTGAAAATCAGTGAAGAAGCACTCCACACACATTAAAACAGACAAGGATGAGAAAAGCAAGTTACCAAAGGAAGTTATAATATGATACATACTTAAAATTTAAATACACACAAAAACATCGTGTATTTCATGGCTACATACATATATCAAAAGCGTACCTTGGGAATGACGGCACATCAGCTGTAGTGGTCCTAGTCTGGTCTCCAAGGGCATGATGGGGGAAGGGCTGGGGGAGGGGTGGTGCGTTAGCTGTACTTAAAATGCTAAGATCCATGGCAAGATGACAGAAATGTTAACATCTGTGAAGTCTGGGTGGTGGGTACACGGGCATCTGTTATACTCTTGTCTGTACTTTTCCGAATGCTCGAAATATTTCATAATTTTAAAAAAGTTTGAGTCATTCTCCATCCCCACTCTCAGCATCCAGTTCCCCTTGCCAAGGGCAAATGCTGTTGCTCGCGTGTCCCTCCGGAGATATTCTTAGGATGTATAAGCATAGATGTGCGAGTGTATATGTATGCAACGTTTTATATGTCTCTTTTTAAACAAGACATAATTTGGAGCATACTATACACACTGTTCTGTATTGTGCTTTTCTCACTTGACAAAGATTTTGGAAATGGAGTCAGCTTAATTCATACAGAATGTCCTCATTCTTTGTAATAACGCTTAGCATTCTATCATAGGGATAACTGGGCTATTTCCTGTCTTTTGCCATCATTACATTCATTACCTTATAAACACTCATTCTGCACATCTGTCTGGGTTTACTGCCTGCCTTTTAAAGCAGACTGTACCACATCACATTAAACATAATTCCATAGGGTCTTAACCACAAACCGCAGTAAAAATGCTGGGCTTCAGAAAGAGTGATGGAGGGCAACCCTGGAGGTCCAGTGGTTAAGATTCCGTGCTTACCCTGCAGTGGGCATGGGTTCGATCTCTGGTCGGAGAATTAAGATCCTGCATGCCGCATGGCCAAAACCAGAACAGAGACATGGACTCTTGCTGTGGGGCGGACAATCTGCTTCTTGTCTGATGTCAGAGCAGCCACCCTGTGGGTTCCTGCATCTCCTTTTTACCGTTTTCTATTTCCCCTTGGATACCAGCTTTCTTGTTCCAACTTTTATAATTGCTAAGCACCCTTCCTCTTGCCATTTTGTTACTTCTGAAATGTTTTCAGCTAAGAAGCCAAATGAACAAACTTGTTTGGACTGTGACTAAAGTGATGGATGGGAATTTTCAAGTAAGGGAATCTGGCATTTTTCAGAATCAAGGATATGAAACTCATCTCTTTTTTCTTGGCAATGAATGTTTACTCTCTAGTCAAGTACTTTTTACGTTATAGAATCATTACAATAGGATTCTAGAAAATAATCTTTCTAGACTCAAATAGTGTCGCTAGTGTTAAGAGTAATATTATCAAATATTTATTTCAATTTCCAAAGCATTTTATTTTCAGGGGAGGAGGTATAGCCTAGTGGCTAAGGGCACAGGCAGTGAAGTCAGACTCTCTGGATTCAAACCCTGGTTCCACCCACTCACTGTGTAGCCTCAAGGAGCTTATTTAACTTCCCTGTGCCTTGGTTTTTCTCATCTATGACATGGGGATGATAAAAGGACTTACTTCACAGGTTTGTACAAGATTAAATGATTTGGGGACTTCCCTGGTGATCCAGTGGCTAAGACTCCAGAGGGTGAGGCGAGGCTGTTCCAGTGTGAGGAGTGAGAGGGGGTTTCTCCCCAGCCCGGCTACTACCCTCCTCTTGTTGGGAGACTGGCTTCAGCACTTCTTCAAAAGGAGGCTGCTTCTAGGGTCAGTGTGAGGAGTGTTTCTAAACAAAAGGAGACTTAACAATCAGTGAAGGTCAAGGAGAAAGTGGCTGGGGTGGGGGAGGCACATGAAGTGACCCTTGGGATCCCTGGGGCCCCCGTCTGCTCGGGAGCCCAGCCCGTAAATGCCTGTGACACGCACACTCTGCGTGCTCAGCAGGCTGGAGGGCCACACCAGCCTTGTTGCATCATGGTGACCTTAGGCAGCCACGTACTTGAACCGGAGCCTCAGCTCCCCCACGTATAAGGTGTGAGGGGTGCATGAAATGACCTCTAGAGACCCTTCTGGTGCCAGGAGTCTGTAAGCTCGTGGAAATCTTTCAGTGGGTTTTCTGTTTTCTTTGTCATCGAGGCACTGACCTGCTCTGTGTGGAACTCCTGCCCTGGAGGAGTTCAGCAGCCAGGGAGGCACTTCGGGAGAAAGGATGGGAAAGGGGAGCCTTGCTAAGGTGCTGGAGAGAGGGACAGATAGGGGAGGGGACAGGCAAGAGAGGAGTGGGAGGGGAGTCAGCAGGAGAGGTGCCTGACCTCCGTTAAAGCTCAGAGTGGAGGACATCAGGTCCCCCCTTCCATGTCCCCTGGGTCCTTTATGTGAGCAGCTCCTTGCAGGTAATCGCCCTCAGCAGGAAGCCCCTTTTCTTGTCTCTTTAGCGAAGCTATAGTGTAACTAGCCTGGAGCACTACAGTCCATGGGGTCACAAAGAGTTGGACATGATGAGCAACTCACACACAAACACATACTGTAACTCACTTTTTAAACCAGGCACCCCCATGCTCTACTTGCCTTTGACCTGAGCACACCTTTCAAATCCCTTCATCATGCAATACCTGGCCTAACTTGTCAGTTCTTCCCATAGATCAAAGAAGTAGAAATGGCAAATAAGCAATTAATAGATTGATTGCTCCTTGGAAGAAAAGCTATGACCAACTTAGCATATTAAAAAGCAGAGACATTACTTTGCCGATAAAGGTCCATATTGTCAAAGCTATGGTTTTTCCTGTAGTCAGGTACGGATGTGAGAATTGGACCATAAAGAAAGCTGAGTGCCGAAAACTGATGCTTTTGAACTGTGGTGTTAGAGAAGACTCTTGAGAGCCCCTTGGACTGCAATATCAAACCAGTCAATCTTAAAGGAAATCTACCCTGAATATTCATTGGAAGGACTGATGCTGAGGCTGAAGCTCCAATACTTTGGCCAAAGGATGCAAAGAACTGGCTCATTGCAAAAGACCCTGATGCTGGGAAAGATTGAAGGCAGGAGGAGAAGGGGACAACAGAAGAAGAGATGGTGGGATGGCATCACTGACTCGATGGACATGAGTTTGAGCAAAGTCCGGGAGTTGGTGAAGGACAGGGAAGCCTGGCGTGCTGCCGTCCATGGGGTCGCAAAGAGTCAGACATGACTGAGAGACTGAACTGAACCGAATTAACAGATGACCAGACCTCTCCCAAGATTCCTCTTCAGTCATCTTGCAAACAAATCAAACTGTGTGAACAAGATGACATTTAGAGCAGCGGTCCTCAACCTTTTTGGCACCAGGAACCAGTCTGGAAGACGATTTTTCCACAGACTGAGGGATGAGGGATGGTTTCGGGATGATTCAAGCGTGTTACATGTACTGTGCACTTTATTTCTATTATTATTACATCAGTTCCACCTCAGATCATCAGGCATTAGACCCTGGTCTAGAAGAAGATCTCTGGAGCTGACAAGCCTTCATGCAGTGGGGAGATGGCCATGACTCTGACCTCCCCCATCCTCATCTCAGTGATTAACTGAGATGACTTGTTTCTGTTTAAACGTTTTCACCATGGAGCAGTCTTGGGAAGTAGTTTTTGGGAGACACTGAATCCACCGTCTCCCCAGATTGCTGGCACTTTGATTAAAGGCCCATGTCTCTTCCCTCGTTGGTGAGTGAGTACCTGACTTTGTAAGCAGTGAGGAGCAGGCCGATTCACTTGGTTATTGAGGTGTTGACACTCACCCTGCAGCATGGCTGATGTGGTGTAGTAGTTGAAGGGCACGTTTTTCACCAGGTACGCCTCGGGGTCCAGGCTGGCCAGCTTCGCCCCCACCAGCACCGACTTGCCAGTGCCCGCAGTTCCCACCAGCATGACAGGCCGCCGCCGCGCCAGGAGCCGCTCCAGGAAGTAGCAGAGGCATATGGTCTCGCTGGTGTGCACCAGGCAGGCCTGGGGTTGGGGGAGACGGGGCGGGTGTGGCGGGAGACAGGAGGAGCGAACTGCGGGCTAGTGGGAGACTCACATGGGTTCAGAGCACCCTGGGGCATTTCAGGAGAGGGAATCGAGCTGGGGTTGGGGGGCTCACTACTGCAGGCAGGAGGGCCCCCGTTACCCACAGAGACCCTCCCGGTAACTCATGCTGTGGTTAGAGGGCACACCCATCCCCCTCTATTAGCGATGTTTGCCTCCCTGCGGCCTCTGGATTGCATTTTAAAGCCTTCTGCCTGGTCAACCCCGACTTGCCTTGTCTCAGCATGCCTGCAGGGGGGCCTGCTAATTAAGATAGCTAGGCTTGGGGAGATCTTATGACTATGCTGAGGGCTTCCCAGGTGGTTCAGCAGTAAAGAACCTGCCTGCAATGAAGGAGACATAAGAGATACAGGTTCGATCCCTGGGTCAGGAAGATCCCCTGGAGAAGGGCATGGCAACCCACTCCAGTATGCTTGCCTGGACAATCCCATAGTCAGAGGAGTCTAGCAGGCTATAGTCCATAGGGTCGCAAAGAGTCGGACTGAAGTAACTCAGCATGCACACATGCATCACTATACTGAACCTCTAATTTCCTCTGAAAAGAAAAGGAGCTAATTCTTAATGAGGTCAAACCTTTTGGGAATCCGTTAGGGGCTGCCACGAGAGCCACCGCAGATTCTGGGGACATTACATATCCCTGGTTGCCACTCAGCCACACTCACCTGCAGAGGTGTCTCAGGGTCAAATTCAAACTGCGGGATGAGCCTGGACCAAGGCTCGAATTTCTTGGTCTCTGGGTCTATGTAATAGTCAAAGACGGTTCCTTGGGAGGGAAACTTGATGGTCTTGAACTCACTGAGCCACCATTTGCTGAACTCTGCCCGGTGGTCCACGAGCTGCCCAAACAAAGCAAGTCAGGAGTCAAGGCTCAGCAGAGCACGAGAAGCCTGGAGAGGCTGCCCTGCATCAGGCAGAAGGTCAGGGCCGGGAGCACAGCCGGCTCCTCCTTGTCCCCCGAGACCAGCCCGGACAAGGCCCAGCTAAGCGGGGGCTGCTCTGGAGTACGTATGTGTGCACCTGCTTGACCACAGGGCTGGGTCACCCTGGCCTGGTGCATCTCAGAGCCCTGGCAGGTGGAGGGGAGGGAGGGAAGGAGGTGTACGAACACAGAGGAGAGAGGGATCCTGAAACCCCAAGAAGGGCAAGTGCAGCCAGGAACTTTCAGAGACCGATCCACCACATTCCCCTAGACTCCTGAGACTCTGAGCCATGTCCAGGACGGCAGTCAGGGACAGAAGGAATAAAATGGTGCCTGCTGGACTTCCCTGGTGGTCCAGTGGTTCAGACGTCACCTTTCAATACAGGGGGTGTGGGTTTGATCCTTGGTCCTGCAGCTAAGACCCCACACACCTCTTAGCCAAAAAACTCCAAGTATAAAACAGAAACAATATGGTAACACCTTCAATAAAGACTTTATAAATGATCAACGTTAAAAAAAAAATCTTTAAAAAATAAAATGTGATTGTAGACACCTGGGGAGCACAGGAAGAAACAGCGATAAGAATCTCAGCGGGGAGTGGAGTACATATCCAGCAGCAAGTCACGCCTTTTCATGCCGCAGTTTCCTCATCTATAAAATGAGGGTTCTAGAAAAGAGTATTTCTGAATTTCCTTCCAGAGCAAAAATCGTCAAATCTAGGGGCACTGGAGACAAGCTATACAGGCCTTTCTGACAGAAGGAATAGACAGAGACACGGTATTTACATGCACCCATATTAGAGCATGAGCCCCTAAGACAGGGCTGAGCACCTGAGGACTCAAGGCTATTTCTTTCAGACTGAAACGTAACACCCACGCCACCCACAGGATACCCCACACAGGTACACACAGACGCCCACTGCTACTGGCTCCCCTCCTGGGGAGCCAACCCACGCTTTGAACACACAGACCTAGGAAAAGTCCTCAGGAGGTTCAGAATGGGCAATTTAGGAAATGTTTTCTGCAGAGCAGGACAGACCAGGGAGCTGGGTGCACGACAATGAATCTGAACTTGGAAGAAATGGCACTGACTTTGCTGTGGCTGCGCAGGCGCAGGGGGGCCTAGAGGCACTATCCCACGTTGAAGGTCAGGAAGGGCGGCGGTGAGGAGATACCCCTCATCCAAGGTAAGGAGCAGGGGCTGCGCTTTGCTGGAGCAGCCATGAAGAGATACCCCACGCCCAAAGTAAGAGAAACCCAAGTAAGATGGTACGTGTTGCAAGAGGACATCAGAGGGCAGACACACTGAAACCATACTCACAGAAAACTAGTCAATCTAATCACACTAGGACCACACCCTTGTCTAACTCAATGAAACTAAGCCATGCCTGTGGGGCAACCCAAGACGGGCGGGTCATGGTGGAGAGATCTGACAGAACGTGGTGCACTGGAGAAGGGAATGGCAAACCACTTCAGTATTCTTGCCTTGAGAACCCCATGAACCCTATGAAAAGGCAAAATGATAGGATACTGAAGGAGGAACTCCCCAGGTCAGTAGGGGCCCAATATGCTACTGGAGATCAGTGGAGAAATAACTCCACAAAGAATGAAGGGATGGAGCCAAAGCAAAAAGAATACCCAGTTGGATGTGACTGGTGATAGAAGCAAGGTTCCATGCTGTAAAGAGCAATATTGCATAGGAACCTGGAATGTCAGGTCCACGAATCAAGGCAAATTGGAAGTGGTCAAACAAGAGATGGCAAGAGTGAATGTTGACATTCTAGGACAGCGAACTGAAATGGACTGGAATGGGTGAATTTAACTTAGATGGCCATTATATCCACTACTGTGGGCAGGAATCCCTCAGAAGAAATGGAGTAGCCATCATGGTCAACAAAAGAGTACAAAATGCAGTACTTGGATGCAATCTCAAAAACGACAGAATGATCTCTGTTCATTTCCAAGGCAAACCATTCAATATCACAGTAATCCAAGTCTATGCCCCAACCAGTAACACTGAAGAAGCTGAAGTTGAACAGTTCTATGAAGACCTACAAGACCTTTTAGAACTAACACCCAAAAAAGATGTCCTTTTCATTATAGGGGACTGGAATGTAAAAGTAGGAACTCAAGAAACACCTGGAGTAACAGGCAAATTTGGCCTTGGAATATGGAACGAAGCAGGGCAAAGACTAACAGAGTTTTGCCAAGAAAATGCACTGGTCATAGCAAACACCCTCTTCCAACAATACAAGAGAAGACTCTACACATGGACATCACCAGATGGTCAACACTGAATTCAGATTGATCATATTCTTTGCAGCCAAAGAGGGAGAAGCTCTATACAGTCAACCAAAACAAGACCAGGAGCTGACTGTGGCTTAGATCATGAACTCCTTATTGCCAAATTCAGACTTAAATTGAAGAAAGTAGGCAAAACCACTAGACCATTCTGGTATGACCTAAATCAAATCCCTTATGATTATACAGTGGAAGTGAGAAATAGATTTAAGGGCCTAGATCTGATAGATAGAGTGCCTGATGAACTATGGAATGAGGTTCGTGACATTGTACAGGAGACAGGGATCAAGACCATCCCCATGGAAAAGAAATGCAAAAAAGCAAAATGGCTGTCTGGGGAGGCCTTACAAATAGCTGTGAAAAGAAGACAAGCGAAAAGCAAAGGAGAAAAGGAAAGATACAAG
>NW_011494752.1:12807330-12816199 GCF_000754665.1 Bison bison bison
AACATCTATTTCGGCTTTATTGACTCTGCCAAAGCCTTTGACTGTGTGGCTCACAATAAACTGTGGAAAATTCTGAAAGAGATGGGAATACCAGACCACTTGACCTGCCTCTTGAGAAACCTATATGCAGGTCAGGAAGCAACAGTTAGAACTGGCCATGGAACAACAGACTGGTTCCAAATCGGAAAAGTAGTATGTCAAGGCTGTATATTATCACCCTGCTTATTTAACTTATATGCAGAGTACATCATAAGAAACGCTGGACTGGAAGAAACACAAGCTGGAATCAAGATTGCCAGGAGAAATATCAATAACCTAAGATATGCAGATGACACCACCCTTATGAAGAGGTGGTGTCATCTTCCACCTTTTGAAGAGGAACTCAAAAGCCTCTTGATGAAAGTGAAAGTGGAGAGTGAAAAAGTTGGCTTAAAGTTCAACATTCAGAAAATGAAGATCATGGCATCCGGTTCCATCACTTCATGGCAAATAGATGGGGAAACAGTGGAAACAGTGTCAGACTTTATTTTTTGGGGTTCCAAAATCACTGCAGATTGTGACTGCAGCCATGAAATTAAAAGATGTTTACTCCTTGGAAGGAAAGTTATGACCAACCTAGATAGCATATTCAAAAGCAGAGACATTACTTTGCCAACAAAGGTCCGTCTAGTCAAGGCTATGGTTTTTCCTGTGGTCATGTATGGATGAGAGTTGGACTGTGAAGAAGGCTGAGGGCTGAAGAATTGATGCTTTTGAACTGTGGTGTTGGAGAAGACTCTTGAGAGTCCCTTGGACTGCAAGGAGAGCCAACCAGTCCATTCTGAAGGAGATCAGCCCTGGGATTTCTTTGAAGGGAATGATGCTGAAGCTGAAACTGCAGTACTTTGGCCACCTCATGCAAAGAGTTGACTCACTGGAAAAGACTGATGCTAGGAAGGAATGGGGGCAGGAGGAGAAGGGGACGACAGAGGATGAGATGGCTGGGTGGCATCACTGACTCGATGGACATGAGTCTGAGTGAACTCCGGGAGTTGGTCATGGACAGGGAGGCCTGGCGTGCTGCAATTCATGGGGTCGCAAAGAGTCGGACACGACTGAGGGTCTGAACTGAAGTGAACTGAACTTGCTGCCTACTTGGTAAATAGGATTGAATTCTTGCACCTTAAAAAGAGAATGGAAATAGGCTCTAAGGACAGGTTTGTTTGCTCTTCTTATTCTGATGTGAATTCAGATTAAAGGGACAAAATATCTTCCTAATATCTGTTCTGTGCAATAAGAAATGTTAGGGGCAACAAATCCCAATGTTTGACCCTTGGATGAAATTCTTTTTTTCCTCTGTAATTCTTTATTAAAAATACTGCTGAACAGATACTGAAAACGAGATTAAAGATGAATAACCCAGATCGGGATCATGACATCAGAACTTAACATACTGGTGCTTTTTAGGGAAGTTGTTGACATCCAAATTGTAGATCCAAGGTCAAAAGCAAAATGCAAAGGTACCCTCAAGAATATTTACAATGAAGTAAATACACTAGCTCAGTCAGTAAAGAATCTGCCCGCAGTACAGGAGACCTGGGTTCAATCCCTGGGTTGGGAAGATACTCTGGAGAAGGAAATGGCAACCCACTCCAGTATTCTTGCCTGGAAAATCTCACGGACACAGGAGCCTGGTGGGCTGCAGTCCATGGGGTTGCAAAGAGTCGGGCACGACTGAGCGACTAACACTTACTTACTTACTTAAATACACTAACAGAATTTAAAATAGGTGCAAAAAATAGAAATAACCAATGTTATATGATTTCAAGGGTCGTGCTTTCTGTGCTTTTTCATCATAATAGGAAGATATGGGAAGTTTATGAGCTTCCGTTGTGGCTCAGATGGTAAAAAAAATCTGCCTGCAATGAGGGAGACCCAGGTTTGGTCCCTGGGTTGGGAAGATCCCCTGGAGAAGAGAATGGCTATCCACTCCAGTATTCTTGCCTGCAGAATCCCATGGACAGAAGATACTGGCAAGCTGCAGTCCATGAGGTCACAGAATCAGACACGACTGAGAAGTAACACACGCACACACAGGAATTTTACATCCTTAGTTTGAGTACTCTCAGATATTAAAATCTTTGTATGAATTAAAACGATTTTTAGACAACCTCTTAAATGGAATCACACTGTGGGAAAGAGGGCTTCCCCCTAAAACACCTAAGCAGAACTAAGAGTGCTACTGCAAAACCATTCCCAATGAAAACTAAATGAAAAGAAAACACAAAACAAAGCTTAAAAATGTCTTACCTGACAGCAACTGTTTTCTGGCTGACAGTATTTATTCATGGAAACGTAACAGTTGTCTACCTTGGAATAAAAAAATTCTTAAAGACCTTTGGCTTCCTAATGAAAACCAGATTTTATGTTTATATGGAGAACCCAAGACACAGACCAACTCTAGACAGAAGGAGGTTGGTGGGGGACCCTCTTTCCTCACTCTCAATTCCACTTTGAGCTACCCGGTCAGTTTCTCAGCCAAGCCATTCCCTGGACTGCTCTGTCTGGCTTCCTGAAGCCTGGCACTGCACCTAACCTTCTACTCTGACTAGACGCTAGAAAGACAAGGTCACCTCTGCTGGGCCATCCAGCGGCCTTTTCTCAGTTTGACTCTTTGAGTGTCTCTGCTCTTTGAGCGACCTCAGTGAAGGGGCTCCTTTTGAACTCCAGCTCCTTTAGATTCCGACAAGTCTCTGGTCCTCTTCCTGCCCTTTGAACTTGACAACAGGAGGGCTGACATACAGTGTGGTGCAATGGAGCTGAGTTTGGAAACACGGAATCACCTCGTTTGATCTTCATGATGCTCTAACTCAGCCTGGCTACTGAAAATTACTCCTATTTTATGCATGAAAAAGCAAAAGCCCAACGGTTACATCCTAGCAGCAGATGGCAGAATTGGGAGTCAGGGAAAGAATGGTGGCGGGGGAAGGGACAGTTAGGGAGTTTGGAATGGACATGTCCACACTGCTGTATTTAAGATGGATAACCCACAAGGGCCTACTGTATAGCACAGAGAACTGTGCTCAGTGTTATGGGGCAGACTGGATGGGAGGGGAGTTTGGGGGAGAATGGGTACATGTGTATGTATGGCTGAGTCCCTTTGCTCAGCCTGAAACTATCACAACATTGTTAATTAGCTGTACTCCAATATAAAATAAAAAGTTCATTTATTTATTTATTTTTAAAGAGAAGAATCGGGAGTTGAACCCAGGTGCCCAATAGCGTGCTGAGAAGCATTTGCTTCTGAGAGAGAATTTCCTGTGATTGCTGCAAAGTATTTAGCCAGGATCCACCTGCCCACTCCCTCTTTTTATTGGAACGTCTACCCAGGTATGGGCTGTGCTTTGTATTATATTCTGCTTTTCGTTAATAACAGCTTTTTCAATATAAGCACCATGGGTGTTCCTGATGTGAATACTCTGGCTACCTTCATACTTTTCTATTTACAGCGCTATTTCGTGTTTGGCTTGAATGCAGGCTGTGAGGGGGTCTCGGACAGTCTCTGCTGCTGAAAGCTTTCTCCCGTGTGCTCTGCCCCCCTCCACCCCCCAGGGCCAGCACGGCCGCCGACAGCTCCAAGTGCTTCAGAGCCCGGGACGCCTGGAGGGAGGCTTTCTCTTTCGCTTTTAAAAAGAGCTGAGTGGATTTAAATTTTTCTACATGGAGACAGAAAAAATTGACCACGTGTCTTTATCCTGATACCTCACAGCCTGCTCGGCACCAGTGTAAGAGAGGAAACCAGCAGTGGTTGCTGACATTTCAGTAGCTGAAACGTCAGGGGCTGCATCTTTTAAAAGTTATTTATTTCTTTAATTGTGGCTGTGCTGGGTCTTCGTTGCTGCACGTGGGCTTTTCCCTAGTTGTGGTGAGTGGGAGTTACTCGTTAGTTCTGGTGTGCGGGCTTCTCATTGTGGTGCCTTCTCTTGTTGCAGAGCGTGGGCTCCAGGAAAGTGGGCTCACTGGTTGCCGCGCGCGGGCACTGAATACAGACTCAGTAGTCATGGTGTAGGGGGTTGGTTGTGGGATCTTTCTGCATCAGGAATCGAACCCAAGTCCCCTGCCTTGGCAGGTGGATTTTTACCCACTGTGTCACCAGGGAAGCCCCTACCTTTTTCTTTGGAAGATCCCATAATCAACCCAGACCAGAAAGAGTAAATCATAACTTTCCAGAAACTGCAGCTTGGCTTAATCCCCTGTTGTGAGAAAAGCATCAGATACTTACTATAAAATTGAATATTTATGGTACACGCGTGCTAAGTCGCTTCAGTCACGTCTGACTCTCTACAACCCTACGGATTGTAGCCTGCCAGGCTTCTCTATCCATGGGATTCTCCAGGCAACAGTACTAGAGTGGTTGCTGTGCTCTCTTCCAGGGGATCTTCCTGACCCAGGGATCAAACCCGTGTCTCATGAGCCTCCTGCACTGACAGGCGGTTACCACTAGCACCACCCGGGAAGCCCTAAGTAGGAGAACATTAATAGTAAGCAGTACTGTAGGAGTTTTACACGTGGATGGTTAGAATAGCACCCCTCCGTTTAACCCTTACTTCTGTCCTAGGAAATGGGCACCACTACTGTCGCTTTCACTGCCTTGTACCCAAAGCTTTGGGGATCAGGATAAAGACACTTGGGCAACTTTTCTAGCTCTTTGTACCAGTAATGAGATTAAGGTAGAGAGATGTTAAATTACTTGTCCAGGGTCCCCAGGTAACAAGTAGCAGAGTTAGAATTCAAATCCAGAGTCCACATTCTCAGCCTCTACATGATGTTGCCTGGTAGCTGCTGCATGCTCAGTCACTAAGTCATGTCTGACTCTTTGCGACCCCGCCACTGTAGCCCACCAGGCTCCTCTGTCCGTGGAATTCTCCAGCCAAGAATACCGGAGTGGATAGCCGTTTCCTTCTCCAGGGGATCCTCCCAGCCCAGAGGCCAATCTCATGTCTCCAGAATTGGCAGGTGTATTCTTTACTGCCGGAGAAGGCAATGGCATCCCACTGCAGTACTCTTGCCTGGAAAATCCCATGGACGGAGGAGCCTGGTAGCCTGCAGACCATGGGGTCGCCAAGAGTCCAACACGACTGAGCGACTTCATTTTCATTTTTCCTTTTCATGCACTGGAGAAGGAAATGGCAACCCACTCCAGTGTTCTTGCCTGGAGGATCCCAGGGACGGGGGAGCCTGGTGGGCTGCTGTCTATGGGGTCACACAGAGTCGGACACGACTGAAGCAACTTAGCAGTAAAGTAAAAGGCTGAGAATACACAAAGCTTAGAGAACAGGATGCCAAACAGCCTTAAACCACAGCAGTAAACACCATGAGATAAATACTACTTCATTTTTCTACTCGATGTCGATTAACCTTTGGTCTAACTTTCTATGGTTCTTCTTCCACAAAGAAGGCTGAGTAATGAAGAGTTGATGCCTTCAAACTGTGGTTCTGGATAAGACTCTTGAGAGTCTCTTGGACTGCAGGGAGACCAAACTAGTCAATCCTAAAGGAAATCAACCCTGAATATTCACTGGAAGGACTGATGTTGAAGCTGAAGCTCCAATATTTTGGCCCCCTGATGGGAAGAGTCCACTCACTGGAGAAGACCATGATGCTGGGAAAGATTGAGGGCAGGAAGCCAAGTAAGTGACAGATGATGAGATGGTTGGATGGCATCATTGACTCAATGGACATGAATTTGAGCAAACTCCTGGAGATAGTGGAGGACAGGGGGGCATAGTGTCCTCCTGCAGTCCATGGAGTCATCAAGAGTCAAAAATGACATAGCAACTGAACAACAGCAGAAGCCTTCTATGGACAGCTCTGTGTTTCAGGGCTGATGAAGATGTGATGGTTGGTATAGAGTGGTGCATGCTTGTTCTAGAAGGTTTTTAGGAAGGGAATCCTCCTACTCAAGCCTCTACAGCACAGCACCATCCCACCTAAAACACACATCTTTCTAAGTAAGGTATTCACACCTCTAGTTTTTCAAATTCAATCAACAACTGTCCAAAAATTAGGGACACATTCACTGAATCAAAAAGCAACAAAACGCAGCTCAGTCTCATCTGTCTCACTACAGGAAGCTCTCCTAAGGGGGCTGACGTCTTCAGCAGGATCAGGGAGAGTAACTAAATGGTTTGATGCCCCCATGTTAATTCTGACATTTAGCTGTTCTGTCTACCAAATCTCGGCTGGCTAGCGTGGGTGTTAGCCTCAGCACACACCCTCTTACCTGGTCCTGGACCAGTGCTCCACCAAAAGCCCAGATGGCAGCAAACACAAAGTAAAGCTCGTAGGTGTCTTTGGGGCAGTCTGCGGGGATGTCCTCCTCGGTCAGCAGACACTCAAGAAGGTGGCACAGCATCTGAACTGTGCTCTGCTCTGGGACTGGAATTATCTTCTTAAATCTGAAGAAAGAGAGATCCAGATATGTTCTAAAACACTGGACTATTCCATCCTAGTGGTGCTGTTGGACGACTATGGAAATTTGCTGGTGTCTGTGGATCCGACAACTCCATGCAGCTTTGTAGCAGCAAAAGCTTTGGTAATATAGAGGCGCAGGGTGGCTGATAAGCAAGCCATCTAGGTTCCCAGATGGATCAGGGTTAAAGAACCTGTCTGCCAATGCAGGAGAGATGGGTTTGATTCCTGGGTTGGGAAGATCCCCTGGAGGAGGGCATGGCTACCCACTCTATTCTTGTTTGGGAAATCCCATGGACAGAGAAGCCTGGTGGGCTACAGTCCACGGGGTTGCAAAGAATCGGACATGACTTAGCAACTGAACAACAACTACAACTGCATTTCCTCCAGAAACACCAGCAGAGCACTCACGGAAGGCTCTGTAAATCTCCCTCTCTTCACTCCGCTCTCTTCCTGCCTGGACTGACAACAGGCATCTCAACTCCATCCTAATGTATGTTCCCTCTGCCGTCTGCCACACCTGGAGGGGACTGCCTGGGGATGTCTGACTTTGGGGACAGGATAGAACATCAGCAGGACACCAGGTATGAGCCAACAGGCTCTTTGTTGCTGCTTTAATTCTTCGCCTTCCTCACTGCTTGGCCTACCTTGTTCTGAGTGCATCTAAGCAGGTCGGAAGGTACTTGTCAAATAGGATGGTTAGGTTGGCTCTCTCTGTCTGGATCTCTCTCCTGTCGATCCAGCTGCTCACAGGAGGATTCCAGCCCAGGTCTGCCGGGTTAATGTACAGGATCCCTGAGAGCACAGAGAATATAGCTTAGTGACATGTTCATAGAGCTCAGGATATTCTTCACCCCAGAGTATTTTCTCTGTTAAAAAAAATGTACAGAAGACTGGCCTTGAAAAGAACAGAGGGGCTTCCCTGGGAGTCCAGTGATTGAGATGCAGGGGTGCAGGTTCGATCCCTGGTCGGGGAACTAAGATCCTATATGTCTTGTGGCCAAAAAGCCGAAACATAAAACAGAAGCAATATTGTAACAAATTCAATAAAGACTTTAAAAATGATCCACATCAAAAAAAAAAAAAATCTTGAAAAAGAAAATAACAGAGATCTGGCTGAGATCTGAGAGGGTTTGCTATTGGGGTCAGCTCTGATGCCCTGATAATTGCTGATGGACAGCAGTGTTGAGAAGGATCCTGAGGCCAAATCCAGGCTCAGGAGGAAAGAAGACTGTGATTGATCAGCAATACTTGTCATGGTGAGGAAGTGTGCACATTCATGGTGGCCCCCAAAAGGATATTGTTTAGTTGTTCAGTCGTGTCTGGCTCTTTTGTGACCCCATGGACTGTATCCTGCCAAGCGCCTCTGTCCATGGAATTCTCCAGACAAGAATACTGGAGTGGGTTGCCATTTCGTCCTCCAATGGATCTTCCTGATCCAAGGATCAAACCCATGTCTCCTGCATTGGCAAGCAGAATCTTTATCACTGAGCCACCAGAGAAGCCCGTCAAAAGGACAAGTCCATGTCCTAACCAGGAAAGTTTAGGTATAAAGTCATTTTGCATCAAGATATAGTGAGAACTGGTAATGCTCAATCATCTTCACTAGCCTCCATGGAAGCTAGAACTGGCCTGAAAGTAGCCTAATTCGAGGCATTTCTGTGCAGAAGACAGCAGTTGTCCAGCTCAGGGGCTATTCCTCTTTCTGTCACTGTAAACATTTCTGAATTGAGAAACTCACATGATCCTGGCTATAGAGCACTGGCTCACTTTCATGGGTACGGATTAGGGCTGAGGATTAGGCCAGAGTTTTGGATGGTCAATGTCTGACTCCTGCTTGGAGCTTTGGTCAGAGCCAGCAAAACAGGTATCACTAGAGGCACCTGTTTTCAGCTGAGTAGGTATGCGGCTGTTCCCTCTCGTGCTCCATACCTGCTCTGGAGACAGTGGCTGGCGTGGCCGTGTGCAGGTGGCTGATCTCAAAGAGAAGCCTCATGGTTGGATTCAGAGGGATCCTCTCGTTGCTTGCCAGGGTCAGCACCTGGACACGGGGGAGGGGTGCAGCAGGCAGGGAGGAGTTAGGGTGTGAGACCAGCTCAGGGGAGTTTGGCTTTTATTCCTGATAGGCATTACAATTATAAGTATCTTTGAAAGTTTCTACAAAGTCCTCTGTCTCTCCTTTGGTAGCTTCTTGATCACCATCCCTGTGTACTGAGTCAGGAAATAAGCTGTCTGAAAAGTTTAAGTGATGTCAGTGATTTGAATGAACTGGACCATGTTAATGCTTTTGAACTGAGGTGCTGGAGAAGACTCTTGAGAGTCCCTTGGACAGCAAGGAGATCAAACCAGTCAATTCTAAAGGAAATCAGTTCTGAATATTCATTGGAAGGACTGATGCTGAAGCTGAAACTCCAGTACT
>NW_011494752.1:12816299-12857052 GCF_000754665.1 Bison bison bison
AACCAGTCAATTCTAAAGGAAATCAGTTCTGAATATTCATTGGAAGGACTGATGCTGAAGCTGAAACTCCAGTACTTTGGCCACCTGATGTGAAGAGCCTGCTGCTGCTGCTGCTAAGTCGCTTCAGTTGTGTCCGATTCTGTGCGACCCCAGAGACGGCAGCCCACCAGGCTCCCCCGTCCCTGGGATTCTCCAGGCAAGAACACTGGAGTGGGTTGCCATTTCCTTCTCCAATGCATGAAAGTGAAAAGTGAAAGTGAAGTCGCTCAGTCGTGTCCGACTCCTAGCAACCCCATGGACTGCAGCCTACCAGGCTCCTCCGTCCATGGGATTTTCCAGGCAAGAGTACTGGAGTGGGGTGCCATTGCCTTCTCCGGTGAAGAGCCTACTCATTGGAGAATACCCTGATCCTGGGAAAGATTGAGGGCAGGAGGAGAAGGAGGTGACAGAGGATGAGATGGTCAGATGGCATCACTGACTCAATGGACATGAGTTTGAGCAAGCTCTAGGAGATAGTGAAGGACAGGGAAGCCTGGCATACTCCAGTTCATGGGGTCTCAAAGAGTCACACATGACTTAGTGAATGAACAATAACAACAACAGACCATATTAAAAAAAATTGATAATTAAAGGAAAAGAGCTCAGGTTTCATGTAACTACTGTTTCTTTTAAAGGGCTCCCTCTGGAAGAGTATGTTCCGTACATGTTCAAGCCACCGTAAAACCTCTAATCTGGGTGTGCTTTCCAAACAAGTTAAGTGCTCCCAACTTTACAGCCTCTTTATTGGCAGTCAGTTTTCAATGTTTATAAAAAAATAAAATAAAGATTGACCACCACTGAGGACACTTGACAGGCTCAGAATGTTTCTGATCATCAGTTTCCTTTATTTATAAACAAACAAAAATCCCTTTTAGAAAAAAGATTTGAATAAATGATTTAAGATTCTTTGCAGCTCTAAATACTGAATTGATCTACATGTGGAAGATTCTAAAGGAAATTACAACAATGCTAAAAACACGGGAGTGATGGCATGGCTCTAAGATAACTGTAAGTTATTGTATGGGATGAATCAGTTCTGAGACACCTGTTAAAGATGAAGTGAGAGTGAAAGTCACTCAGTCGTGTCCAACTCCTGCGACCCCATGGACTGTGGCCTGCCAGGCTCCTCTGTCCATGGGATTTTCCAGGCAAGAATACTGGAGTGGGTTGCCATTTACGGGTAGCTGAAATCAGGATCTTGAAGAGTTATCTGCATCCTGTCCTCACCGGAGTGCTATTTACAACAGCCAAGAGGTGGAAGCAACCTACGTGTCTGTCAGTGGATGAATGGATAAAGAAGATGCCACACACACACACAGAATGGAACGCTATTCAGCCATAAGAAGAAGGAAATCCTGTTATCTGTGACAGCATGGATGTCAGACAGAGAAAGGCAAACAATAGATAATCTCATTTATTTATGGAATCTTAAAAAAAACAACAACTCAGAGAGTAAACTGGTGGTTGCCAGGGATGGGAGTATTGGGTGGGCAATTATAAACATCCCAGTTATAAGATGAATAAGTAATGTAAGCCATGGTGACTGTAGTTAACAATATTGTACTGTGTACTTGAAAGCTGCTGAAAGAATAGATCTTAGTACCATCTTTCTAGATTTCATATGCATGAGTTAATATACGATATTTGTCTTTCTCTTTCTGACTTACTTTACTCTGTGTAATAGGCTCTAGGTCCATCTACCTCATTAGGACTGACTCAAATGCATTCTTTTTTATAGCCAAGTAATATTCCATTGCATATATGTATCACAGTTTCTGTTTCCATTCATCTTGTCAGTGGACATCTAGATTGCTTCCAGGTCCCAGCTATTGTAAAAAGTGCTGCAGTGAACACTGGTGTATATGCATCTCTTTCAATTATGGTTTTCTCAGGGTATATGCCCAGTAGTGGGATTGTTGGGTCATAGGGTAGTTCTACTTCTAGTTTTTTTTTTTTTTTTTAAGGAATTTCCATACTCTACTTCAATTTAAGAAAATTTAAAAAGAATAGATATTAGAAGTTCTCACCAGGCACACACAAAGGTAATTATGGGAGGTGATGGAATTGTCAACTAACCTTATTGTGGTAATCATTTTGCAATATACAAGTATTTCAAATCATCAGGTTGTATACCTTAAATGTACACAATGTTTTATATCAATTATAACAATGTTATATGTTGACTCTATCTCAATAAAGCCCCCCCCCCAAATTTTAAAAGACACCAGTAATAATTCCTTACTCAGAGCCAGCCCTACTGTGCAATCCAGGCTTTCAAATGTGCCTGGGGAGCTGGTTTCACTCATGATTGGGGATGACATGGGGCTCCTCTTCCCCCTTGATACCTTGTTATCATCCATGACAGTGTTCAGAGACTCGATCCACATCGGGTCAATGTCACCATCCAGTAAAATCCATTTGGGCCCATCATGGGTGATGTTGGCAAGCTCCCGCATGATAGAAGAGAACAGTCCTAAGAGGAACCACAGATGTCTCCATTTCCAGGTCACCATCAATCTTCTTTCTCTTAACACAAACTTTCCCTATCAGCTACAACCTTCAGAAGGAGGTGTACACACGGGAAATTCAGGTCAGAACTGGGCTTTTCTCCTACTCTACCAAAAATCTGATCATGCCCAAGGTTCTGCTCTTTCTGTGCTCCAATCTGAATTTTTATGAGAATGACAACAACAGATGTCATCAGCAAAAGCAACAATGACATCAACAAAACTAGAAGAAAACCTGATGGTCCCAGTTTGTTTTCTTTTTCATTTTTAATTGGAGAAAAATTGCTTTACAATGTTGTGTTGGTTTCTGTCATACTACAATGCAAATCAACTATAATTACATATATTTATCCCCTTCTACCTGGTGGCTCAATGGTAAAGAATCCACCTGTCAATGCAGGAGCCACAGGTTCAATCCCTGGGTCAGGAAGATCCCCTGGAGAAGGAAATGGTCCAAGGTTTTAAAGTGACAAGGGACTGAGCAAATCATTTCAACAGGCAACTGCGACATGATGGAATTACATGAAACCTTCTTAGGTAAGTTTCATTCTTTGAAACTGCGGCCAGGAAAATCTTGCCAAACCCAGGCTTTGAGAGGAGGCCTGATGTGATTTTAGTTGGCATTACATGAAATTTATATCTTAATTTGGATCGAATTGATTTTTTATAATACTAAGCCTTCCCAGTCAATAATATGGTATGTCTTTTCATTTGTTCAAATATTGTTTTATGTTCCTTAATAAATTTTTACAGCATTTTCAATGTATCTCTTTGGCTAAAGGTATTCCTAAGCATTTGTTTTTATTGTTATTGTGAATGGAATTTTTTCCCCTGTATTTTCAGTTTTAGTTGGCTACTGTTAGTACAGAGATAAGCTTCTAAATTTGGTGTACTTCACTTTATACTGAGTTATCTTTAATGCTTTTTATTACTGATTCTAGTGATTTTTCAATAATGTCTTGAATTTTCTAGATATAAAGCTGTACAATCACCAAACTAATAATTGTCTTTTTCTTCCAGTTTATACCACGGATTCCATTTTATTGTTTTAACTGCATTTTCTAGACTTCCACAGGCAAAACAGAATAATAATGTTGGTAATAGATCTCTTTGGTTTATGCTTAATTTTAATGGAAGTTGGGCTATTCTTTTTGGTTCTGCACAAAAGTTGGTATCAAAATTGTTTTGGCTTCACAAAATGAAATAAGAGGTGTGCTTTTTATGATTTTGGAATTATCTTTTCTTAATTCAGCTACTATTTAAAAACTTTTAATTTCATTAGTTTACTTTTTCTACTTCTCATTGAGTAAATTTTGTTACAATTATATTTGGTTAGGGAATCATCTATTTCAGTTTTTCAAATATGTATGATCTAATTGTGTCTCTTTTAATCTTGTCTGTATCTACTGTTATATCTTCTTTCTAACTCCTTATCTTGTCTACTTTTACACTCTCTTACCCCCATTAATCATGCTCACAATGGACTTATCGGTCTTTACAAAGAACCGATATTTATATTTATTTATCCTTCCTATACTTTTTTGTTCCTTCCCACTAATTTCAGCTTTTATTTGCATTAGTTTCTTCCCATCTTTCTTCAGGTTTAGTTTATTACTTTTTGAATAATTTATTAAAATGGATACTGATTTCCTTTTTTTCTGGCCTATCTTCTGTAAAAATGAGAGTTTAGAAATTTTCATTATTGGCTTTAGATGTGTCCCAGAGGTCTCTGTATAAACATTCTTTATTTTGCTTCCAAGAAGGATTACAATTAAATTTTCCCATTAATCCAGGAGCTCGGTATTTCTTGACTGCAAGTAATAAAATTATTTTGGGTCATTTTCTTGCTATTTGTTTCTATTTCTATTATATTAGTATCCAACAAAGTGGCCTGAAAAATGGATACTTTTGAATTTATTACAATTTCTTCTGTGCCCAGCTAAACTTTAAATTTTTGGAAATGTTCCACAAACCTATCAAGAAAGGAATATTTTCTATTTACAAGATGCAAAGATCTATATCTTTGTGTTACATTGTGTTTGATGATGCATTTCCTAATTCTTTTTTGCCTATACTTATTTTTCTGTCTATTGAATCTTTCTAATATTGAAAAATATGTATTAATATGCTGCTGCTGCTGCTGCTAAGTTGCTTCAATCGTGTCCGACTCTGTGCGACCCTATAGACAGCAGCCCACCAGGCTCTGCTGTCCCTGGGATTCTCCAGGCAAGAACACTGGAGTGGGTTGCCATTTCCTTCTCCAATGCATGAAAGTGAAAAGTGAAAGTGAAGTCGCTCAGTCGTGTCCGACTCTTAGTGACCCCATTGACTGCAACCTACCAGGCTCCCCCATCCATGGGATTTTCCAGGCAAGAGTACTGGAGTGGGTTGCCTTCTCCAAGTATTAATATAAACCACTGTATTTCTATTTTTATCAAATTCTTAAAATTTTTGAAAAGTTATATTCCATTTACTTGGAAGATCTCTTGTTTAGGGAACATAGATTTATGATTATTATGAACTTTTGTATATTTCTCCATATTTAATGAGTATATTTAATAAAACTTTAAAATTCTCACATTTTAAAATTTGAATTATATTATGTGAGCTTAAATTTAAGGTGGAAGAAGTATCTAAGACTAGCAAAGAAATTACAGAAAAGTATTAAGGAGGGATTTACCTCATCAGACAGGAAAATGATAGAAAATGATAATAATTAAGATAGAATGACATTAGTACAGGATTAGATATAGGTGATGGAACAGAATAGAAAACCCAGAATCAGATGTCAATACAATTTTCCCTTTCAATATGCGAATTTCAAGTCTGTGCATTCAACCAGCCATAGATTGAAAATATTCGGGAAAAAAAAAACCAATTCTAGAAATTTCCCCAAACCAAAACTTGAATTTGCCATACTCTAGCAACTATTTCTAGCATAGTCTAGCAACATGCATATTCTAGCAACAATAGTAATGGCAACCCACTCCAGTGTTCTTACCTGGAGAATCCCAGGGACGGAGAAGCCTGGTAGGCTGCAGTCCATGGGGTCGCACAGAGTCGGACATGACTGAAGCGACTTAGCAGCAGCAGCAACTATTTACACAGCATTTACATTGTTTTTGCAACTATTTACACAGCATTTACATTGTGTCAGGTGTTATAAATAGTCTAGAGATAATTTAAAGTTTACAGGAGGAATATGTATAGGATAAAGCAAATACTACTCCATTTTATATGAGATCTTGAGCATCTGTGGATTTTAGTGTCTGCAGGAGTTCCTGGAACCAATATCCCAGGGATACCAAAGGAAAACTGCACATGTGAAAAGCTGGAATTTAGATTCAGAGATAAAGGATACTTTACTTAATAAATGGAGATTTCACAGTCAATTATCCATCTGGGAGGAAATAAAGCTGATTCTCTACCTCACCTCATACTTTGTGATCATTCGGGTCTGACTATGTGCAGCCCCATGGACTGTAGCCCACCAGGCTCCTCTGTCTGTGGGATTTTCCAGGCAAGAATACTAGAGTAGGTTGCCATTTCCTATTCCAGGGGATCTTCCTGACCCAGGGGTCAAACCTGCATCTCCTGCCTTGGCAAGTGGGTTCTTTACCGCTGTGCCACCTGGGAAGCCCAGATAAGCCCCAAAATAAACTTCAGATGAGTAAAAAATGTTAATGTGAAAAGAATCTTTAAGTCCAAATTTATGATATTATGCTCTAAAATTAGAAAGAGTCATAAACTAAATAGGAATCCCAGATGCTAAAAAGACTAGACAGACATAATTTCCTTTTATAAAGTACATGGTAAACATGTCATGAAGTATCTGTAGACAAATGGAAGACAGATCAAAACCATTAGTGGTGCATATAACAGATAAAAGTTTAATGTCTTTGATGTATTAAAAAAAAAACTTACACACTGATAAGAATATAATAAGGAGGAATAAAATTACAAAAGAGCCAATTACTAAGACCGCTAAGAAGGAAAAGATGCTAAGCCTCATTAATAGTGAAAAAAAAATTAGAGAGGCTACTCATTAAGTCCCATTTTTCAAGGCCTCTGATGGAAGACCCTAAATTAGAGGAATCCAGGCATATCACTTTGCTGACACAGGTCTGTATAGTCAAAATTATGGTCTTTCCAGTAGTTAAATATGGATGTGAGAGTTGGACTATAAAGAAAGCTGAGTGCCAAAGATTTGATGCTTTCGAACTGTGGTGCTGGAGAAGACTCTTAAGAGTCCTTTGGCCATCAAGGAGATAAAACCAGTCAATCCTAAAATAAATCAACCCTGAATACTCATTGGAAGGACTGATGCTGAAGCTGAAGCTATAATACTTTGGTCACCTGATGCAAAGAGCTGACTCATTGGAAAAGACCCTGATTCTGGGAAAGATTGAGAGCAGGAGGAGAAGGGGGCAACAGAGGATGAGACAGTTGGATGGCATCATTGACTCAATGGACAAGAGTTTGAGCAAACTCTGGGAGATAGCGAAGGACAGGAAGCCTGGTGTGCTATATAGTCCATGGGGTTGCAAAGAGTCGGACACAACTGAGCCAGTGAACAACAACAGGCAGTATACCCTGATGTAGTCACTGGGATATTAGGCGGGACCTGAGATGACCACATTCAGGAAGCCACACTGCTTTTGGAAAGAGATCTGATCAGTTTGTGGAGAGTTTTCTCCATTTTCTTTTTTGCTCTCTCCCAGTGACAGGATACCCTTTCAACACCTGTCACAATTTTCAATTCTCAGAAGGCGACGCTAGGGTCAGCCCCAAGTGAGCATGGGTTTGGGACAATCCGAATCACTGTAGAAGGGACCAGCTCCTTGGCTCCAGAAACTCTTGCAGACACTAAAAATCCATGGATGTTCAAGATCTCATATAAAAGGGAGCAGTGTTTGTATTATCCTATACACTTGCACACATGCATATGTGTTCAGTCGCTAAGTCCTGTCCCACTCTTTGCGACCCCATGGACTGCAGCCGGCCAGGCTCCTCTGTCCATGGGACACTCCAGGCGAGAATACTGGAGTGGGCTGCCATTTCCTTTTTCAGATGATTTTCCCGACACAAGGATTGAACCCATGCCTCCTGCAGTGCAGGTGGATTCTTTATCACGGAGCCACCTGGGACGCCCCATCCTATACACATCTTCCTGTGGTCCCAGGATGCTCCTGAGATGAGTCTTCTGTAGCAGCCTCCCCATCACTCCTGGGGTGGTACTGACAGGGAGGTACCCTCTGTGGGACGCTAGACTGCCTGCTCCTTTGGGAATGAGAGGTGGGCTTCCCTGCCTGACCCATGTCACACCCTCTGCCAGGCAATGTGGGAACCCCATGACTTGCAGTCCACAATCACGGAACTGCAGCTGAGAAGGCCTGCCTGGTTTATTCTCTCTATGAGCTGAAAAATCCCCAAGGAGAGAAAATACCCCAATGGATGATGCTCCTCTCCAAGCCAAAATCAGTTTCTTTGATTCTTTTCACCTCCTCCCACCCCAAACTGATCAGCTCGGCTTTCCCTCCTCCGCACCCTCCCCACTGCCTTCTCATCAGCCCAAGTAGCTAAGACAGAAGCATCCTGCCCTTACCGTCCTTCCATTCTCGTGTGGCTGGATTGATGATGCCAAAGAGCTCATCGTTGGTGACCGCTTTGGGGTTGAGGTCGGTCCAGACAGGGCGGCGTTTCATGATCTGGTAGGTCTTGTGCAAGGACCTCAGCACCTGCGACTTGCCAGTTCCTGCACTGCCCACCACAAACACGGAGTGCCGCACTGCCAAGAGCTCCTCCAGCTGGACCACCTGGGAGACACAGAATCCGGCCAGAGGGACCGCTTGTCACTCACCCACATCCCCACCACTCCCCTGTGAGCCCGTCTGATGCCTGAAGTGAGACCTGAGGTCAACACAGGAAGGGTTACTCCCCCCAGGATAAAATGGGGTCCTAAATGTGGGGCAACATGATTCGTTTATTCACTTATTCATCATGTGAGTAATTATTAGTAACCACTAAGTGCTAGAGAGTGTGTCTGGTGAGAGAGATTCAGAGATGACTCTCCAGCCCTCCCTGATCTCATAGTCTGATAGAGAAGCAAGTCATATTGACAAACTGCTATAATGTAAGGAGATAATTGAGATGTGGGTTCAATCCCTGTGTCAGGAAGATCCCTTGGAGGAGAAAATGGCAACCCACTCCAACATTCTTGCCTGGAGAATCCCATGGACAGAAGAGCCTGGTGGGCTGCAGTCTAGGGGTTGCAAAGAGTCCGACATAACTGAGTACATGCACACATGCAAGAAGGGCATAACTGCTACGGCTGATGTATTTATTAAATGCTGTGAAAAGAGACTGTTGTTGCTGTTCAGTAGCCAAGTCACGTCTGACTTTTTGCAACCCCAAGAACTGCAGCACACCAGGCTTCCCTGTCCCTCACCATCTCCTGGAGCTTGCCCAAATTCACATCCTTTGCATTGGTGATGCCATCCAACCAGCTCGTCTTCTGCCTCCCTCTTCTCCTCCTGCCTTCAATCTTTCCCAGCATCAGGATCTTTTCCAATGAGTTGGCTTTTCACATTAGGTGGCCTAAGTATTGGAGCTTCAGCATCAGTCTTTCCAATGAATATTCAGGGTTGATTTCCTTTAGGATTGACTGGTTGATCTCCTTGCTGTCCAAGGGACTGTCAAGAGTCTTCTCTAGCACTACAATTTGAAAGCATCAGCCCACCCCTGGAAGAGGGAATGGCAACACACTGCAGTATTCTTGCCATGAGAACCCCGTGAACATGGACATTATGGCAACAGATAGAAAGAAACAGTAGATTTTATATAGATAAAGGGAATATGAAAGGCTTCACAGGGGATGGGGCATTTGAACTGGGGCTTCAAGGGTGTGTAGGAGTTTGCCAAGAAGATGAATGGGAAGGATATTCCAGGCAGAGGAAACAGCACAAAGGCTTGTGGTGTGACAGAGCATAATGTGGTTGACCAGATGGCTTGATGAGGCTGGCGTCAAGGAGCTCCTTGGGGGACAGTGGTCACATGGGAGGCATCATCACTCTTGATGTAGTTTGCCTTCAGGCTCACCTTTCTACACTCTTGTATGCTTACTGGAATGAAAATGTGATCCTGTCACTGTCATCAGGTTGTCCTTTCAGTGGTTCTCCTAAGTTTCGGTGATGAAATCCCAAATCCTTACACTGGTTTACAAGGCCCTGTTGCAATCTGGCCCAAATCAGCTTCTAATTTTGTCTCTCATCCCTCAACACACACACATACCAGGTAGATGACTGCCTGAAGCTCTTCAGTGATTCTCTTTCCCATTTATATGCCTTGTCTACTTTTGAGGTCCTTTTCCTTAGAGACCATGGAAATGCTGCCTTGATTTGGGTTAACTGCTTTCTAGGTCTGCTGACAGCGATAATTCAAAGACTTCCCTTATTTGATTCTTGAATTTTTGAATCCCATGACATTTGTTTTTCATCCATGTTTTGTTGTAGTATGTTCTCAAATAGCTTAATCGAATAGGATGCCTGTGTAATATTAATAAAATCTGTAACTCCTTGAAAATATCTGATAATCTGGCACATAATGGAGTTTTGAGATCGTTTCCCCTCAGAATCTGAAGGAATGGTTTCCTTGTCCAGTACTATCTGATATTGTTGGTGAGAGGTTCTGACATCATCCTGAATTTCATTCCTTCGTGGGTCACCTGTACACCTCAATCCATCACCCAGCCACAAAACCTTCATTTTTTCCTCTTGACCCTTGACTTCTGAAATCCCATTATGATGTGTCTTAACGTTCCCCCCTCCTGGCTGTTTTCACTTCTCTTCCTCATTCCCTGCCCTCCTTCACTACCTGCTCTGAGCCCAGAGCTGCTCCGAGGTTCTGCTTGGCAGACTGGAGGCCTCCTGGCTCCTCGTCCCCTGAGCCCTTTCTACACCTGCAACCCCCTCTGCTCTGCTTGATTTGTCAATCTTCTTCCATCCTCTCTCCATCTTTCCAGAAATTTACTGTTATATCTCCTTCCCAGTTTTCACACTTCCATGGGACTATTCCTTTTCTTCCCAAGTTAATATTATCACTTTTAAAAGACTGCAGGATGCCTTCTCAAACCAGAGCTTTTTGATGAAATAACACATTGCTGAGTTTTTGGGCTTTGGGTACAATACTCTGTACATTTGGAGTGAAAGTGGTAGTCACTCAGTCGTGTCCAACTCTTTGCGACTCTGGAGCCCATGGACTGTAGCCCTGCAGGCCCTTCTGTCCATGGGATTCTCCAGGCAAGAATACTGGACTGGGCAACCACTCCCTTCTCCAGGGGTTCTTCCCGATCCAGGGATCAAACCTGGGCCTCCTGCACTGCAGGCAGACTCTTTACCATCTGAGCCACTAGGGAAGCCTTCTTTGCCCTAAGTGTTATTTTTGCTGAATACTTTTGAAGAAAGTAACGTTTCTGAGACGCATCAATGTTATTATGGTGCATGAAGTAGTTCACGGGAAAGGAACACAATATAACAGAGCCTGGGTCTCATTCTTCTGTGAGAATGTGAACCCCCGACAGTAAGGGCTCTGTCCCTCTCTTGCATTCCTATGACACATTCCACACTGTGGGTGTCCCTCTAAAGAGCTGTTGCTGTTGTTTAGTTGCTCAGTCACGTCCGACTCTTTGAGATCCCATGGACTGTAGTCCGCCAGGCTCCTCTGTCCAGGGGATTTCCCAGGCAAGAATGTTGGAGAGAATTTCTATTTCCTCTTTCAGGGGATCTTCCTGACCCAGGGATCAAACCCGCATCTCTTGCATTGTAGGCAGATTCTTTACCCCTGAGCCACCAGGGAAGCCCCTGTAAAGAGCTAGTGAAGTCAACTGAGTTTTTGCAAAGTCGATGAATATCTGTACATTGAGAGCAGCCCTTTGGGTTAAGGACGAAGTGTAACCCATTGTCAAAGAAAAGAATTAAGAGACAAATCTCGAGAGGGAGGAAAAACCCCATGTACCTTGAGAACAAAGTTGTCCTCAGCCTGGAGTTTCAGCTCCATCACCGCCTTCCTAACCAGAGCTTCGAAGTGGAGATCTCTCCTCCGAGGGACATCCAGGGCAGGGAACAGGTCCCCGATCAGGCCCAGGAACACTGGCATGTCGTCAGTCACGATCTTGGGGACGTTGAAATCTCGCAGCGAGCGCATCAGGACTTGGTCCTCAGGCCGGTCAGGGTCTCCTCGCTTCAGGGATCCGGCCACCACCAGCACAGACTTGATGGCCCTCAGGCCCCAGTCGTAGTGATCCTGGGGGAAGGGGGCTGCTGAGACTAGAGATGCTGGAACTCGGGATCCATAGGCTCAGGCTCGTGTCAGCAGAATGAGATATCATGTCACTACTAGGTCGCTTGGGAGGTCAAGGTGGGGGCAAAAGAAAAGATCTACGACATAGCAGATGAAGATTCTGGGTTCCTAGTTCCTGGTCTGGCCTGGAAAGAAGCCACATTTAAGGGCCAGAAACAAAGAGCACTGGGGTGCCATTTGATGTCTGACTCTCTCTCCCCAGTTTTCTTCATGTTCCTTCAGGCAGAGACCACTCCCTCCAAGGGCTTTCACTGGCCATGCAATGTTTCTTATGGGACACTGGTAGTCTACGAGGTGTTACTAAGCATTGTATTAAAAAATGGAGTGCTACGGCCAAACAGGTTTATTTTTTAAATGCTGGGCTAAGCTAAATTTTTAGTTAATAAAAAACATGTATCTTTATTATCTTAGCTAAGATAAAAAGCATGTATCTTTATTACAGAAGTTTCCTTGTTATAGTTTATTTATAGAAGTATCTTTATTATAGAAGTCTGCAGAGCTTTGAATATGCTTACGGGCACAGTGACTATCTACTATGAAACTGAAAAACTGAAAGTCCCTCAGTCGTGTCCGACTCTTTGCAACCCCATGGACTGTATAGTCCATGGAATTCTCCAGGCCAGAATCCTGGAGTGGGTAGCCTATCCCTTCTCCAGCGGATATTCCCGACCCAGGAATTGAACTGGGGTCTCCTGCATTGCAGGCGGATTCTTTACCAACTGAGCTATGAGGGAAGCCCATAGAGGGAAGTCTGATAGGTGGCTCAGACAGTAAAGAATCTATTATGAGAAGGTGCTATGTCTCCCTAATACCCCAGCTCCAGAATCCATCCAGAGCCGGGAATATCACACTTGAGTGGTCACCTGGTGTAACCAGGGAGGGTTACCTGTTTAGAGAGAAGCTCTTTGCACAGCTGGTAAAGGGTGATGAACTTCCTGGCTAATAACCGTGCCTCGATGAATCCTTCGGCCACCAGCATGATTTCACAGATCAACTCAAAGTCTGGGACAACCATTGCACAAGGCCTGTGAGAGGGAGACATAGGGCTGACTGGGTCCCCAGCCACGCCTGGACGGGAGCTTGTGAGACAAGAGACACTGGCTGAGATCATAGATGAAGGCATGTGTGAGGGTGGAAACTGAGACCTTGGCAATGATTTCATCGAAGATTTTCAATGTTAAAATGAATTAATAAGGGTAAACAGGGAGTGGACTTGCCCGCTCAAGGTGATGGATGATGTGATCAGATGGGAACAGAGTTGGAGCTATGACTCAAGTCTTAAAGCTAAGTTTAGTGTGCCTTACACAAGGCACATATTAGTGAAGCCTGAGTAATTAGCAGATTACAGGTTAGTAATTAGCCCCAAATTATCACAGATTTGGGGCTACTGTTGAGGAACCGAGTCTCTCTAATCTGTCTAGTTTTCATCCTGAAACTTGTCTTCTCCAAGTCCAGACCCTCAGAGATTATTCTACACTTATTTGCATACAAATGCCAACACCTAATGCCAAGAGCTGAAGTCAGTACCTGTTAACCCCACCTTGCCACAAAATGAGAAATAGAATACCGAAGGGAATTTTTATCTGTATATAAGAATTTACTGTGACTTTTCCTTCTACTTCTAGTAACATTTTATTTTATGGTTATTTCATTTTTAAAGAATTTCTTTCCCTTGTATTTCTTTTCTTTTTTTTAAAGTCTGTATTGAATTTGTTACAACATTGCTTCTGTTTTATGCTTTGGTTTTTTGGCCATGAGGCACATGGAATCTCAGCTCCCTGACCAGGGATTGAATCCCACCTACTGCATTAGAAGGCGAAGTCTCAACCACTGGACTGCTGGACAAGTCCCTGCGCTGTGCTGTGCTTGGTCGCTTCAGTTGCGTCCGACTCTGCAACACTATGGACTGTGGCCTGTCAGGCTCCTCTGTCCATGAGATTCTCCAGGCAAGAACACTGGAGTGGGTTGTCGTACCCCCTTCCAGGGGATCTTCTTGACTCAGGGATCAAACCCATGTTTCTTACATCTCCTGCATTGGTGGGGGTTCTTTACCATTAATGCCACCTGGGAAGTCCAGAGAAGTCCCTACAATTACTTAATTTTAAAATTATGAGGTATGTAATAGGAGCTTAGAGTAGTTATGTGTCTTTATTGCATTTCTCTATAAGGAAAGCTACGACAAACCTAGATGGTGTATTAAAAAGGAGAGACTTGACTTTGCTGACAAGGGTCTGTATGGTCAAAGCTCTGGTTTTTTGTAGTCACGTATGTATGTGAGAGTTGGACCATAAAGAAGAGTGATTGGTGAAGAACTGATGCTTTTGAACTGTGGTGCAGGAAAACACTCTTGAGAGTCCCTTGGACTGCAAGGAGATCCAACCAGTCCATCCTAAAGGAAATCAGTCCTGAATATTCATTGGAAGGATTGATGCTGAAGTTGAAATTCCAGTACTTTGGTCACCTGATGGGAAGAACTAACTCATTAGAAAAGACCCTGATGCTGGGAAAGACTGAAGGCAAAATGAGGAGAGGGCAGCAGAATGTGAGATGGTTGGACGGCATCACTGATTCAATGGACATGGATTTGAGCAAACTCCAGGAGATAGCGGAGGACAGAGAAGCTTGGCACGCTGCAGTCCGTGGGGTTGCAAAGAGTTGGACACGACTGAGCGACTGAACAACAACCATGCATCATTTCCAGGAGTGTCACTCGGCACTACTGTTTGTGGAAAGCAACTTGGCAATGTGTGTCGAGAGCCTTAAAAATGTTTCTCCCTGTTAACTCAGTGATTCCATTTCTGGGAACCTAGCCAAAGAAAATAATCATGCGTACAAAAAAACTACTTATGTATATTTTACCATGATGAATAAATTTATTTTAAATGTCAGAAACAGTCTTAACGTTTAACTACAGGGGACTTGCTAACTATATTGCGGACCATGCACTTGATAGAATAAAACACAGTCATGAAATGAGATTTCTTAAGAATATTTAACAGAAGAAGAAACTATTTATGATAGGATTGTGACAAACTATGAAATTAAAGAACAATGCCAAACTGTGTGTAGACCACAAACATACACTACAAATGCGTAAATTCTATGCCTGTAAAGAAGAACAGAACACAATTCGGCAAAAAAATCATTGTACTGCTGATGGCATTAAATGTGTTTTATATAATCTACTTTTTAATATATGTTCTACATTTCTTCTAGCATATATGTCATATGTTTTCAGTGGAAAGAATAAAGAAGCTTGTCTCTGGGGTCCTTGTATGCCCAGGGCAGAGTGAATGCTCACCTGAACAGAGCCTTGAGGTTTTCGGGCAGCTCTGTACGACCAGCGTAGCCTGGGTTCATGGTGATGAAGATGCCCACAGATGGGTTCAAGCTAATCTCCTCTCCAAGGAAGTTGAACCGCTGCTTCTTGTCTCGAATTGCATCTTGAATGCTTTTTACCTGGTGAACAAGTCATGGGAAAACGCCCCCTCTGTGTTCCAGGGGTCGGATGGTGGCTAAGGCTGGGATCCCAGGGTCACACTGAAGGACAGGCCTAAGGCCTGAGCCCTGGACCCTTTACTAATGGGCACTGAGTGCGTGTCTAAAGGATCAGGCTGCCCCTAGCCCCATGCCCATGCCTATCACGTGGTGCCTAAAAGGTTGGAGATGGACAGCTCTGAACACTGGTTCCCTCCCCCCATACTGACTGCTGTCCTGAGCACAGTTTTGGATTAAGTCGTGGGATCCCCACCAGGATCCTTTGAGGGGAGCTCTTTACTACCATCATCCTCTTTCTCTGTAAAGAATTGGATGCACCGAAAGGGGAGTAGTTTGCTGAGCCCTCCACAGCTGCTCAGTGCTGGTATCTGCATCAGAATCCAGATCTGTGGATTCTGGAGCCTGGGCTCTCAGCTACTACAAGATGGAAAGAAGGAACACCAGGACCTACTGCCCAGGCTTGCTCTAAGGAATAAGTGAAATAAAGTCCACAAGGAGTTTAGCACACACACAAAAATGCTCAACAACAGCAACTAACATGGAAACTGTTAACCTGTCCTCCATCGCTGCAGTGTGGCCCTTATCTGGTCTTAACTCTCTCAGCTCCTCCCCCATCTACATTTCTACAACAGACCTGGAAAGCACAGGTGAGTCCAGCAGGGATGGAGTGTCTGGTGAGGAGAGGAAAGAGCCACAGTGGAAAGGGAGGCTGGGTCAGATGCCCAGGGGCCAGTCATGTCTTTCTAAAGAGATTAGAGTTTTTCTTAAATGTGGTCTGGAGCCAGAGGGGATTTACGCTGAAGCTTGACCTGGTCAGATGTAGATTCTAGATCATTCTTAGAGCAGTGAAGCAGAGACAGAAATGAAATTCACCTATTTATTTCCACACCTGCTGCTTTGGGAAAATGTGTGCGAAAATGATCAGCAGCAGAAGGAGGGAAGGCAAAAGGGCCTCTCTTGTCCAGCCAGGCCCTAGGACATCTGCAGAACTGGGAAGTAGGGGCCAGTGAAAGGTTTTGAGTGAACCTCATGTGTATGAGCTGTGCTCAGGTGTTTAGAACAGTCAAGGGTTCTGTGGAGGTTGGGCTGCAGGGATGTGTGTCTGAATATGTGTGCGAAAGAGAGAGACAGAGAGCAAAACAGCTGGAGTGTATATAAGAGAGAAGGAGAGGGGAAGAGTTGGACTATAAATAACAGAGAGACAGAGAGCTGGGCCATATACCAGAGGGAGAAGCAGAGGGAGAGAAACAGAGCTGATCAGAAACAAAGGAGAGAGAGAGAGAGAGAAAGAGGCTCAGAGTGAAATAACTGGAGTGTGTATAAGACAGGAGAGAGGAACAGCTGGATCATAAACAAGACAGAGACAGAGACAGAGGAGAGGCGGAGAGAGAATCAGAACTGGAACACTTATGAAAGAGAGAGAGAGACAGACAGCTGGACCAGAGAGACAGACACACAGACAGACAGAGACAGAGACAGGAAGAGGGGCTGGAGGAAGCGGACCATCCCCCACAGGTGAGGATGTTAGTGTCCAGAAGGGCGGTTTCTGCCAGAACACCCAGCGGTTCCACAACTGGGATTCAGCTTCTTTCCCAAGTGAAGATCTAATGACAGAATTGCTGAGCTTACAGCAATTAGCTTGAGACTGAAACTTCTTCTCCATGCACAGAATGTCCATGCATCCTGGCCGAGGTGGCCTCCAGAGCCCGGCACGCTGGCCCAACAGCCCAGACTCTGCTGGTTCCCATGGCGCTCACAGCACCACTCTGCCCTGGGGCCCCTCACCGCCCTCATTGCCCAGTGAGGGATGTGGGGTGAAACTATCACAACAATGTGAACCAGCTATACCCCAATACAAAATTAAAAAATCAAAATCAAAAACCCTGCCTGGCTCACTCCATGCTTCTCTCTGTAGGGGCAGATTGAAGTCTGCTTTCTTTGGGAAATGCAACCCATTCATCACATTTTACATTTTAAAAAATGTTTCTGTGTTTTTACTTTAGACCTTAGGCCCACTCCAGTGTTCTTGCCTGGAGAATCCCAGGGACGGGGGAACCTGGTGGGCTGCTGTCTATGGGGTCGCACAGAGTCGGACACGACTGAAGCGACTTAGCAGCAGTAGCAGGCTCCTCTATAAACGGTGTTTCATGGGAGCTCCCCTAGCTCTGAGACACTAGCATCTATTTGTTCAGCGCGTTAATTTTTGAAACACTGCTGTGCTGGGTTCTAGAGCCCCTGCTAGCTGCTCTGCTGTGTCTAACTGCTTCCAGCCACAGCCCAGCACACAGTCAGGGCTTGAATCTGATCAGGGAGCATGGAGGGGACCCAGGCTGGAGGCGCAGGGTAATGGCTGGCCCATATAACCCAAAGCCTTGGGAGCTGATTGCAACAGTAGTGGCAAAATTCCAGAAAAAAGGAAAGTAGTATCTTATATGTTTAAAAAATAATTGTTCTTGGAATTGCTTTACCTTTCCCAGTTGGATACGTAATTCTGCTTAACCAGTCTGACAGAGAAATGAAAATTTCCACCCATGAGGACACTGAGGCATGCTCACTTTTGTAGAAGTTACTGGGAAGAGGGACATGGACATGTGAGGAGCGGAGAGGAGGAGAGGGGAGGGCGGGGGAACTGTCACAGCTGCTGTGGCTTCTGCACCAACATGCCAACCTGGATTGCGGAGTGAACACAGTGCAATTTTCCCCTCTGGGGTCTATGATTTTAAACAGTAGCAACTCAGCTTTTGCCCAGGTGGTTGTCAGACCACTTTCTTGAGAATGTGTCCTTAGATATATTCCTGGATGAGAATGTGAAAGCATCAGGGAATTCCAGGCTGAATTCATTTCATTTAACTCCAGAAGCAAAAGGCAACTGATCTTGGAGACCTCATTACTGCCCTTGTGTTGGGCAGTTTCAAAATTAGGCAAATTCAGTATCTGTCTGTTCTACACTGGGGACAGTGGCTGCTGGGCACTGCCTCATTAGTTAGGATGCTAAGTTTGCTAAGACAGCCAGACCTGGGCCCGCTGAGAAGGAGTGAAGGGTGTAGAGGAGACCAGAGAGATTAGGGAGTAGACCCTTCTTCCCTGTCCTGTGTGTTCCAACCTTCTACTTTCTTCAACCCATTTCCTTCAGGGTTCAAGTAATAATGAGAGTAATCATCATCACCACCACTCCACCATCACCACCACCACCACCATGGTCGTCACCACCCTTATTGTCACCACCATCACCTCGACCGCCACCACCATCATCATCACCATTATCATCAGCAGCAGCATCACCACCACCACCACCATCATCACCATCATCACCCTTATCATCACCACCACCATCACCATCATCACCACCATCACCACCACCATCACCATGACCACAACCACCATTATCACCATCACCATTATCATCATTATCACCATCACCACAACTACCACCACCATCATCCATCATCACCCTTATCATCGCCACCACCATCACCATCATCACCACCATCACCATCATCATCACCATGACCACAACCACCACTATCACCATCACTATCACCACCATCACCATCACCGTCACCACCACCACCACCATCACCATTATCATCATCAGCATCACCACCATCATCCATCATCACCCTTATCATCGCCACCACCATCACCATCATCACCACTATCACCATCATCATCACCATGACCACAACCACCATTATCACCATGACTATCACCACCATCACCATCATGTCAGAGACTGACATTTATTGTGTGCCCACTATGTGTAGGGCTTTAAGTTAACTCATTCCATAATTATTACAACCAGATCGAGTAGGTACTATTATTAACTCCCTTTACAGATGTGGAGTTTGAGATATTGACTTGCCCAAGGGCACATGGCTAGTAAGTGGCAGGACAAGAAGTGAACACTGGCAGTGTGGTTTCAGAGCTGACACACATAACCACTTCTCCCCACCTTGTCTGGCTAACTCTACAAGAACCTGCTTCTTTCACAATCCCAGCTATATGTGGAACTTGGTCATATAATCTCTGGAGCCCAAGGCAAACCCTCTGCTGACTTTGGTCTATCTGTCTCTCACTGCTCCCCTTTTGTCCCCTGACTCCTTGCAGGGACACATGGAGACAGCCTGTTGGTAACCTCTAGTACTAGGTGCTGCGTTGGGCCACCATGAGTCTGAGTATTCATGACAGACAGTTCCATGCCTTTTCTAAGGAGCTGGGCTCTGCCATCTTGCTGAGCCTTTCCTCATCCCCAAGAAACAGGTGCATGGATGTTCTTTCTTCCCATTTTACAGAAAAGGAAATGGAGAATCAAGGCCAGTAAATGTATTGGTAGGGCCCTGTGGATACCGTGTGCTGCACCCATGCCTGATTTAAGCAGATAGAAGAAATGCAACAGGGGGAAGGGTGAGGAGAAGGTGAAATCAAGAGGATGCAGAAGTCCTCAGTGCTTGGCATGAAGACCACATGTTCCCATCAACTTTTGCCCCCTGTACCTGCACCGCCACCACTGACAAGACCTCCACAGAGATTCGATTAAACTCATCAAAACAGCCCCAGGCACCAGTCTGAGCAAGGCCCTTGTAGATGTTGCCGCAAGACTGCAAAGAGATGTACAGAGATTAAATTACCATCTGTGCTAGGCTTACCATTACATGTCTAAGTATTGATAATTTTCTATCCCCTTTATTATAGAACTCCAGGTTCCTTAAAGACCACTGGTTAGAAACTGGTCAATCCTAAAAAAAAAATCAATCTTTAGTATTCATTGGAAGGACTGATGTTGAAGCTGAAGCTCCAATACTTTGGCCATCTTATGGGAAGAGCCAACTCATTGGAAAAGACTCTGATGCTGGGAAAGATTGAAGGCAGGAGGAGAAGGGGACAACAGAGGATGAGATGGTTGGATGGCATTATTGACTCAATGGACATGAGTTTGAGCAAACTCCAAGAGATGGTGAAGGACAGGGAAGCCTGGCGTGCTGCAGTCCATGGGGTCGCAAAGAGTCAGACATGACCAGCAACTGAACAACAACAACAACTATTGCATACATCTAATCTATATATCTCTCTGCATGCATGCTAAGTCACTTCAGTTATGTCCAACTCTTTTCGACCCCATGGACTGTAGCCTGCCAGGCTTCTCTGTCCATGGGATTCTCCAGGCAAGCATACTGGAGTGTGTTGCCATGACCTCCTCCAGGGATCTTCCCCACCCAGGGATGGAACCCACGTCTCTTACATCTCTGCATTGGCAGGCGGGTTCTTTACCAGTAGTGCCAGCTGGGAAGCACCAATCTCTCTATCATTTATTTATTGATCAATCAATCATCTATCGCTCCATTTCCATTTATCTATCTGCCCATCACTCCATTCTCTATCTGAACAGCTGAACAAGAAAGGGAAGAGGGGGTTTGACACTGCTTAGTGAGGCTGCTTGGTTACAAAGGATGTCTGGCGTCCAGGAAGTGGTCACCTTACTTTTGCTGTGTCCCACTACAGCTATACTTACTGTTCTTGCTCTGATCTGTGTCTGGACTAGACACACATGGCTGAACTTTCTCATGGTTCAAACAAATTGAGGGCAGACTCGTCCTTTCATCCCGTACTCTTAGAGGAATTGGTGGGGTCAGAGTTCAGTAATCAAGTTTTGAAAGGACTGAGTAAAATGACCTTAGTGACCTCTGACCATGGAGCCAACTCATCTCTTCCTGTTTCCCATGTTAGCTGTGACTTTAAGAAATATGCCTTTCCTTCTTCAGTCAATATCCAAGGTCTTCCATGTCTAAGTGTGTCCTCCAGAATGTTCCTCTTGGGAGAGTATGTTTATCTCAGAAATGCTGCCATTGTTTAACTCTAGAAGAATCTAGAAAGTTTATTCCTAAAGCTTAGCTTGTTTCTTTAAAGGGAGAAAAATATTTCTTCTTCCAGCCTGGCTTAAAGAGAAACGTTATCTTTATGAGTTCATCAATAAAAGCAACCATATTAAAATTTAGTGCGTAGACTATGGGAGCATAGCTATTTTGGGCCTGAATCCTCATTTTGTCTGCTTTCTGTGAGAAAACATGGTGCTACAGGATTCTGCAACTCTGTGCAGCAAAATTTTATATACAAGAGAAATGATTAAAGTTGCAGCAGATCAATCTCATTTAAAGAGTTCTGTATGGGGTAACTGCAAGTGCTATCTTGCAGTTTCTAAAACTATCTTAAAATTGAATTTATTTTGCAATCAATGTATCACATCATTTATACCTATAAATATTTGATCTATTTAATGTAATTATTTTCTTTTTCTGCCCTAAATTTATTTAAATGCCATCCTATTTTCAAAAGGGACTTATGGCAGTCTACAAAAATACACACAATGAAAAAAAAATGAGACAGTGAGATAACCTATTATTATGCTTTTATAACAAAGAATCTATATAAGGTCTAGCTGTAAGCAGAATGTTGCTAAGAGGTGACCTAATGGTTGTCTTGTTTCCCTTGCCTTTCTTTATGACACAGCGCCTGGGATATATTTGATATTAAAATAATGTAAAAATGAAGCGTGCCTGAATGAAGAATATTAGCCTTGCTCTTGTCTTTTATGTGTCTCTTGCTAAGAACAGAGGTTACTGTGACTTCCCTGGTGGTCCAGGGGTTAAGATTCTGCTTTCCAATGCAGGGGATGGGAGCTCCATCTCTAGTAAGGGAACTAAGATCCCACACGCTGCATGCAACCACAGCAAGAAAAGCCCACGTGCTGCAACTAAGACCCAGTGCAGCCAAAAATTAAAAAAAAAAGAATAGAGGTTACTCAAGTCTGTCTTCAGAAGCCAAATCTGCCCTTGTAGAGTATTGTGCCCTTGAGAAATTCTGGAAAAATGCCCACTTTTACAGAAGAGCACATCTATGGCTTTTATGTGAAGACTTTCATATCAACCACTTATGAGCCTTTCTGTGCTTCTGGGTCAAGTAGTGAATTTAGGCCTCTGGACATATGTTCAGCTTCCTCATTTTACAAATGATGGAAGGAAGGTCCCAGAGGGTAAGTCACCCATCTGTGGCTGCAGAGCTCATTAGAGGAAGTGGATTCCGCGGTGGTGAGGTTTAACAGGAGGTCACTCAGCTCCCAGGGCCAAGGGTCCCCATGTCTCCTGTGGAGAAGCAGAGACCTCCTGGTCTGCGTCTCTGAGCTTGGCCAGAGCGGCATGGATAAAGCTGATCAATGGTGTGGGCCACCACCTAGCCCCAGCCCCTCCAAGGCTGGGCCTGTACCTTGTAATCCATCTGCTCGGAGCAGTTAAACACGTAGACCATGACGCCCAGCGCCCGGCCCAGGTCCTTGGTGGTCTCTGTCTTGCCTGTGCCTGCAGGTCCTGCTGGAGCCCCGCTCATGGTCAGGTGCAGGGCCTGGGTGAGGGTGATATAACACCTGCCAAACACAGAAAGGTGGAGGAGGTTGGTCCTAGTGAGACAGGACTGAGGTTCAAGGCCACAAGAGGCTTGACACAGCTTCTGTAAAGGAAAGCCCAGACCCCACCAGTCTGCTCCCCTCTGTGCTGTGGGAGGAGGTTTCTAAATGGCACCTTCCTGACTGTCTTGACCTTCCCCTCGCTTATTTCTCTAGCTCACTTCTCATCGTCCTTCCCACTGCCCCACCCCAAGTACTCTTAAGTTCATTTGTGAAGAGGTATTCTCACTTGCTTAGCACTATGGTCTGAATGTTAGTGTCTCTGCTAAATCCATATGTTGAGACCATATCTTAACTCCCCAAAGATTGTGGTATTAGGAGGCAGGGTTTTCAGGAGATGATTAGGTCATGAAGGTGAAGTCCTCATGAATGGACTTCGTGCCTTAATAAAGGGATCCCGAACAATCCTTTGTCCCTTCTACCATGTGCATACAAGTCCCTGTGTCCCTGTCCTTTAAGATAAATGGCTTTTGCTTTAGTCTCCCAGGTCTCCCCTGAGCCTCAAAGAGCTGACTCAAGAGTTAATGACAAGGGAATTCCCTGGTGGTCCAGTGGCTAAGACTCCATGCTCCCAAAGCAGGGCGCCCGAGTTCCATCCCTGGTCAGGGAGCTAGATCCCACATGCTGCACCTAAGAGTTCAAATGCCCAAACTAAAAGATCCTGCAAAGACTTACGCAGGAATGTTCAAAGCAGCAATATTTGTAACAATAAGAAACTGGAAATAACTCAGGTGTCCATCAACCATGAATGGATAAACAAAATGCAATATATCTGCACAATGGAATGCTATTTAACAAAGTAGTGGAATCAAGTACTGACACATACAACATGCATGAACCTTAAAAACATTAAAATGAAGGAAGTCAGATGCAAAAGATCCCATACTATTCCATTTACGAAATGTCTACAAGACACAGAGATAGCACATCAGGGGCTGCCTAGGGAGGGTGATGGGAGTGAGCTCTGATTGCAAACAGGGTGGCAGCAATATTCTAAAGCTAAATTGTGATCTCGGCTGCACAAGTCTAAGAATTCACTAGAAGTCATTGATTTGTACACTTGTAATGGGTGTCTTACTTTAAGACATGTAAATTGTATCTCAACAGAGCTTTTAAAACTGTGGCATTGGCTTTTTTAATACCTAGAAAATCAATACAGAAGCTCTCAACCTGCAGTGTAGATGGGGGGTGGGGCTGTCTGAGGAAAGGGGTGTCTCTGAAATGAACTCTTTGGTTCTGAATCTGATGCTAGAGTTGACCAGAATCTCTGACTTAACACTTTTCTCACCAGATGGTGACTGCACCTCCACTGCCACCAAAATTGCTTTGAAAAGCTTTGAAATTCCTGAATTCTCCTTTAATTCAGTGTGAAATTCCCATAGCTACTTCAGCCTTTAACAAAGAAACCCAGGAAGGCAGTCTGCCCAGGTGGAGAGAATATGCAGAATTGCTATTCTACCTGGAGTTCTCCTGTGTAATGGGGTGAGGAGAGGATGGGCGGGCTGCCTTTAACTCCTGGGGAGCTGGGCTCATGCAACTGAATCACGTTGTTATTCTGTTGTTGTTTAGTCACCAAGTCACATCCAACTCTTTGCGAATTCATAGACCGTAGCCCTCCAGGTTCCTCTGTCCACGGGATTCCCCAGGCAAGAATACAGGAGTGGGTTGTCATTTCTTTCTCCAGAGGATCTTCCTGACCCAGGAGTCGAGCTCATGTCCTCAGCACTGCAGATTTTTTTACCACTGAGCCTTGGGGGAAGCCCTACAGCTCCTGATCTGTGAGGTGGGCCAGAAGGTGAGGTGAGTCAGAAAGTGAAAGTGTTCATTTCTGAGTCATATCTGACCCTTTGTGACCCCATGGACTGTGGCCTGCCAGGCTCCTCTGCCCATGGGATTCTCCAGGTAAGAGTACTGAAGTGGGTTGCCATGCTCTCCCCTCCAGGGAATCTTCCCGACCCAGGGGTCCAACCCAAGTCTCCTGCACTGCAGGCAGATTCTTTACTGAGCCACAAGGGAAGGCAAGTCAGGGTTAAGGTGAAAAGCTAGGTCCCACCTCACCTTCCTCAGTCACTGTGATCACTTGGCAACGCTTCTCTCCAACACTGATAGCTACATCCTCAGAGTTCTATGTGCAGCCTTAACCAAACCTGTGCTCTTAGGCTGAGCTCTGCCTCCACACTGACCCCAACGCCTTCCATCTCGCCAGTCTCAGGCTTCTTCCTGAGGCTTCACCCAGACCTTTGAGGGCCTGCTGTAGCCCTGAGTATCCCCAGGATGAAAGGCAACTGCCTGGACAGGGGAATCCTGGCCCCCAGCCAACTCTCCCAACCTTTTACTGTCCCACGGCTGCCTCTTCTTCTCAGCTAGGGGGCAACTCAGACCTCATCTCGCTGCAGCAGCAAAGCTCTCAAGGAATCTGAGAGCCCAGAAGAACAAGGTTCCACAAAAACAGAATTCTCAAGGAAACTCAAGAATCTCCCAAAAGAAATACTCAGATCTGGGTGTCAATCTCTTTTTGAGCATCTACTGAGCTTCTGAGTATCTCTAGAAGAAGCACTTGGGGGGAAATGCCAAAATACATACATACATGTGTGTGTGTATGTGTGTGTATATATATATCAGAGAAGGCAATGGGACACGACTGAGTGACTTCACTTTCACTTTTCACTTTCATGCATTGGAGAAGGAAATGGCAACCCACTCCAGTGTTCTTGCCTGGAGAATCCCAGGGATGGGGGAGCCTGGTGGGCTGCCGTCTATGGGGTCGCACAGAGTTGGACATGACTGATGCAACTTAGCAGCAGCGTGTATATATATATATATATGCAATTGCTCATATATATTATGGGCAATTATATATATAATTGCCCATAATAACAGGAACTCTGGAGCTGGAAGGAATTTCTGAGATCAACTAATCCAAACCCCTTAAATCACAGATGGATAGATTGAGATTTGTGGGTTTCCCAGATGGCTCAGTGGTAAAGAATCCACCTACCAATGCAGGAAACATAGGAGACATGGGTTTGATCCCTGGGTAGGGAAGATTCCCCTAGAGGAGGAAATGGCAACCCACTCCAGTATTCTTGCCTGGAGAATCCCATGGACAGAGGAACCTGGTGGGCTGCAGTCTGTGGGGTCACAAAGAGACGGACATGACTGAGCAGGCACGCACAACGCAAAGAGACTGAGGTTAAGGGAGGGAAGGTGGGCTGTCTAAGGAGTTCTAGTAACCAAGGCAGGGGCAGTGGGCCTTTAGCTTGGGCCATGAGGAAAACACAAAGAAAGGAAAGAGTATTCCTCTCCTCTGTATGTGTTGGGAGGGGTGGGGGGCACTGGCATTACAGTTGGGCCACTGAGCCAGCAGGATGTCCTATTCTTTGGGACACACACTCCTCCTCCAAGATTCTGTCTGCAGTCTCATTAGACTGTCCATCTCTTTAAATGTCTAAGTCGCTGCTTCAATCTGCTCCTGTTTCCTACTGAGAGGGTAGGTCACGCTGTTGTGGTTCGAGGCAAGGACTCAGGAGTCAGACATACTAACTTCAAAGCTTGCCTCTACTACAAAGCCTTTGTGAAATCCACCCAGGTTAATAAACTTTGGTGCCTTTGAAAAAATGTGTCATTGGGGGTCTATCATACAGGATTTTCTTTGCACAAAGGAATTTAGATAGATCTGCTGCCTCAAAAACAACTGCAGAGACTTCCCTGGTGGTCCAGTAGATTAAGACTTTGCCTTTCAAAGCAAGAAGGTGTGAGTTTGTTCCCTGGTCAGGGAGTTGAGATCCTACATGTTTCTTGGCCAAAACACCGAAACATATAAAGACCAGAAGTGATATTGTAAGAAATTCAATAAAGACTTTAAAAATGGCCCACAGTTGAAAAACAAACTTTAAAAATAAACAAAAATAAAACAACTGCAATTATGAAAATGGCAAGGAATCACTGACTAACCCCAACATGAATATGCATTAATTTAGTTTGATTGCTTATCTGGAAGACAGATTTTTAATGTTAGAAGAGATCTCAGAGGCTTGGCTCTTTAACCATGCCACTCTGTGTCCCATTAAACCCTTCAAATACTGTCATGCAGCTTTGTCTTCCAGTAAGACATGGTTTATTATTTTAGAAGCTGGCCCCTTCCACCGTGGGTTGGTTCTAATTGTTTGAAAGGCCTTCCTAGTACTGAGCTAAAGTCGGTTTTACTTTCTTCGGGCAAGTGATGTCTACCGGCTTTGTTTTTATCTGACCCACCAGGCTCTTGTGAGGACAAGATGAGATAAGAGATAAGATATTGCCTTGGAAAGTAGAAAGCTGATCCACTTTCAAGGTATTATCTGTTAAGATAATAAATACAGGAAAGGTAGCTTTCCCTTTTCTTTCTCTTTTTTTTTTTGATACAGTCATTCAAATGGCAGATTAAAGAAAATATCAAAGGTGCTATATCTTGATTTCAGCTATGAATAGATTTGAGGCTATTCTAGCCATGTGGTTTGGCTAATCTTAGAGTTGGTGAAATCACAGCTGATTTTATTCATTTCCTATTGCTATACACACATACAAAGAGGCTTTTTAAAAAACACCCATTTATAATCTCATTTCTATACATAGGAATCCAGGTGGCTCCTCTACTGATGGTCTCACAGGGTCAAAATCAAGGAACCAGTTGACTGGACTCTTATCTGGACCCTCTTGGGGAAGAACCTGCTTCCAGTCTCCTTTGAATTCTTGGCCGAATTAAGCTTTACTAGTTGTAGGACTGAGGTCCTCGGTGGAAAATTTTAAAGAATTTTTACTGCAAGGCAGTAGATGGGTAGAATAGGAGATAAATTTACAAAGACCAACTTTTTCCTATACACAACTGAATTTTGATGAGATTCTGTTTTTCAGGTTTTTCTTTTATGGACTATACTTTTGCTGTTATAACTAAGACATCTTTGCTTAATTTCATTCATCAAAATTAACAACATTTGCACTTCAAAAGATGCCATGAAGAAAATGAAAAGATAAGCAACAGGCTGGGATAAAATGCTTGCAAACACATATGCAATATATCCAGAATATACAAAAAAGTCTGAGAACTTAGTAAGAGTACAAACAGCTCAAACAATAGACAAAAGATATGAACAGAAATTATGCCAAAGAATATATACAAATGGCCAATGAGCACATGAAAATATGCTCAATATCATTATTACAGAAATACAAATTAAAACTCAAATGAGATCCTACTTCACATCCACTAGAATGGCTACAATAATAAGACATAATAATAAATGTTGTCAAGGATGTGGAGAAATGGGAAGCCTCACACATTGCTGGTGGGGATATAAGACAATCAAGTTAGTTCAGAAAATAATTTATCAAAAAGTTAAACATAAAACTGCCATACCACCCAACAACGCCTCTCCTAGGTATTAACCCAAGAGAAATTAAAACAAATGTCCATGCAAAAACTTGCAAGCAAATGTTCACAGAAACACTGTTTGTAACGGCCCCAAACTAAAAATTACCTAAGATAACTGGATAGGCAAAATATGTCATTATCTGTAAAATGGATTATTGTTCAGAGATAATAAGTAACAAATTACTGACACATATTTTATAAGGAAAAACCCCCAAACATCACATAAAATGAAACAAGCCAGACACAAGAGACAACACACTGTAAGATTCCATTTATAAGAAATGTACAAAATAGGCAAATTTATAGAGATAGAAATAGATTAGTGACTGCACAGGACTGTGGGTGGGAATGAGGATTAAATATAAATGGCCATGAGGGATCTTATTGAGGAGCATAAAAATGTTGCAATTGATTTATGGTGATGTTTACAGTACTTGATAAAGTTACTAACAATCATTGAATTATACACTTGGGTGGGCAAAATTTTTGACATAAAATAAAGCTCAATAAGTTGTTTTAAATATATATATTTCATTATATATATATATATATAATTTAAAAAACCTTATATAGGAATAAAAAATTTAAAACTCCCTAGAGGTAATGATACACAGCAGCAGCAGCAGCAGCAGCAGCAGAGGTAACCATAAGAAACACTCAAATCTATATGAAGATATTTATAAACTTTTCTAAGAAACACAGCTGAAGGTGTTGCAGGAAGGGGGACCCCTTCCAGGCCCGAAACTGGGCTCTTGTCTAATACTCGGAAGTGAATTGTCTGAGGAGACACATGTGCTGACAAAGCAAGAGATTTTATTGGGAAAGGGCACCCAGGTGGAGAGCAGTAGGGTGAGGGAACCCAGGAGAACTGCTCTGCCACAACTCACAACCTTGGGTTTTATGGTGATGGGATTAGTTTCCGGGTTGTCCTTAGCCAGTCATTCTGACTCAGAGTTCCTTCCTGGTGGTGCTCACCTTGTTCAGCCAAGACGGAGGCCAGTGAGGAGGATTCTGGGAGGTGGTCAGACATGTGGTGTCTCTTTTTGACCTTTCCCGGACACTTTTGGTTGGTGGTAGCTTATTAGTTCTGTGTTCCTTGCCAGGACTTCCTGTCATAAAACAACTCATGCAAATGGTTACTATGGTACCTAGCCAGGGTGGGCAGTTTCCGTCAGTGTGCTTCCCCTAACAAAGGTATGAACAAACAGAAAGAGAGCACGTGTTGTAAATATGTGAGGCCATTTTTTCAAAATTAATTTGAAGGTTTTAAGGCTCACCAATTAAAACCCTAATCATTTATATTTTGGGACTTGACAAAATGATTAAAGCTCATTTGAAAGAAGAAAGGAAGAGCTTAAAAAAAAAGGAAAATGCAAATAGATAATACCTTGCTATAAAAATATTACAACTGACAATACAGCTGCAGTCCTTAAAGAGTACAGCATATAGATGGGTTAACATAATGAGGAAACAGAGGAAGAACAGATAGGCTGAGGCAATTTGATAGACTCAAAGCTTTGAACAGGGTGATGGTTAGAAGTATCTTTTCCCACTCAGTACACTGTCTTTTCATTTTGCTGATGGTTTCCTTCATGGTGCAAAGGTTTTCAAAAGAATGAAATTTTGCCATTTGCAACAGCATGGATGGCACTGGAGGGTATAATGCTAAGTGAAGTTAAGTCAAACAGAGAAAGACAAATACTGTACATTTTCACTTCTATGTAGAATCCAAAAAAATAAAGTGAATGAATATAACAAAACAGACAGATACACACAACAAACTAGCAGATATCAGTGGGAAGAGGGTTGAAGAGAGGAATAATATAGTGGAAGGGGATTAAGACATGTCTCTCTGGTATGTACAAAATAAATAAGATACAAGGATGTGATGTACAGCAAAGGGAATAGAACCAATATTGCATAACAACTTTTTAAAAATGTATTTATTTATTTGGGCTTCCCTGGTGGCTCAGATGGTAAAGAGTCCGCCTGCAATGCGGGACTAACCACAGTACATTTATTTATTTACTTTATGGGAGTCTAATTGCTTTACAACGTTGTGTTAGTTTCTGCTGTACAACAAAATGAATCGGCTATATGTGTATATATATCCCCTCTCTCTTAAGCCTCCCTCCCACCCCACCCCCAATATTTTACAATAACTTTAAATGGAGTATCATCCATAAAAACATTGAATCACTATGCTGTATACCCAAAACTAATATTACACTGTAAATCAACTATGTTTCAATAAAAACTTGAAAACAGAGGGTATCATTTTGCTATGGGTGTGTGTGCTCAGTCGTGTCTGACTCTTTGCAACCCTATGGACTGTAGCCTGCCAGGTTCTTCTGTCCATGGAATTTTCCAGGCAAGAATACTGGAGTGGGTTGCCATTTCCTTCTCCAGGGGATCTTCCTGACCCAGGGATGGAAACTGTGTCTCTTGCTTCTCCTGCATTGGCAGATGGATTCTTTACCACTAGTGCAATCTGGGAAGACCATGACTTTGGTAATTGTGGCCTATTCAGAAAATCACCCTCAGACTCTTGCATCAATTATATCTCACCCACTTGCCTTAGTGCCTAAGAAATTAAGAGGTTCTGCAAATGGATAAGCAGTTGACTAAGACAATCCTTCCAGTAGGGGGCTGTGTGTGAAGGTGACGGAAGGGGAGTGAAGCGGGGGGAGATCCTCCAAAGATGAAGAGGCAACCTAGGAGAACAGCTTTTGTTCAGCATGAAAAAGGATCTCCATTTAGCCCTTCAACTTAGCATTGTGTTCAAGTCCTGGGACAGTGGCTGAGCCATTGTACCTACTTATACATTCTGGTCCCATCCAGGCAGTGGGACGTTCCGAAGAAATAGGCATAATCAGTCGGACATACAGTAATGTGGTTGTGCCTTTAATGAATGTGCAGAGGCTGTGCAGATCAATTGTCCATTTGATTAATTCCTCTGGCAGGAGAGAATTAAATGTACTTAAGCAGTACACCAGCAAAAACTCAATGCTCTTTAAAATGTGATTTTCTGGATGGAAGCCAATTTTTTTTTTTTTTCTGGCCAAGACATTTCTTGAGATAATAATGGAAGTCAATGAGAAAATAGAATTTGCTGTATAAGTATGCACTCCACAGTAGAAGAGCATCTCATGTGCAGAACAAGGTCAAGCTCTGTACAGTATTCACTGATCTTTGCAGCAAATCAAGTTCCTATTTGCATTCTTCCATAGGAGAGGTAATAATGCCTATTTTGGTAATAATTCATTGTCCAAACTTTACCCCGTCCCTCTAGGAGGTATTCAGCATTAGAGTACTGCTACTGCTGCTGTGCTAAGTCGCTTCAGTCGTGTCCGACGCTGTGCGACCCCATAGACAGCAGCCCACCAGGCTCCCCTGTCCCTGGGATTCTCCAGGCAAGAACACTGGAGTGGGTTGCCATTTCCTTCAGCATTAGAGTACTAGAGATCTCTAACTCCAAAAGAGGCAATCATCGCCTTCAACTCATGGGCAGGTGTGAAGACCCAGGAAAAAGGAAAGTCGTGTACTTTTTATTACTTGGAATAACGTCTGATGTGCCAGGGGAGAGGAAGGAAATACTCTGGTATGGGAAGCTGAATGCGTCAACCCAGGTCTCAGAAATCATTTCACTGCTTTTACACAAGGAATATTTCTCAAATGCCTGTTATTTGCTGGACATGATGTTGAGTCCTGGGGCACTATGGAGCAGTGAGCCAATCAAAGTCAATGCTTTTGTGGAACATAGAGTCCAAAGCTAGAGACAGACATTAATCAAGTTGCTCAAACATATAATAGCTTCATTTCTCTGCTCTGAGTGATATAAATTCCCAAACTATTAGCTCATAGTCCAAGGCAGGCAAAAAAAACCTCACTGTCAGAGAGAACACCCTTCCGGATGCCCTTCCTGTTTAGAACAGGTGTCTTGCTGAGAATCACCACAAAGGCAAAGACATGTGAGAGGGTCCCCTGTGAATGAAACTCCAGGTGGGAAAGCTTTTCCCTGTACCCACAGCGAATGAGCCCCTCCAACTGATTGTGATCCAGTGAAGCCCTAGTAAAACCCCTGAGACACCCGAACCCTCAGAGTTGCTGCTGCCTTTACTGTTCTAGCTACAGAGAAATCTGCCTCTCCCCCTGAACTGACGCTGTCTGCCTTCTGTCTTCAGCTGGGGCAGGGAGCAGAGTGGGTGCCCAGCTGAGAGCAGGAGAGAGCATAGGACCTGCTTCTTCTTTGGGAGCCAAGGCATAGACGGAGTCCCATGTGGACCCCTCCTTTGAGTCAATCCCCTCTTCCCAATTCTGTCATTCTTACAGCCTGGGTTTTCAACAATGAACTATCATTCATTCACTGCTGCTGCTGCTGCTAAGTTGCTTCAGTCGTGTTCGACTCTGTGCGACCCCATAGACGGCAGCCCACCAGGCTCCCCCATCCCTGGGATTCTCCAGGCAAGAACACTGGAGTGGGCTGCCATTTCCTTCTCCAATGCATGAAAGTAAAAAGTGAAAGTGAAGTCGCTCAGTCGTGTCCGACTCTTAGCGACCCCATGGACTGCAGCCTACCAGGCTCCTCCATCCATGGGATTTTCCAGGCAAGAGTACTGGAGTGGGGTGCCATCGCCTTCTCTTCAACATCTACTAGATATTGGTAAAAATAGCAACAGATGAGACAGACAAAGATCTCTGAGAGGAAAAAGTTTACATTCCAAAGGGTACTGTTGCCAAGAAGCCAGAAGGTAAGTTCATTTCAGAATGTGGGAGATGCTGAAAAGTGAAAGTGAAAGTCGCTCAGTAGTGTCTGACTCTTTGTGACCCCATGCACTATGCAGTCCATGGAATTCTCCAGGCCAGAACACTGGAGTGGGTAGCCGTTCCCTTCTCCAGGGGATCTTCCCAACCTAGGGATCAAACACAGGTCTGCTGCACTGCAGGCGGATTCTTCACCAGCTGAGCCACAAGGGAAGCCCAAGAATACTGGAATGGGTAGTCTATCCCTTCTCCAGTGGACCTTCCCGACCCAGGAATCAAACCGGGTCTCCTGCATGGCAGGTAGGGAAGCTCTTAGGGAGAGGATAAATGGGGGGATCTTTAATGTTATTTGTGTGTGTACGGGTATGTGTGTGTGTGTGTGTGTCTGTGTTTGAGAGGTGGGAGAGGTTGTCTTTTAGAAAGAGTGGTCATGGAAGGTCTCCTCAGAGTGAAGAGCAGAACAAGAAAGGATGAGAGGACGACAGCGGAGCAGAAAGCATGGGGAAGAGCAGTCCAGACAGAAGGGACCACACATATTCAAGGTTGTACCTTGAAATGAACTTAAAGGGATCGAGGAACACAGAGGAGGCCAGTGTGGCTGGACTGCAGGCTGTGAGGCCTCCGGGTGGTTGGCAGGAATTACGATGTTCCACAAGGAATTCATATTTTAGTCTAAATGTAGTGGGGAGCAGCTGGAGACAGTGATGTGACCTCTACAAGCTCCCATGAAACAGAGAGATGCAAGAGTAAACAAATGAGTGGTTTGAGCGGGACTCTGGGTGGAAGATGAATTACAAAAATGAAAAGCATGGGGGGAGAGGGACCAGGAGGTCTTCCTCTATGGATGATGCTGGGACCTCCAGTGACTTTGAAGTTCCCACACCCCTATTCGTTCTGCGAGCAGAGTGATTACAATTTCACTAATTGTTATTTGGAAATATATCTGAGGATTTAGCCAGAATACAGGTGATAATAATTAAAATAGGCAGAGAGAAAATTAAGTAGAAGATGGCTCGGATTCTATTTGGCCACTTTAACCATCACAATTTACGACCGTGTCTTCATTACCTACAGGTTGCTTATTCTGGGTGAGCCAGTCACTCACATACACAGGTCTTTTTGCAGAAGAAGAGATTTAATGTTCAGTGGAATTATAAGGGGAAAGGGCACCAGCATTTAACAGAATTTATAGAAATCTCTGCAGAATTAATATACCATTTCTGACACGGATCATGACCTTATCTCCCTGTCCTCTCTGTCCTTTGCCCACATTCTTTTGTCAGATGAATCTTTACAAGTTTTCATCCTTTTTTACTCCTCTGATGAAAAAGTTTCAATAGTTGATCACTCCTTACTGGATAAAGAATATGATTTTCACATTTCACAGTTAGACTCTTTCCTATCTTACCAGGCTCATTCCTGACTACTTCCCCCAAAGTCCCTCTTCCAAGAACATGCTTTAAATTTTCCCATATCCACATCTTTGCCCACAAAATTCCAACCGGAATGCTAATCCGTAGTTCTTCAACTTTGGGGCATCCCAGACCACTTTAACAATTAATGGATGCTATAGATCCAACTCATGGCAAAAGGAGAAGGGGGTGACAGAAGATGAGCTGGTTAGATAGCATCACCAACTCAATGGACATGAATTTGAGCAAACTCCGGGGAATGGGGGAGGATAGGGGAGCCTGTCATGCTGCAGTCCTTGGGGTCACAATGAGTCAGACACGACTGAGAGACTGAACAACAACAGTGTACCTTTTCAATAGAAAAGGTGACACATGCACAGCTTTCTGTACAATTTCATGGATAGCCTGTCTGTCATCCTAAAACCAACTGAAATCCTATTAGAGTCCTACGCACCCTTCAGGGTCCAAATCAGATACTGTGTTCCTTGGAGTGTTCCTGGTCCTCTTCTTCCTGCAGTGGCTGAGATCCTCTGTGCTCAGAGGTCACTTACTTGGAAGTCTGTAGTGAATGCCTCCGTGCCCTATTCTGTACTATGACCTTGCACATTTCCCTGTGCTATTTATTTTAGTAAGTTCAGTTGCTCAGTCATGTCCAACTCTTTGTGACCCCATGGACTGCAGCATGCCGGGCTTCCCTGTCCTTCACTGTTTTCCTGAGTTTGTTCAAATTCATGTCCATTGAGTCAGTGATGCCATCCAACCTTCTCATCCTCTGTCATCCCCTTCTCCTCCCGCCTTCAATCTTTCCCAGCGTCGGGGTCTTTTCCAGTGAGTCAGTTCTTATCATCAGGTGGCAGAGTATTAAAGCTTCAGCTGAGGCATCAGTCCCTAAAATGAATATTCAGGACTGATTTCCTTCAGGATTGACTGATTTGATCACCTTGCTGTCCAAGGGATCCTCAAGAGTCTTCTCCAACACCACAGTTCAAAAGCATCATTTCTTCAGCATGATTTTTTTAAACTTTTGTTTTTCTTGGTCGTGCAGTGCAACATGCAACATCATAGTTCCCCAATCAGGGGTCAAACCTGAGCCCCCTTCATTGACAGCACAGAGTCCCAACCACTTGACCACCGGGGAAATGCTTCCCCTTATACTTCTGAAAGTTTTATCTACACGTGTCTTATTTCCCTCAACAAAACTGGAGTTTAAGTTTTAGTGATCTCTGCATTTCCAGTGACTATTAGTCCGCCTGGCGTAACCACTGAACCCATGTGCTCCAGAGCCTGTGTGCCAAAACTAGAGAATCTGTGCACCACAATGAGAGATCCTGCATGCCACAACTAAGACCCAAGACAGCCAAATAAACAAATTAAAAACAAACAAACGTGGCTCACTGATTTGCTCTGGGGTTTGCTCTGATCAGGCTTCTGTCCTATGCCATTTCAGTTTATGTTACAACTGTTGAGTTAAGTCTGGCCCTCGCCCTGCAGCCTTGCGGACAAATGGCAAGTGACCGTGGATGGTGAGAGCCAGACAGCAGAAGGCTCCTGTGTCAGTGGCTGATGCTAGTGCTCACCTGTCTGTCAAGGGCGTGATCACCAGGCGAGGGGTATTTCCCAGGTACTCATAGGAGTATAGAAACTGGGCATCACAGATGTTGGCGAAGCAGTGTTTGGCCTCGTCATCCCATCGGTGCCTTAGCTGGGACAGCCAGAGGAAGGCCTGGGCATTATCTACCTAGAGAGGGAGTGGCAGAGTAGGTTGGTAAATCACAAGATTCAACAGGTAGGAGGTGGCCCCATGGCTGCAGAATTCACAGGGCTCAGGTGTTGTGCACAATTCAGGAGAGCAGCACACTGCCCCGTATGGCACAGAAAGCACGAGCCACCTGGATGATGCTGTTTTGCTGGGGTTTTTAAGGTAGGAGCAGCCACCTTGATCTTCTCCCAGATCCCCGACTGGTGCAGAGTTTGGAGGCCCTGTGTTTTGGCCACATGTGAGCTTCTCCCAAATCCCAATACTTGTGGTGTAGCTACCCACAAAGAGCGGTACTCTTGAGAGTCCGGGACTCACCTTCTGAGCAATCATCTTGGCCACCACGTCCCGGGCATGGACATCGATGGTGCATACGGTCATGATCTTCTGCCGGTCCCCCTTGGAGAGCTGGCCAATGAGCATGGTGATGAGGGTTTTGAGCTGGGCCACTTGCTTCTTGTAATAGTCCTTCATGGCATTCTCATAGCCTTCCTCCAGCCTTGCAAATGCCATGCCCACCTCCGTGGTCCACCAGATCTGGGTGCAGGTCAGGGCCACCTATGGCACCAAGAGTTGCTTAGGAAAGCCATTACCAGGACTGTCTCTCAAACCAGCCCACTGTCACAAGCAGGGGCTGAGAATATAATTGTGTGGGTGATGGACATCCCTTCCCTCCCTCTTCCACCAGCACTGTTCCCTTGAACATGTGCTTCTAAGTCCTCGGAGATAAAAAGTGGGTACAACACAAGTGGGGAGAGTCCTTTCTGCTCTTGAAAAATGCACCATGTGGTTGAGAACAGCTAAAGGCTCATTCAGGTCAATGTTAGTAGCTTTTAGAAATTGCTACACTGACCTTTCTGTTTTTGCTTCTCAGGCCACAGCACCTTTCCTGTGCCTGGGAGGATAACAAAGTCTTGATTGGACATCTCAATGATAGTCTTTGCTCTGTTCTTCTGGAAACCCTTACAGTTGAGTGAGTATTCTAGCTGAGTGAGCCACTGCTGATTATGTGTGGCAGATTTTTTTCTTGACCATAGTACTTACACTATATCTTTAAAAATCTCTTCAAATTTTTAACTTTGAAAAGCCTGCTCTTTCTTTAAATTGGAGTCTGATTACTTTACAACACGTGTTGGTCTCTGCTGTACAACGAAGTGATTCATCAGTTTATATGTATACATATGTCTCCTCCATCTTGGACCCCACGTCCCACCCATCTTGGTCATCACAGGGCACAGGGCTGAGCTCCCTGTGCTATTCAGCAGCTTCCCACTAGCTACCTATTTCACACATGGTAGTGTATCCATGGCAATCCCATCTCCCCATTCATCCCACTCTCCCCTTCCTGCCCTGTGTCCACATGTCCATTCTTACATCTGTGTCTCTAACTTTAAAAGGTCCACTCTTCACAGCTCAGGAAGGATGACACTGAAATTCAGTGTGGTCACTTTGATTTGTTGGAGAAGGAAATGGCAATCCACTCCAGTGTTCTTGCCTAAAAAATCCCATGGACAAAGGACCCTGGTGGGCTTATGGTCCATGGGGTCGCAGAGAGTTGGACATGACTGAGCAACCAAACAACAACAACACTTTGATTTGTATTCTTCAGAGATTCAAAATAAATAAATGGAAAAAGTGATTTAAATGAACCTTTCTTCTGCTTGCTGAGAAACAGAAGATTTAATACGGAAAATGCATAATTTCGATTCTGCATGGTGAAGAATTTAGAGACATGGATCCTCTGTGGTCCCACTTGGCTCAGGAGACACTGCTCTAGATGAATCTGTCAGAATGCAGGAAGAAACACATTTTCTTGCCTCAAAATTCTGATTCAGGCAAACAAGGAATCCTGGTGGGAATTATTCACTTCGTGGAGCACAGAATTCTGTTGTAGTAAAAAGTACTATTCTTGAATTTACCTGTTCCTTTTTGCCTTTGGATTTAGACATGTTTGGATTTTTTTAGAGGTTCCTCCTGCAGTGTAATCTTGTCAGAATGGTCTGAACGTGATGTGCAATTGCACTTGCGACTCCTGTAGCCCACCAGGTTCCTCTGTCCGTGGGATTTCCCAGGCAAGAATACTGGAGTGGGCTGTCATCTCCTTCTCCAGGGGATCCTCCCGACCAGGGAGTGAACTCATGTCTCCTGCATTGGCAGGTGGGTTCTTTACCACTAGCGCCACCTGGGAGGCTCCTTTCCTTCTGCAGCACTGGCTTATTTCTCTGCTCTGTCTACACTCACTGTCAACATTTCCCGCCTTCTCCTCCCTTCTCAACTACCGGCAGTGTGATCTCTTCACTACCACTTCACTGAGATGGCCTCACCATGGTCATGGATGTTCCTTAGCCTCTTTACTTGGCTTGACCTCTTAGACGTGTGTGGCATAACTGACCTCTTACCTGCTATCAACGCCTTCTGTTTTAGTTTCCGTGATTGCCATTCCCAGGTATTCCTTCCATCAGAAAAGGGACTGTTCCTCATTCTGCTGCCCTGGTTTCTCTGCCTATGCAGCCTTTGGATGATGCTCGTGGGTTTGATCTGCAGCCTCAGCTTGGTCTACACACTCTTACCTAACTCCTATGGCTTCAATCACCACCAGATATCTGTAACCCCCAAATGTACCAGCAGTAGTATTGGGTTGGCCAAAGAGTTTGTTTGGGTTTTTCTGTAGGATGTTACAGAAAAACCCAAAGGAACTTCTCGGCCAGCTCAATACTAGACATTAACAGGGAAGGGAGGGGTGGTGTATTGCAGCCAAGGTCATTAAAAAGTAACCTCATTAGCTCCCCCTCTTTCTTTTATTACCCTCCTGAGATCCTGGGACAGGACTTAGATATATCTTGGAATCACATCACTCCCATGCATGGTCTATAAGAACTGTGTCCCAGTTTCCTCCCCTGAATCCATCTGCTGTCCCTTGCTCCCTCCACCTGTTACTCATGCCTCGAACACATTGACTCTTGCTTGCATCTGAGCCTTTGTCCACATTCTTTCCCACACTTGGGTGCTCTTCCCTCTATCTTTCACCTGCCAACTCCTATTTCAAACCTCAGCCTAGAATCATGTCTTCAGGAGGGTCATCCCCAGACTCCATTAACCAGCTCCCAGAGGACCCCGACTTTCCTTTACCATCACACCAGGTCCCATCTTTAGGTGGCTGACTTCCACGCCAGTCTGTAAACTCCATCAGAGTGGGATTACATTGTCTTGTTTCCTGCTGGTGTCTCCTGTGCTCAGCAGGGAGCTTGGCATATACAAAGAGAGCTGGCTCAGTGAGTTAAATTGTCTATGTTTTCTCCCTGCTGTATGCAGCTAATGGAGTAAAATGGACAACCCTTAATGCCCCGAGGTAACCGCTGAATTGCATTGTGGCTAACAATTCCCTGGTCCCTCCTGCTGGCCCCTTCCTGACCAGCCTCTCCTGACCCTGAAGCATGGGTGAGCCTGGCAGCCCCAGGAGGCCGACAGAGGCCATGGAGGAGGAGAGCGCCTGAGGATGGATCAGAGGATACCTGAGCTGGGTAGTCAAAGAGCCACTGTTCCCTGGGCTTTTCTTCGTAGGCGGTTATACCTTCTGTCATCTCGTGCCTCACCGTGGCCTTCATGTGAGCCAGCACGTGGTTCAGCCATATTTCTACCTGGAAGAAGAGCTTGGGGTTAGACTCGGGGCTCCTAAGAAGATGTGCTCAGTGACACACGTTTTCTTCCACTCAGACAGAGGCACTGAAGAAGATGAGCCCAGGCAAGATGTGCAACTCCACATGGTTGCCCAAAGGCACAGAGAAACTGTTCGTTTGTGCAATGCAGGGCAATGGTAGTTGAGACTGAAGCTCAATTAACAACGGGGGAGGGGGCGGTGTGCCCACTGGGACCCACAGAGCAGAGGAGCAGGTTTAGGGAAGACAAGACTACTGACCAGAGATTAGGGGGAAATCTTCATCTGGATTGTGCTTGCATGCTCAGAACTGTCTGACTATAACCCCAAAGACTGCAGCCCACCAGGCTCCTCTGTCCATGGGATTTCCCAAGCAAGAAAACTGGAGTGGGTTGCCATTTCCTACTACAAGGGATCTTCCTGACCCAGGGGTGTAAATAAGTCAGTGGATTCTCATGACCTTGTCCACGGTGCATATGGATTATATTTTCCAACTAAATGCTTTCTGAGTCTACAGAAAGAACACCCAAGGTTTGACTCAAACCCCAATGTCCCTTTCATAAAAATGAGATTTTTATTTGGATTTGGATGAAGGTGGAACTCTGAAGAAGATCTTTTCTCCAGGCTTTACTCTGGACTGGATTAGCACCCCAGGGACCATGTTTCTTTGGATATTTAGGATAACGGGGGCTTCCCAGGTGGCACTAATGGTAAAGAGTACACCTGCCAATGCTGCTGCTGCTGCTAAGTCGCTTCAGTTGTGTCCGACTCTGTGTGACCCCATAGATGGCAGTCCACCAGGCTCCCCTGTCCCTGGGATTCTCCAGGCAAGAACAATGGAGTGGGTTTCCATTTCCTTCTCCAATGCATGAAAGTGAAAAGTGAAAGTGAAGTCACTTAGTCGT
>NW_011494752.1:12857152-12865205 GCF_000754665.1 Bison bison bison
CACTTAGTCGTGTCTGACTCTTAGCGACCCCATGGACTGCAGCCCACCAGGCTCCTCCATCCATGGGATTTTCCAGGCAAGAGTACTGGAGTAGGGTGCCATTGCTTTCTCCGACCTGCCAATGCAGGAGACTCAAAAGGCTTGAGCTGGATCCCTGGGTCAGGAAGATCCCCTGGAGTAGGAAATGGCAACCCACTCCAGTATTCTTACCTGGGAAATCCCATGGACAGAGAAGCCTGGTGGGCTGCAGTCCTTGGGGTTGCGAAGAGTGGGACATGACTGAGAACAGCACAGAGAAAATGGAAGGGAAAGAAAGAGAAGAGAAAAAAGAAGCAGAGGAGGAAAATGCAGTAGGATAATGAACAAAGACTTGTCTACTTTAGTGAAGATGGTGAAAGACGGGTCGGGGGGTTCAGAAGAGAAGGGTGTCGTGTTGTGTGTTTCCTGAACTGTGCCGGGGAGATGTGGAGCTTCTGGAGCAGGGTGGCAATGGGCTCTCCACGGGGTAGGGCTGCAGGAGGTGTATGTGTACAGAGAAGTGAACGCTCAGGTTTATGGTTGATTTCAAAGGACATTTTCTCCCGGGGAAGGTGTCAGTGACCCAGATTCCCCAGTGGGGTGCCCCAGGGCTTGTCATGTTAAAGTCTCCTGGTGCCGCTAATCATTTCCAAACCCTTTTCTTGTTGACTCAGGGAGTTGTTTATGTGCATTTTATTGCTCTCTGCACAGGACTTTGAGTGAGGAAGATATACAGGTATTGACATGTGTCCTTCCCAGGGAGAGGAAAGTGGGCGCTGGAAGCTGCTCTGATGTCGGTTCAAGTCAGAGGACGGGGCAGGCCCCAGGCACAGACAGCAGTTCTGGTCCAAGGTCACAATCGCCATTCTGAAGGCTGATGCTTGACTGCAGACACTTGAGAGAGCAAGGCATGCGTTACCTGCCCACTGCAGTCACAGGGCTCGCTGAAGGCCACATATTCTCCTTCCTTGCTGTACATGCCAAGGCTGGTCTTGGTTGGCTTCTCACTGGCGTCCAGTTGGAACTGCATCTTGGCCATATTGTCAAAGAGTTTGGAAAGGTGGCGTTGAACCTATAAGTGGAGAGCATGTCCAGGAAGTCACTTATGATTATTGCTTAGAAGCTACTTATTATTATTGTATTGCTTAAAGGGCTACCCTGTGACAACCATTAAAGTGTTGGGTACCAAACATTTAGAAGGAAGCTAGGGAATGATGAAGATGTGAAGATGGAATTTAGCTGGACTGGATAAAAGGGAATATAGATCTAGTGGGCAACACGCGTTAACTACAAACCAACGAAGCCACAAAGGTTTGAGTAATTTCTGCCTAATCTACTACGGATGGGAACAGACTGGAGCAATAACTAATTCATAAGCCCTCTTCCTAAGAAAACACTACTGTGCTGCAGGAGGGTAGGCACAGGAGAGTCTACAGATGAATGCTGCTGCTGCTGCTAACATGCCCAAATCTGGAGGATCAAGGGCAGTGGTGACCATGGCCTGTGGAAGAAGTCACTCAGATGTAGGAACCACTTTGAGGCAGGAGACCAGCCTCTGGAGGGTCCACATCAAGGGCCAGCAAACTCACACCAGGCAGAAAGCCTGGTTGTGCCAGAGCTTCTCCCAAGCATGGCATCTCATGATACGGAGGCAGTGATGCCTTGGGCAGTAATCCTAGGAGGGTGCCAGACAGAACCATACTGTGGTCCTGCAGTGAGAAGAACAGCAGGTGGAGAAGAAATGACAAACAGGAAGCTGCCTCAGGTAGAGCTTTTTTGAAATACAGGGGCCTCCTGAGAACTGTGAGTTTTAACCCTTACGTTTACGGCAATGAGCTCTCTCACTTATGAGATGGCAGGAGAAATTCTAAGAGTATTGAAGTAAACTGAAGGTGCTGGAGGAGATCCCACCCAGGGACTTGGAACAAATGACAGAGAAAGACTTTTCTTTATACAAGAACAAACAATTAACACAAGACCCGTGAAATTATCCCACAACTTAAAAGACGGAGAAAGCCAGACTCAAGAACTAGAATAAAAGCATCTGTATATATTAGAAGCTTAATACAGGAAACAGAAGTAGTGTTGAAAAAATATCACCTTGTTTTGCTTTCAATTAAATGAAAGAAACATGAACTCTATAAAATCTGAGGTAGAAGATAAGAAGAATTGGTAGAGGTAGAAAAATAAAGAAAACAAATGGTACAGTGTAGTTTTTAACAGTGTTAGCAACACAAAAGGACCAAATAAAAACACACAACTTAAATATGGTGGATAAATCTGAGGGACGTGGATAAATCTGAGGGACATGGAAGAATGCCAAGGAAGAGGACTGAGAGAGAAAGAAGTGTATAAGTATGTACAAAAATGTATGAACAGATGAAGATAATAATCTCAACCTACGGAAATATGATGAATCAGAGGGAAAAAATTATCCACATAACCGGGATAGAAATACCATGTAGAGACTCCTCAGGCGGTCCAGTGGTTAAGACTTTACCTTCCAATGCAGGTGGTATGGGTTCAACCCCTGGTCAGGGAGCTGAGATCCCACATGCCTCATGGCCAAGAAACCAAAACGTAAAACAGAAGCGATATCATAACAAATTCAATAAAGACTTTTAAAATGGTCCACATAAAAAAAAATAAGAAAAAAAAGAAATACTATGCAAAAGTATACTGAAAGAAAACATTTCCAAGATAGTGAAAGCCCCAGTTTTTAGAAAGGGAACAAAAACCTCATCATGTGTTAGAGAAAGATAAAGCAAGCATCCAAGCATACAGAAATTTTCAAAAATTTAATTTAAATTTTGATCTCTACAGATCAAAATTTGATCTCTACAGATCAAAATCAAATCTCTACAGAGATCCAACTGGAAAGAAACTGGGCTACCTAGAAAGGTTTAAGGGGAAAAAAAAAAAGCAGGTAGCCAGAGATGAGCTTAGGGACCGTGCTGATGGCAACATAGGTCAAATGGATACATTGCTTAATGGGGCATAATGGGGAACTTGAAACTCTCCTGCTGGAGCATCTCAAGTCTTTTGACTTTCTACAAGCACTTCCCCGCTTACCTGTTGAGGGGCTGTGCCATTGGAAAGAATGTCTAGAAGATCAGAAGAGGAGAGGAAGTAAAACCTGGGGAAGGCAAGCCTTTTGGTGTCCAGGTACTCCACCAGGGCCTTCTCACACAGGCACAGCCTGAGGGCACAAAGAATTTCCTTGTTAGGTTTGCCAGGATCCAGAGGCATGTGGCTGTTACCTAAATGCAAACGAGTGTGACTTGTGGATTATCCTCAGGAGTGATGTATACATGGAACATCTGTGGGCATGTGCATATAGCCCTACTAGTACATTTCAATCAGAATAAACACCTCTAACAATATCCCATGTTACCCAAGCACACAGGCAAATCAAGGTACCCGACCAGATACACATGTTCACTCTCTCACTAGGGCAGTTAACTAAGGTAAGGACTTGAGAGACAAAGAGAGACAAAGCCTCTCCATTACAAAGGCAACTGCACACCGGCCATCACCTGCTCTGAATATCTTCCAGCTTTTCGTAAAGACCTGGCTTGTTGGTGGCTTCCACTACATTTGGCGTTTTCCGAGCATCATAAGCTAACTCTTTAAAGTCTATGTCGATGCCTTCAAATCTTTTAGAATCCTGCAAATTAAAGTGTGGAAAAAATTAACCCCCACTCCTTTCAACTCCAAGAAGCTACCCTCATGTACCAAGCCTGCTTTTGAAAACCTCTCCTAGGTTGTATAACACAGAGATTAGGCCCAAAGGAGGAAATACCTTTAGATTGAATCAGTGGTTCTCACACATTTTGGTCTTAAAATCCCTTTATGTTTGTAAAACTTACTGGGGAGTGCAAAGAGCTTTCATTTATTTGGTAATATTATATCTATCAATGCATATTCTACATTAGAAGCTAAAGTTGAGAAACGTTAAAAAATATTTGTCAATTCATTTAAAATTACAGTAATAAGCACATTATGTTAATATAACACATATTTTAATTCAAAATAAGTATATTTTCCAAAACAATATAACTTAGAGGAAAAAGTGGCATCATTGCACTTTTTTTTTTTTTCCAAATCTCTTTAATGCCTGACTTAGAAGATAGACAGATTCTCTTCCCAGCTTCTGCATCCAGTGTGTTGTGATATCACACCATGTAGCCTCTGGAAAATTCCACTGTGTGCTAATAGAAGAACAAGTGAAAACAGCAAATGCCATTTTAGTATTATTATTAATATAGCTTTGACCTTGAGGATCCCCTGGAAAGGTCTCAGGGACCGCTTGCCAGAAGTCATCAGACCACACTTTGAGAATTGATGGCATAAACTACATAATTCCTAAGTCAGGCAGATGGTGGATCCTATGTGCTTTCTGGGCCCAAGCAAAATTTCTATAACCAAAGTAAGCATTTTGGCAGCAAAGGTGCTATTATGATGTCAAAGTTAAAGTGAAAGTATCAGTTTCTCAGTCATGTCCAAATCTCTGTGACCCCAAGGACTGTGGCCTGCCAGGTTTCTATGTCCAAGGCACCCTCCAGGCAAGAATACTGGCATGGGTAGCCATTCCCTTCTCCAAGGGATCTTCTTGACTCAGGGATCAAACTCACGTCTCCTGCATTGGCAGGTGGACACTTGACCATCTGAGTCACTGGGAAAGCCCGTGATGTCAAAAGTAATTAAATATTATCATTTTCCCCAAATACACACACTCTCACAGTGTTGTTGAAATGACTGAGACAATACTAAATGCAAAGCACCTCACCCCAACACCTGATACCTGGTGAGAGCTTGTGTGGTTATGATTACATAACAACAATCATAATGGTATGTGCTGAACATTCAGCTTTAATTAACTTCTGGATGTAGGGACTGGGCTTAGTCTCAATTTACAGATGAGAAAACCAGGGCACTGAGAGTTCAAGTAACTTCCCTCAGGTCCTTGAGAGGGTGGACTCAAGCCTGGGCTGCTGGCCCCAGTCTGCTGGAACCTCTGTGACCCATGCCTCTCTCCTATCAAGACTTAAATTACGATTCCTTAAGTGAGGTATCTTTCACCAGTCAAAAATGAAAAATTATTAAGATTATAGACTCATCAGAAGATTTCCCTGGTGGTACAGTGGGATAGGAGTCTGCCTGCCATTGCAGGGGACACGGGTTTCAACCCTGGTCCAGGAAGATTCCACGTGCCTCGGGGCAACCAAGCCTGTGAGCCCAAATGCCTAGAGCCCATAGTGTGCAACCAGAGAAGCCACCACAATGAGAGACCTGTGCACCACAACTGGAGGAAGCACAAGCAAAGCAGTGAAGGCGCAGCACAGCCAAACATAAGATAAATAGAAAGGAAGGGTCGGAAATAAGGGACTTCCCAGGTGACTCCTGGTGAAGAATCTATCTGCCAATGCAATTGACATTAAGAGACACGGATTCAACCCCTGGTTCAAGAACATTCCCTGGAGTAGGAAATGGCAATCCACTCCGGTATTCTTGCCTGGAGAACCCCATGGACAAAGCAACCTGGCGGGCTACAGTCTATAGGGTCACAAACAGTCAGAACATTACTGAGGGACTGAGCATGCACACGCATCAGAAATATCTGACATAAATGTTTGAAATGCAAAGAACTGACTGGAAAATTGTAATTACCCTGAGAGCAATTGTGTAAAAACATGTATATATGTGAACAAAAGGTGGAAAATATTCAGAGTGAATGAAAATATTTACTAGTTAGGGTGTAACATGATGATTTGTTGTATTTCAGAGTTGTCTATGTTACCATATTGTCACTACAAAGAAGACAAATGTATTTACACATTTTACACATAAACCTGAGGAGTTAATGATATGAATTATTTATTATTTTTTATTGTAAATTCTCAAATGCCTCTTTTAAAATGCCTGCAAAAGTCTCCACCTACATTCTCCCCTGCTTCTCATCAAACCTGCCCTTCTTCAATCATTAGCATTGGAGACGAATAAAATCTGGCTTATTTGATTTTGTTTCATGACAGTAGCTTTAGTGGAATTATTTTGTTATTTTTCATTGCAGATGTACAAACTTTAATCTGCATCATTATACTAAATGTGTTTTTGTGGGATGAGCTGGAAAAATGATTTGATAGAATGTGCTTTAACTCTGAAACAAGGTCTGGATAACATGTGACATTTTGGAATCAAACTAATTTGCAAGCAAAGAACTCACTGTGCTGAGGGATATAGAAGCGTTATTCGCTCAGTCGTGTCTGACTCTTTGCGACCCCATGGACTGTAGCCCATCAGGCTCCTCTGTCCATGGGATTTTCCAGGCCAGAATACTGGAGTGGGATACGGAATAAGTCTGCAAACATCTTTTTTAAAATGAATTAGAGTCCACTGAGAGAGGGGGTACGTTAATTAGGACAATTAGAAGGGGCAAACAAATTAGAACGGTAGTAATGAGAAGAATGCATGTCTTAGAGAAATTCCTCATTTAGCACTTAGCTGAAGACTAGTGTTTGAGCCTGCTGGCACAGGCCGGAGGCTTACAGAATACTTGCTGCAGAGCAGGAACTCAGCTTGCCTGGAAATGATGCTGGCTTCCCAGTCGGCACCCGTACCGTCATTACGAGTAGAGCAACACAAGAGCAGCTCCTGTTTCTGACCTCCTTTCTCTGGTACACTTCTTTTGTTTTTTAAACCAGGTTCTCCTTTCTTTTTCCTACCCATCTAAGAACAAACTGTTTGTTGTTGTTTACTTGCTAAGTCGAGTCCCACTCTGAGACCCCATGGACTGGAGCCCACCAGTCTTCTCTGTCCATGGGATTTCCCAGGTGAGAATACTGGAGTGGGTTGCCATTTCCTCCTCCAGGGGATCTTCCCAACCCAGGGATTGAAGCCAGGTCTCCTGGGACTCCTGCTTTGGCTGGCGGGTTCTTTACCACTGAGCCACCAGGGAAGCCCAAGAACAAGCTGACTGGCAGGCGTTTTACCTTCTCTCTTTTCCTATGCCTGGCTTTTGGTGTTTTGAAAGGTCTATGATTGTTGGAGATGCCCCTGGGTGAAGCCAAGGCAGGGAGGCAGATAAGGAATGGTGTAGAGGATGCAGGGGCTGGGGGACTGTCCCTTGACTGGGAGTTGGGAACAGAGGGAGCAGGGTTTCTGTAGCAGGTACCTGGGGCAGCTGAGCCCGGATATCTTCAGATCCGATGAATATGCTTTCTAGGTGAGACCATGTGCGCTGCACGTCATACCAGATGGAGATGACGGCATCGGCGGTGGACAGCTTCTTCTGCCAGCCCGACACGTCCTCCAGGAAGAAGGCAATGTGCTTGGACACCATCAGGTTCTGAAGCTGGACCTGGTTATCCTCCAGAACCTCGATGAGGTCCTCGTCGGACTGCAGCAGGGGCACACAGGTCCGTGGGTGGGGCTCGTACTGGAATTCCATGCCAGCCCAGGTGGTCTGCAGCTCCTTCAGCACCTTCTCCATGCTCAGCTCTTTCACAGCTCTGTCCACAATGCCCCGGACCTCGTCCTCAAAGTGGTGCAGCTGCAGCTGCAGGAGGTGGGCCAGGGTGGTGCCCTCATCCATGGTGAAGGTCACGCCCGTGGCCTGCATCAGCTGCCTCCAGTGCCGCTCCCGGATGGCCGGGTTCTGCAGCTCGGCCACGGCCCTCAGGGAGGTCAGGGTGTCCAGCACGGTGCTCTCCAGGCCTGTGAAGGCCTCCCAGGCCCTGACCTCCTTGTCGAGGTTCCGGATGTTCCTGGCAAACCTTTTGCACTCCAAGTCCATGGCCTCCACGTCGATATCCTTCCACCTGGTGGCCTCCCAGGCATGAATGCTGGAGGTCACCAACCCAATCATGTCCCAGAGCTCCTTCAGCTGGCACGCCTCCTTCCTGCACTGCCGCAGCTGCTTATAGTCAGGGACGGTGACTTCAAACAAGCTGGCGGACGTGGAAATGGAGGCCATGGTGGACTCCATCTGCTGGGTCTCCAAGTGCCAGGCATCCAGCGTCTGGTGAGGGTCAAT
>NW_011494752.1:12865305-12899053 GCF_000754665.1 Bison bison bison
AGGGTCAATGCTATCAAACCTGCAAGACAAGACAGAATGTTTCCCCTTTATCAGTGGAGAACTCAGGGACCATCTCCTAGAATCACCAGAGCCACAGCAGCTCAAACCTTTAAATCCTCAGTGTTTTAGCAAAGAGCAGGGACTTTCAGCAAAGCTTGCGCAGGAAAGATGGGCAGGTAGGTTGGAGCGGGATGAGCATAACCAGCAGGAGGAAGGAGGACTCAAGAGGAACGTCCTGTCTGGATGTATTCTACACCCATGTGTGCTGAGTCGTGTCCGAGGCTTTGCAACGCTTTGGACTGCAGCCCACCAGGCTCCTCTGTCGATGGGATTTTTCAGGCAAGAATACTAGAGTGGGTTGCCCTTTCCTACTCCAGGGAATCAGGGACTGAACCTGCATCTCCCGTGTCTCCTGCATTGCAGGCAGATCCTTTACCCACTGAACCATCAGAGAAGCCCTCTACATCCGAGAGGGTAATAAAAATACTCCTCCTCTCCCTAGGTCCAGTGGGGGAATAACCCTTGGTCTGAGCCCCCTTTAGACTCTGTTTCACTTGTTGGTGTCCAGCCCACTTGACACAAAAGAGCATTGTCCTGTTACTGCAGAGGCTGTGAAGGCAAAGGTCACACCAGGAGGCATCTGTTTTACACACAGTTAATGTATGTATTTCAATGCTACTCCCTCAGTTCATCCCACCCTCTCCTTCCCTGGCTGTGTCCATCAATCTATTCTCTCTGTCTGAGTCTCTATTCCTGCCTTGCAAATAGGTTCATCAGCACCATTTTCCTAGATTCCATATATATGCGTTGATATACAATATCTGTTTTTCTCTTTCTGACTTATTCCACTTTGTATAACAGGGTCTATGTTCACTGACCTCACCAGAACTGATTCAAATGCATTCCTTTTTACGGCTGAGTATTATTCCATTGGGGCTTCCCTGGGGGCTCAGGTGGTGAAGAATCTGCCTGCAAAGCAGGAGGCACAAGAGGCATGGGTTTGATCCCTGGGTCAGGAAGATCCCCTGGAGAAGGGAACGGCTACCCACTCCAGTATTCTTGCCTGGAGAATTCCATGGATAGAAGAGCCTGGCAGGCTACAGTCCGTGGGTTCACAAAGAGTCAGACATGACTGAGTGACTAACACTTATATGTACCATAGCTTCTTTATCCATTCATCTGTTGATGGATGTCTAGGTTGCTTCCATGTCCTGGCTATTGTAAATAGCAGGTACCAGCATTTTTCAGATTCCCTGGGCTGGCTTCCTTCTCTGTGGTGAGGTTCACACTAACGGCCTGCATCACCTTCAGGAAGCAGTGCCTCTGGGTGGGAGAACCACTGAGAGGGACCCTGAAGCAGGAGCACAAAGTCCTGACCACAGGCCTGCGCTGCGTGGCTTTCCCGAACTGTGTGCTTCCCGTCAGGCCCCACGTCTCTCAAGTTCCTCCTTCAAGTGGCCTCGTCTCCTCTTGTGTCCTGCAGTGACCTCTGGCTCTGCACTTGACTCCTGTAAACACTACATCAAACTTTACGTTCAAGTTCATCTTTCCTCTTCTTTTCCCCATGTTCAGGACTCCCACTGCTGCTCCTGGTCCTCACCCCATGAACCCCCTTTATGTTCTGGCCCCTTCAACCCACATTTCTGGCAGAACCTCTTCTCTGATGTAGGAACTGCTCATTCACAGGTTCCCATGTGGGTCAGGAGCACCCAGAACAACCTTCAAGGAGCCTCTTGTTTTTTTTCCCTATCCTCCCTCCTTTCTTCCCATCACCAGTCTCAGGTCTTCCTGTTTCTGTGTGCTTGAGGGGTAGCTAGATATTGGGGATGCATATGTGCATGCTAAGACACTTCAGTTGTGCCTGACTCCACACAACCCCATGGACTGTAGCCAGCCAGGATCCTCGGTCCATGGGATTCTCCAGGCAAGAATACTGGAGTGGGTTGCCATGCCCTCCTCCAGGGGATCTTCCCAACCAAGGGATTGAAACTGCATCTCTTTTATCACCTGCATTGGCAGGCAGGTTCTTTACCACTAGTGCCACCTGAGAAGCCCCAGATATTGGGGATACCATGACTTAAGTGTGAATACCATCTTTCTCTAAAAGTAGAATAAGGAATTGTGGAGTCCAATATAAAGAAGTTGAGAGGGAAAAGGAATGACTAGAGAATTGGCCATTTCTTGCAATTGTGTGTGTGTGAGTGTGTGTGTGAGTGTGTGTGTGTGTTGTTTGGTGGGAAGATGATGACATGCAAGAACCTTTCCTTGAACTGCCTCTTCTCTCAACTGTCTCTGGAAATATTTGACTTGACGGATGGAAAGTAATCCTAATTAAAGTCATTTACCTGAACTGCTCACCACTTAAGCCTAATTGCCATGCAACACAATAACAGTTATGCATACCATTAAATTAGTGTCAGATTAACTTTGATGCTTGCTATGTTTGATTCCTGCTTGTTCCATCTAAATAGTCTTGGCTGGCATGCTCTGGTGGTGGATTTTCATCTTAAGACTGAATACCATCGTGTGTCTTCACTGTTGTCCAGCCAGCGAGGGCTTCAGAAGGGCCTGGAGTTCTCAGAGTTGAAGAGGGCCCTCTGTCTGTATAGCCAAGGAGCTTTCTCCTCTATGAGAGCAGTGGAGAAAGAATTAGAAGGAAAGGAAGGTAACATCCTCACGGCAAGTGAGCCATCAGGAAAGGTTACCCAGCATGAAGGTTCCTTCCGCACATTCTTTCGAAGACTAATTGTTGGAACGTGTTGGTTCTACCTTTTATCTTGACTAGAGTGAATGTGGAAAGTGAACTTGGCTTCTTGGTGTTAGTATATATCAGACAGATTCTAAGAGCCCACATTCTGTTTAATTTATTAACAGAGTATGGTTCAGAAATAGTAGGTAAGACAGGAGTTATCAGAGTGTTGGGGGGTAGGCACAGAAGACAATAAATGATCTTCCTAATGTTTCTTTCCACAGTGCCTACGAACATCCTTGAATCAATATTGGATCCTCAAATATTTGTAAGAGGTGATCATTTGTCAAACCTATTCCAAACTTCATTTGCCCTGTGGCATAATTTTTGTTTATGGTTTGAATCTGCTGACATTCATTCCCTATAGCTGAGCGCATATAAAAGTTAATTTGACCTAAGTAGTGAAAGGAACCTCCAGACAGGGGAGCAAATAGCCCGTTTCCCATTTCAAAGCTCTGGTGCAAACTGTCAGGATATTCACAGACCTGATTAATGCACCTAATAAACTTGAAGCACTTCTCCAAAGCCTGGGGGAACAATACAATGTGAGAACAAGAAAGTAATAGGAGGGAAAAGGGTGTAGTTAGTCTTTGAAATTGAAATAATAATGCACAAGTATTTTAATCTAAAAGAGAAATGCCTAGAAAGTCTGGATGAGCAAAGCTATAATTAAGAGAAATGGAAATAGGGTGCTCATGAGTGTGATCTTGGAAAAGAGGATTTGGGCCTGCCCTAGATGTGGGCACAGACAGAAAGGAATAAGTGACTTAAATGATTTCTTGGGACGTGAGCAGCTGGCAAACCATCAACCTCGGGCCCCTAACTGCACATATAAGGAGCAGTGACACACCTGTGCTTGAAACCCTAAGCGTATTGTAACTCGGCCTGTTCCTTCTGACCTGGTGACCTTTCCCATCCCATGGTCCCATCTAAGGAGCAGCAAAACATACGCCCTTTCACTTACTGGTCCAGACAGAAGACAGAGAATTATGCTTGGATCTGTCCCTGGTGGATCAGACAGTAAAAGAATCTGCAATGCAAGAGACCCAGGTTTGATCCCTGCATTGGGAAGAACCCCTGGAGAAGGGAATGGCTACCCACTCCAGTATTCTTGCCTGGAGAATCCCATAGACATAAGAGCCTGACAGGTCACAGTCCATGGGGTTGCAAAGAGTCGGACACCACTGAGTGACGATTCTTCCAGCTCCCATTATTCACTAAATCCTCCTGATTCTCCCTCCTGAGGGTCCCTCACATCCATCCTCCTCTCTCCATGCTCACCGCAACGGCTTCAGTTCAGGCCTCCTGCTTCTCACCTGGGCTGTTGCAATCACTCTGCCCCCCATCGCCATGGAGCCCCTGCCTTGAGTCTACCTTGATCCGCTTGGTTCTCTGCAGTCACAAGAGTAGTGTCTACATGACGCTGTTCTCAGGCCTGGACTCTGCAGTGCTCATTCATGGTCTAAGCCTGGTCATCTGGACCTCTCCCTCCTCACCTCCCGCATCCTGCGTTCCACTCACACACATGTGCAGTCCTCCAGCTGTGTGTTATGTTTTCATCCCCCTGTCTCTCTCCATGTTCTGCTTCCCTTGCCTGGAATACCATCACTTCCACTTCTCTTTTTCCAAATGGCTAATTCTCCTTTGCCCATTGGCTGAAGCACCAGCTTCTGTGGAGTTTGTGAACTGCCTTCCCAGTGGGCATCAAAGTTGGGCCCAATGGACATGTCTTATTATTAATTTCTTTTTGCCTGCACCTTCCAGCATGTGGGATCCTAGTTCCTCATCCAGGGACGGAACCTGCATCTCCTGCCTTGGAAGCACAGAGTCTTATGCACTGAACTACCAGGGAAGTCCTCAGTTACTCATTTTTGAAACTGACCCTGAGTCTGTCAGTCCTTGAGATCAGGGAATCCATATTATCCGAATATCCTAGCACATGTTATTTTTTGCTGACTTCATGCTGAGAACACACCTCTTCTGCTCTATGGAAGCCTGAACCATGTGAGTGAGTCAGATCAACTGCAAGAACAGGGTCAAATTGAATGAATGATGTGTCTGAGGATACTGATACATCCCTGAGAGATTCAGTGATTAATACTGCCCTTTCCTTCAGCTTTTGAAGGGATGGGAGACCCTTCAAGAGCAAGATGAAGGCACATTTGCTACACTGTCTGGAAAGCTTTGATTTGCTGCTTGTCATGCAGCACCCAATGGGAGAGTGTCTTCAAGACAGTCCTTCCCACCATTCATAGAATCTGGGGACTGGCCAACTAGAAACACTGAAGGTCTCCAATGAGCTGGAGCTCAGAGGGAGCAAATTCTTTTATCAAGACCTGGATTATCCTGGTCTTGATATGGGTATGCCAACTGGATGACATGGTACCATTTCTTAAAGCCAGGAAGCCTGAACAAGAGAGCTGCTAGAAGCCTGGAGCATCCCTGTCACTCAACCGTGGAGAATGAGTCTCCAATTTCAAGAGTCGTGAGAAGTGCTTGAATCTGGCTACAGTGATCTAGCTGATTACTGAGAGAGCTCAGCTAGGAATATGCTGACATAGCTTCAAGTTAAGAATAGAAGGAGGAAGAAAAACTCAACTTAAACACGGAGAAAGAACTTCACCCCTAGGGACCTGACTTCATCCTGTACCCATAAAGACCCACACTTTTCCTTTTCTTCCCAAAGACAAGATCAACGTGAGTTTCTCCTGTAATCTAATCAGGAAGTGAGACCTGCCTTCAGCAAGATGCATTTTAGAATTTTGTGAGTGATCTGAAGGCAAAGGAACCAGAACTCATTTGCCACACACGTCTAAAACACTTTAAACACACACATTCGTGCACACGAAACTTAAGAAGTAAACCCATGTGTTGACACCCACGAAGATTGCCCTCAGTAATAAATCCATGATTCTGCTCTAGTCTTGATAGTCTTCTTGACAAGAAGAGGAATACATCAAGATTGCAGTCATGTTTGACTTTCTGCACTGCTCTGAGCAGTTCTTTTCAAAGAAGTCTCTTGCAAAGATTCATCTGCATGTTAAATTAACAGATGTGAATTTGGTATACAAGCAGCTTATGCAGCTCAATACCAGAAAAACAAACGACCATAATTAAAAAAGACACATGTATCCCAATATTCATAGCAGCACCATTTACAATAGCCAGGACATGGAAGCAACCTAGATGTCCACCAGCAGATGAATGGATAAAGATATTGTGGCATATATATACACACACAGATATATAATGGAATATTACTGAGCCATAAAAAGGAATGTATTTGAATCAATTCTAGTGAGGTGGATAAACCTAGAGTCTGTTATACAGAGTGATGGAAGTCAGAAAGAGAAAAACAAATTTTGTATATTAACACATATAAACAGAATCTAGAAAAAATGGTACTCACTAACCTATCTGCAGGGCAGGAGTAGGGATGCAGACATACAGAAGAGACTTTGGACACAGCAGGGGAAGGAGAGGGTGGGATGACCTGAGAGAGTAGCACTGACGTACATACATCACCATGTACAATATAGATAGCCAGTGGGGAGCTGCTGTACAGCACCCGGAGCTCAACTCAGTGCTCTGTGACAATCTAGAGGGTAGGATGGGGTTGGGGGTGGGGGAAGGTTCAGGAGGAAGGGGCCATATGTGTACTTGGGGCTGATTCATGCTGTTGTATGGCAGAAGCCAACACAATATTGTAACACAACTGTCCTCCAATTTAAAAAAAAATGTCAATTTGAAAGATTCGGTTAAGGGTAGTAATATCCTCATAGCCAGCAGACAGATACAAATGCAAAGAAAGAAAAACCAAAGCAGCTATCACATTAAAAAAAAACAAGAGCTGATCAATACACAAGTGTGATATAACTAGGAAGGGGAGATCAAGGTTTCCGACAGACACACAGAAACACAGCAGCAAAAAGAGTGCTGCTCTGTTCAGGCAGTCTTGGGAGCCTGTTTGGAAAGATATCTCACCACACATATTTGGAATTCCTTTCTTGAAACTTTTTTAAAAAGAGACAGATGATGTAAAGATATCAGTGTCATTACCTTCACGGCTGCTGCCCTAGTGTGGATACTGTCAGCACTGCCCAGAAATACCCAGCTTCACATCCCGCCTGCCTTACCAGCTTTGATCCTGTGCTCAATTGCACATCCAAAGGAGAGTCAAAGGGATGTGCTTCAGAATTGGAAGGAATAGTCCCCAAAGGAGTTCCACAAATGTTTTTGCACAATAGATGCTTCTTCGGAACAAGGGCATAGCTCCCAAGGTGCTTATTCTAAAAGCAGGGGTCCCCAACATCCGGACTGGGGACTAGTACCTCTTATCAGGTCACTGATGGCATTAGATTGGAAATAAAGTAATACAGGTAATGTGCTTGAACCATCCCGAAACCATTCTCCCCAGCTCCGGTCTGCGGAAAAACTGTCTTCCAAGAAATCGGTCCCCGGTGCCAAAAAGGTTGTGGACTGCTGTGAATCTAAAGGGGTGCAGAGTCATCTGGAGTTATGCGCCCTGGTGTGATTGCTTAAAAGGGGCCCAGTTTCTTCCCTTAGGGTGGCTGTCTCTAACTTGGCTGCACATCAGAGTCACCTAGGGAACATTAAAAACTACTGATGCCCGGTCTAATCCCCAGTGTCTGATTTAGTTGGTCTGCAGGAAAGGCTGGACAGTGGAAGTTTTAAAATCTCCCAGGTGGTTTTAATGCTTTAGAGTGGTATGTTGTACATTTAGCCTAAATACAGTTTATACATTTTTCCTTTCTCTTGTCTTCTTTTTTAAAAATAAATCTGTATGAGGCTTTTCAAGTTCTGTACTTCATTTTTTTTTTAATTTTTAAAAATTTTTTGGCCTCAAAGCATGTGGGATCTTAGTCCCCTGACCAGGGATCAAACCCATGCCCCCTGCACTGGAAGCATGGAGTCTTAACCACTGGACCGCCAGAGAAGTCCCTTTCCCTGTCTCTTGACACACTCATCTCATTCTGTGTAGCCCCAGGTATGATGCTTTGGAGACCAGCTGCTTCATATATGTTTGATGATGAATAATAAAAAGAGTTAGGCCCTTACTGTGTGCCAGGTGGGGTGACCAAGGGTCTCAGTCTGCCTGACACAGAGGGGCTTCCCTAGATATATGACTTTTGGTGCCAAAACCAAAAACAGGGCCAGGTAAACCAAGATGGCTGGTTACCAGGGTGCTGGGTCTTGTGCTAAGAGCTTGTGAAGATGTGTTACTTAATCCTATCAACAGCCTTCCGAGGTGGATACTATTAATACCCCCACTTTACAGATGAGGACACACAGCACAGAGTGACAGCCCTGGAGTAAGTGACTTCCCTGACTCAGCAAGTGAGTAGTGGGCTTGCTAAGAGGGCTTGCTAAATCCAGGGTCCGTGTGCTTAACCATTATGTCGCCTTAACTCCTGATAAAGTTGTGGGATTTTCTTTCCTTGCTTCATTGGTCACTTTAGCATGTATCACCTAAGGTCATATTTCTGTAAGTAATCTGAAAATAAAAAGCTTCCTGGTTCCTTACACAGGGCATGTTTCAGTCTGGAGACTTCCAGGCATGTCTACACAAAACTACAGAGAGGAGATGCAGCAGGAAGCCCAGCTGGGGAAACAGAAAGCAAACTCCGGAGCTGGACTGAGGGGAGACGGTCCGTTTCAGCTGGCCTGTCAGTAGACACAGGACCACCAGAACTGGCCCCTGGCTAGAGCGTCTGACGCTGAGCAGCAGACCAGGAGCAGACCCTGTAGGCTTCCCTACAAGGGGAGGGAGCCCCTGAAAGAAGGACTGTGTGTGTGCACGCGGGCCCACATGAATGGTGAATGGTGTTGCGGTGTCTACCCCACCCCTTCTTTGTTTATGTAAAGATCCCTGACCACAGCAGGGGGCAGTCTGAGTACTAACTGCTAAGCAGAGAAAGGACACCTTAAAGTAAATCTGTCACCTTGCATCCTGCCGTTAGGCTACTGAAATGCCTTCCAAAATTATTTTTAAATTCTTTTTTTTTTGGCCGCACTGTGCAGCATGTGGGATCTTAATTCCCTGATCACGGATTGAACCCACCCCTCTTGCATTGAAAGTGTGGAGTCTTAACCACTGGACCACTACGTAAGTCCCCCCAGATTATTTTCAAATTCCCTCAGTGAATAGGAGTCTGGGAGAAATCAGAATACTAACAGTTTAGTAAAAGAGTAATTTTACCACACACAATCCCTTTATAGACCTGGAGACATAGAAGCTTCTAGATATATTTTTTTAAGTATTTGTACAGCCTTTGTTCATCCCACACGGGCCACAACAGGACTCTGTGAACATGAGCACCGGGTCTAACCAGCGGACCTAAACGGGAGGGAGGAAGAGTAACCAGTCTTCTGTTAAGAAAATACACAGGCTCCATGGGGAGGTCACCCGTGACTTAAGATGCTGCTGCGTTTCCAGGACAGGGGGCCGTGGTGGCGACCTGGGTCCATACCTGAAGGGCGCTTCTCTACGGAATCGCTCCCAGAAGGCCTGCTGCTCCGCCTCGAAGGCTGTGCACCGCTGGCGCAGGAGGGTCACTTCATTTGCCTGCAGGGGGGCCACCTGCTGCCTCACGGTAACCGCCGTCTTTTTAATGTTGTTCCACTTCTCGGGCAGCTCCTGCCAAGGAGACCCGGCATGGTCAGACCCGAGGCTGGACACGTTCAGACATCTTAGTCTCTGGCCCACAAACGTGGTAGTACTGTTTGCCATTGTCTACAACGGCCCCCTTCCTTGACGGGGCTCCCCGGCTGCCCGCTCTCCCGACGGTCACCTGCTTCTGACCCAGCACAATCCTCCTCGCTCTCGACTTCTCCTCAGTAAACTTAGTTGTCGTTGTTTAGTTGCCGAGTCATGTCTGCCTCTTTGAGAGCCCATGGACTACAGCCCACTAGGCTCCTCTTTCCACGGGCTTTCCCAGGCAAGAATACTGGAGGGGGAGGGAGTTGCCATTTCCTCCTCCAGGGGATCTTCCTGACCCAGGGAGCGAACCTGCATCTCCTGCACTGCAGGCAGATCCTTTACTCCTGAGTCACCCAGGAAGCCTCAGGAAGCCTTACCCTCTTCTGTATTTTCCAGCAGTGCCTGGTTATTTTCTTGTATGCCCCACATTTCCTCTTAGATCATCATAACATTCCTCAAACCTGCTTTTTTTCCCCCCTCTCTGAATCAAAATTTGGCTCATCCCTAACTCTGGAAAAAGACCACACACACTTTCATCCACATCAGTTTTCGCATATTTCTCCAGTGTTAAAGTGTTTCATATTTAGTGAGTGTTAAGAAAGTGGTACACATTATACACATTTACTTCCAAAACATGGATCTTGAGTTATCATAAGCCCTGTTTTTCATTGACTTCCCCGTGTTCATCTCACTTTGAAATCCCCAAACTTTCCCTCTATTTCCTTTATTAGAAAACATAGACTTTGCACTGACCTCCAGCTGCTCAAACACTGTTTCCGGCAATTCTTGTCCATAGGTCTTCAGCAATTCAATCGTTTGCTTTAAAGGCTCAAACATCTCATCGGTGCTGCTCTGTCGTTCTTTAAGAGCCATCAGGTGCCCCATAATCTCAACCAGTCCTTGGAAATCTCCTTTTTCGACTTTCTTGAGCAAGCCATTCTCGCTGTTTTTAATAAATGCTTCAAGGTCGGCCAAGCTATGGAGAACAAACAGAATGTGAGCGGCCATTCCCCTTCCACTCCTCAAAAGAATTTATATTTCCCCAACATAATAGCTATTATTATGGAAAGCTCTCCATAGCCTGATGATGAGATACAACCCTCTTCAGTTGTGTCAAGGTCACAGAGGACAAAGACTGAGCCTTCCATGATGGAGGAGACGCAGGAGACAAGGAGAATTATTGCGACAACTGGTGAAATGCGAATAACTGCAAACTAGTTACACCTTCTACATCAATACTAACTTCCTAGTGTTAATGACTATACTATGGTTACCTTGGATGTTACCGAGGTAACATCTTTGGAAAGTAGAGTGAAGGTAAAAGAGAAGTCTTTGTACTGCTTTTACAGCTTTTTTGGTAAGTCTGAAATTATTTCAGAGTGAAATCATTTCAAAGTGAAATAATCTCACAGCGAATGTATTACAAATTATTTTGTGAATCTGAAATTATTTTTTAAAAAGTGGAAAATAAATAGTATGGCCTATAGGATCATACATACTTGGGTTTGATTTTGACACTTACTAGATGTGTGGCCAAGTCATTTAATATCTCTGAGCCTCAGATTCTTTATCTGTAAGATTAGAAAGATCACTTCTTTCTCACTGGTTATTGTGAAAGTTAGATGGGACTCATGATTTAATTAAAAAACAAACATCCTTTCTGGAGGAATGAAGCAAGAATCCAGTCCTCAAAGGACAAAGCTCCAAGGAACATGATTTTATAACTGAAAGCTACATTATGCCCAAGGAAACAGGTCACCATGAGTGGGAACCAGCAGAAACGGCTGTATTAAACCTCTGAAGATTTTAGATATTGCAATTCGGGTGCATAATATAAATAGTGACATTTGATATGTCAAAGGACAAAAGAGTTCTTATTTAGGTGATTGCTTTATTGTTTCTCACCCACGTACCAGGAACAAGTGCTTTTCCTGCTATTTCTCAGGTATCTATTCTAGATTGACCAAGAAAAACAATTTCTTCCTTTTAAGCATAATGTATCAGTCAGTACAGAAATGATTTCTTTAGGAATTGCCCTTCAGAAGCCTAGATAAACTCTTACATTCTCCACAGGTCACCATACCCTTACCCCAGCCCCAACCTGCCTTTTAAGTTCAAGCATAAATTCAGCATTGTCTCAGGGTCAGGAATGGAAACAATTTCAGTGGCTTTTCAAATATGCCCAGAATCTGAGATAACATGTGGACCTTCGTATTGATTGATGGATTCAAGAAGTGACAAAACTTACTGAAGCAGATAACATGAAAATTATGGCCTATGATGGCATTATTTCATGAAGAGAAGCTTTTAATATGTGTTCTAGCAATGCAAAAATGATCACATCATGTTATGTTAGTGGACAATTACAGGAGAAAGAAGCACATAATTTTACATAGGCTTTTATGTTAACTCTGATCTATGGCAAGAAGAAACAAACCATTATTCATTGACACATCAAAAGTTATCTTAAGATCTTGTTGTTGTTTAATCAATAAGTCATAGACTGACTCCTTGCGACCCTATTGACTGTAGCCCACTAGTCTCCTCTGGCCATGGGGTTTCTCCAGGCAAGAATACTGAAGTGGGTTGCCATTTCCTACTCCAGGGTATCTTTCCAACCCAGGGATCAAACCCATGTCTCTTGCATCTCCTGCATTGGCAGGTAGACTCCTTACCACGAATCTAGTAAATGTATTCTGAAACTTGAAAAATGAATAATTTTTAAAAGTGAATTTGAGCAAAGAATGAGAGGGTATTAAAATGAGTAAGCAAAATTGCAAAATAACCAAATATAAGATCTAAACCGGTAAGTATAATGAAAATTTAAAGCTCAATGAATAGATTAAACAGGAGATTCAGACAAAACTAAAAGAGAGAATCAGACTGCTGTTTGAAAAAAGTGGAGAAGTTATTCAACTGCAGTGAAGAAAGACAAAAAAAAAATGAAAACTTTGAAAATTGTTCAAAGACATGGGGGATATTTAAAAGTGCAATAAGAAGGCCAAACGGATATTAATAGAGAGAATGGGCAAGAAGCAATCTTTGAGGAGATCCTGATTGAGAATTTCCTAGAATTAATGAAAGACACCGAATATAATACCAAGGAAGCCCAACCAACTCAAGGTGAAATTAATATTTTTTAAAAACCCTGCATAAGTACTTCAGTATGAAACTGCAGATTACCAAAAATGAAAAAGAAAATATTTAAATTAGCTGAAGAGCAAAGACAGAATTTTACTAAAAAAAAAAAGTCTAGGCTGGTGGCTGACCATGCAAGACCAAAAATGAACCCAGGACACAATGGAATAACATTTTCAATAAATTTACAGAAAATATGTTATCCTAGAATTCTCTCTCCCACAAATTGATTTTTTTTTAAAGAATGAAGGCAAAATACATGCATTTTCAGACAAAGAAAGAATGAGAGTTTCACCAAAAGAACCTTTTAATGAGCCTTCTGATGGCTGTACTTCAGAGAGCAAGTCAGTAATGTAGGAAGATGGAATGAGCAAAGATGTTGGTAAATTTAAATAAACAGTGAGTGTATAAAAATAAAGTATAATTTGTGGAATTTAGATAAGTAATAGAGTACAACTGAAATTACTTAGAATTATAGGATATAATTTGATGGATAAACAGGAGAGATCAAGCTATTCTGAAGTCCTTGTATTGGTTGTGAAAAGAGTAACGGTACTGATTAGTTTATTTCTTTTAAGAATATTTTTACGAATAGCTATGGTTAACTATTGGAACAGAAGACTTAGATAGCACAACATCCAAATTAGCAGAAGGGGGAAAATGGAATAGGAAAAAAGGAAAAAGAAAAGAAAACATGAAAAAAATTTCAATCCAAAAGCAGGCAAGAAAGAAAAATAAAAAGAACAAAAGCTCACAATAAAATGGCACAAATGAATTCAAATATAGCATAATAGACATTAATGAGGAAAACCCTCCAGTTAAAAGAAAGATATTAAGGTAGATAAAACATTCAGTTCCATGCCAATTATGAAGATCTCCTCTAATACAAAGGCACAGAAAGATCGAAAGCCAGAGGGTAAGGTAAGAGACACCAGGCAAATGTCATTCAAAGGAAACTGGTTTCATTAATACCCAAGACAAAACACACTTTAACACAAGAAATATAGCTAGTGATAAAAGATTTTTAATGTGTGGCTAAAAATATTCAATTTTCCAGGAAGATAAAAAAGTCAAGCTCTGTATGATCATATAACATAAAATAAATGAGACACAAAGAGGCAGAAGTACAAGCAGTTGACACTCTACCATCAAAGTGGAGATTTTTAACAGTTATCTCAGTAATTGATAAATTAACCAGACCAAAAAAATGGCAGTGAGTTTGTAGTGGATTTGAAGAGAACAAGTTTGATCCAATAAGCATGCACGGAACATTATACCCAACAGTTCTAGAATACATATTCTTTTAAAATGTACACAGAATATTGATAAAAACTAATAAATAAAACTAAAAAATAAATAAAAACAAATTCAACAAATTTCAGAAGCTTTCTATTAAGTATATCACTTTATCTGACTGCAATGAAATTGTTAGAAATTAATAACAGAAATGTAACTAAAAGAATCCATGTTTTAAGATTAAAAAAGTATAAGCACATCTTAATGGATATTAAAAATGTTTAGAACTTTATTATAAAGAAAATCTACATAACTAAGACCTGTGAGATGTAGATAAAATTGTACTTAGAAGGGAATTTATAACTTTAAGTGTTATATGAAAAAAGATGAAGACTCAAGATGAATAAGCAAAGCACACATCTTAAGTTAGTCAAAGGACAGAAAATAAACCCAAAGAAAGTAGAAGGAAATAATAAACACATAAGAAAAACTTATCAAAATAAAAATCAAATTGTAGTAAGTAAGATCAATGGGTTCATTAGGTAACTCTTTGTAAATCACTTGGAAGATTAATTAAGAAGCCAGAAAGCACAATAGAAATGAATAGAAATCTAAAGAGGAGCATCCCTAATACATAAACAGGTAAGAGAATAATACAAATTTCATGACAATAATATGAAGATTTACATGAAATGGATACAACCCTAGAAAAATATGACTTAGGAATAGAACTTAATATTTCTATAAACATTAGAAAAATCACAGGTAACAATCCTGCCACAAAGAAAACACCAAGCCAGATGGTTCACTAGGAGATTTAAATCAAACTTTCAAGGATCAGCGAATTTCAATCTTACACCAACTCTTACAGAGAATAAACAAGAAGGATTACTTCCTAACACATTTTAGGAAGCTAGCAAAACCATGGAGCAAGATCAAAGACAATATAGAAAGGAAAAACTGAAAGCCAGTTTCAGCAAACACAGACATGTCAGTGCTATATAAAATATCTGCAAACAAAACCAACCAATGGATATATTGAAAAAGACAATATGTTGTGTTTGGCTTATCTTAGTAACGATAGATTGGTTCAGTATTAGAAACCAAAAAATATATTCACAACTTTAACATACTGAGGGGAAAAAAAAACAGAATTATGTTAATGGAGTTAGAAAAGGCACTCGAGAAAATGTTACAACCATTTATGCTAAATCCTCTTAACAAATTAGGACTAGAAGTTTACATCTTTAATCAGATAAAGAGAATCCATAAAAAAAACCTCACAGAATATTATACCATGTAATGAAATGTTGAAAGCATCCCCTTTAAGAACAGGAACAAGACAAGGACTTATTATCACTTGATCCGATATTATACTGACAATCCTAGTCAGGGTGATCAGATAAATAGTGATAAATACATTAAAAACAAAAGGGAAGGAAAAAATAAAATTTCCATAAATTTGTAGATGATGATTATGTACATGGCAAATCCCAAAGAGTACACAGATAAATTATTAGAATTAACAAGCTACTTAGTAGAGCTGCTTGATACAAAATCAATACACAAAAATCAATTCATTTCTGTGGAAAATATGATTTATACTAGGAAACAAAAAATAAAATATTAAGGAATAAATCTTAAGATGTGGAAATACTTTTAAAGGTAATGATTATAAAATTTCATTGAGAGACATTAAAGAAGATAAATGGTGAGATAATATGTTCTTAGGAATACTCAGTACTATAAAGAAGAAAATTCTACTCAAAATGATCTACAGTCACAGCAAATACAATCGAAATCTCAATGGAATCTTTTCTTCTACAAACTGATTTTTAATGTATGTAAAATAGTAAGGGCCAAGTTGAGACATCCCTAATGAAACTGAAAAAGGTGGGGACTCCACTGCCAGATGTCTAGATTTATTGTTGTAGTTCAGTCGCTAAGTGGTATCTGACTCTTTTCCACCCCATGGACTATATAGCCTTCCAGGCTCCTCCATCCATGGGATTTCCCAGTCAAGAATACTGGAGTGGGTTACCATTTCCTTCTCCAGGGGATCTTCCTGACCCAGGGATCAAACCCGAATCTCCTGCATTGGCAGGCAGATTCTTTGCCACTGAGCCACCTGAGAAGCTAAGATTTATTACAGAGCTATGATAATTAGGACAGTTTCATATTAAGGCAGGGACAGACAAAGAGCTACTTAACACAAAAAGTAAAACTTTTAGGTAAGGATATAGGAGAGTATCGGAGAAGGCGATGCACCCCCACTCCAGTACTCTTGCCTGGAAAATCCCATGGACAGAGGAGCCTGGTAGGCTGTAGTCCATAGGGTTGCGAAGAGTCTGAGTGACTTCACTTTCACTTTCATGCATTGGAGAAGGAAATGGCAACCCACTCCAGTGTTCTTGCCTGGAGAATCCCAGGGGCTGGGGAGCCTGGTGAGCTGCCGTCTATGGGGTTGCACAGAGTCGGACACGACTGAAGCGACTTAGCAGCAGCAGCAGCACAGGAGAGTATCACTAGGTTACTAGTATCACTAGTAACCCTCAGGACAAGAAAGGGTTGATTTAACAAGAGAAAAGACGACAACATGGGAAGAGATGAACACATCTGGTTACATAAAAATGAACCCTTCATCAAAATATACCATAAATGCAGAGGGAAGACAGGCTGCAAAATGGGAGACTAAATCTGCAATATATACAACTACCAAAGAATTAAAATATGTGTTACTTCCAATATAAAAAAGGAAAAGATATAGTCCAATAAAAAATGGTCAAGGGCTATGAATAACCAAAGAGGAAACATAATGACTCATCCCAAAACACAGAAAGATGAGCTACTTTATTCATAGAGTAATGTAAGATATTTATCACTATGAGATACCACTAAGCTCCCACCAGAAGGGCCAGCACTAAACAGTTTGTATCAAAAGGTACCAAGGGTGTGGGGCTGCAGGCACCTTCACATATGGCTGAGGCACCTGGTAGACAGCGGGCATCACACGCACTGATCCGGCAATTCCACTCTCAGGCACACACCCTAGAGGGATGTTGGCTTGAGTACACTGCGATATCTGTAGACGAGAACTCATCGCAATCCTGTTGGGATGAAACCATCTGAACCAGCCATGTCAACCACTGCATGGATAGATAAACTGTGGCATATTCAGATGATGCGATACTCTGTAGCAGTGAAAATGAAGGAACCACTGCTACGCTCTCAACATGGATGAATCTCAAGCATCAAGGCTGAGTGAGAGAGACAGGATACAGAGAGATATACAGTCATACAACGTTGTTTCATTTTTATAGCCTTAAAATGCAAATCTCAATATATGTGTGTCTGTGTGTACAAATATATATACATATATATGCATATATGTGTCATGAAAAAAGAATTAGGTTACATTTAGGGCAGGGCTAACAACTGGCAGGGAGGAAGAGGGATTTAATCAGGGAAGAGTCCATAACGGAATTTTATTTTTCACACTGTTTAAAACTTATATTTTATTTAATACTTTTAATTTTGTATTGGAGCATAGGAAATGGCAACCCACTCCAGTATTCTTGCCTGTAGAATCCCATGGACAGAGGAGCCTGACAGGCTACAGTCCATGGGGTCACAAATAGTCGGACGCGACCGAGCGACTAACACACACTATAGTCAACTGATAATGCTGTGATCGCTTCAGTGAACAACAAAGGGGCTCAGCTGCACGTATACATGTATCCATTCTTCCTCAAACTCCCCTCCCATCCAGGCTGCCACATAACACTGAGCAGAGTTCCTACACAGTAGGTCCTTGCTGGTTATCCATTTTAAATACAGCAATGCGTACAAGTCCTTCCATAAGGGAATATTAAAATATAGCTAATGTCCTGTTTCTTCACTGGATAAGGAAAATCTGAGTATTTAATATTTTTCTCTAAATCTTATGTATATTACATTTTATAATAAAACTTCTTGAAGAGAGAGGATGGAAGACAAAAAGAGTTCAGGGATCAAGTATAGAGACACCTTTTGAGGAACTGTGCTGTGAAGTAGGGTGCACAGAAAGGGTGCCATAGCAGAGCACTCCTGGGACTGTGTTCCTTTCTTTCTTCTTTTTTTTTTTTTAAGAGGCCAGATAAGACAATATATTTGCATGATGGGGAGAATGAATGAAGGCAGTGTTTAAGGAGGTCAGTCTTCAAGTAGATAAGGAGGAGGCTACAGTTCGAAAAGCAGCTCATTCACTGTAAAAGAAGAGGTAGTTGAACATACGGCTTCAAATGCAGGTAGGTTGGTAGATTTATTGGTGAAAAGCTGAGTTAGATCTCTGGTGATTGGTTCTCATTTTCCAGGGAAATGAGAGGCGAGGCTAAAAGGGCAGAGAAGATATTTGAGGCTTAAGGCAAGAGAGGAAAAAAAGCATCTGGAGGAGTCAGGAAGCATACGTGAAAATGTTCAGGGCTTGCTTGAAGTTTATGTTCATAAATTTAACCTGAGATTGGTCAGAATACTGGCGTGTTTTTCCTTCATCAGGATGAATTGCTCGGGTACAGACGTGGAGTGCTGAGTTCAGACAGTCGGGGTTTTACAAGGTGGGGACAGGGCTGGGGAGCACGGGTGATAAACACTGAGCTGTCCTGATCAAGTGTCGGGAACAGTGGATTGGGAACTGATGGGTCTGAAGAACTCTGCACAGCAGCGCTGCCAAGTAGGAGAGCTGGAAAGACACCAGGTGGTGGTCAGGGGACAGAACGCTTCATCCTGAGAGTTTGAAGGGGAAGCATGAATTTGCTCACCTTTCCCTCCACTCCACCGAGAGCACAGCACAGAACAGAAGGGTGGGGAGGGAAAGGCATTGGAGAGAGAGGTCGAGAAAACAAGAGGCAGGTGTGATGAAGACACCCTGTGGATGCTGAGTCACTGAGCATGATTATCAGCAGAAGGATGGGAGAGGGAGACTGAGCCGGACAATGAAGGCGAGGCATGACTAAGAGCTTGGCCAGTGACTGCAGCCGAGACAGGTAGCAGTCAGTACCGTCTGGAAGAACTCAGTGGAGATGGTGATTTTGAGAGAGAACGGGGTGGAAGAGTCTGGAGGCCACACTGAAGGGCAAGTGTTATCTCATCTACCTTTAGGCCCAGCGGTAGGCTTTGAGAGTCTAGTGCTGGGCTGGTGGAGTTGGGAGAGGGTCCAAGTCCACGGGGGAACAGGCAGAGTTTCAGATCCAGTCAGCTGCACAGCCAGAGTTCCGAGAAGGACAATGTTTGGGAGGGAGCAGAAGGTAGTATTCATCACAGGACAAGTCCACCCAGGAGAAACACCCTCTTCATTTGTCTGTCAGGGGATCACTGACTTCCTCATAAGCCAGCACTCTATTGCTCATGTTCTGTGGGAGCACCTGGTCTTCAAGGTCACACCCATGCTCAACCCTGATGGTGTCTACATGGGCAATTACAGGGGCTCTCTGATGGGGTTCGACCTAAACCATCACTGGCTGGATCCCTCTCCGTGTGCCCACCCCACCCTGCATGGGGTGAAGCAGCTCATCACCCAGATGTACCAAGCCCCAGGGCCAAAGCTACTAACGCCTGCACACCCCAGAGCCCATGGTCTGCAACAAGAGAAGCCACTGCAGTGAGAAGCCCTCATATGCAGCCAGAGAGCAGCCCCCACTCTCTGCAACTAGAGAAAAACCCCGTACAGCAATGAAGACCCAGCACTGCCATAAATAAATAAAATTATAAGGAAAAAAAATGCATCAGGGGCATGTAGGTTTAGGGACTTCCATGCTGCACAGCTGGATAATCTAAGACAAGGAGTAAATGGGAGAAATAAAATCTAAGAGGCCCATTAGACACCCTCTGCTTCTCAGGCTTAAAGAGATTTCGCAGCCAGAGTTGCGCAGGGAGGGTTGACCGGCTATTATTGTCTCGAACAGTATTTACTGCGTACTGAGCGCCTTTTGGACACTGGGCGCCGGAGAGAAAACAAAACAGGAAGAGGCCAGGTCTGATGGACAAACGAGAGGACAGGACTAAAGTTACTGCTGGTGTCCAAAAGCTTGGAACCTCCATCTAGCTGTTCTAACTTTTCATTTAACCAGTGAACCTATGGGGGGAAATGTCAAATCGATTGAAAACATGGTGTTCCCAACAGCCCAGGAAGCTGGAAGGAAAGCTAGAAGGACCCTGTTACCTGTGAGTGACATGGTCCACGAGATGCTGTTTGAACATGAGGCTCCACTTTTTTATTATATTTAGCAGAGATGCTTTAAAGGGCCGCACATCGATCTTCATCCAGCTGTCAAAGACCCGGACAGGCTCCAGCTTGCACACATCGTCATGGAGCTTCTCGTAGGAGTCGATCTGTGCCCTGAACTGATGCAGGAGGGGAGGATTCTCTGGGATGCCGTCCTCGGCGTGGGCTTCCACCTCCTCGGCTGTGAGCACGCGGCCGTACAACAGAAACTGGCCCAGAGCCTCCTTCCGGCCCTCCGTGTAGAGGCAGGAGTACTGGCTGAGGGTGCTGCGGTAGTCGCCACAGAGGGCCATCATGGCCTGCACCCGCCCCATCAGTTCGGCCCGCAGGCCCGCCAGGTCAGCCCTGGCCTCCAAGTCCCCCTGGGGGAGCAAGATGGCAGTGGATGGGTAACATTAGCATTTCACAGGGGCCTCCAGGCTGGTGGGAGGGCGGGGGAGATGCACACAGAGCCAGTACCTGATAGTGGGGAGAGCCACTCTCAGGAGAAAGCCGGGGCACCAAGGACGCCATGCTGAAGATGCTGGTGACGAGACCCTCCACCAGGTCGTAGAAGCCACCCTTCACGCCAGGCTCCAGTGATGGATGGAAAACCAGTTCTGGGATGGCTAAGCTCAGCTGGGCTTCAAATATCGGGGTGAGTCCTGCCTTACGTTCTGAAATACAAAGAAAACAAACAGGAGACAGTGGGTAAGTGGCAAAAATGCAACAGATTTGAAAGCACTCCGAGCGTTTCTTCCCTTTAGAGCTGCTGTTCCGGTCTGAGCAAATAGAAATATAAACTTTGCTAAAACCCCAGAAAAGGTGAAGGTGGCAGTCCTGCAGTGTTGATCAACACGGGGACGGACCGCTGGCATTCTGAAGGCCAGTTCCCTGTGCGTGGCTGTCCTGGAACCGCTGCTGTTGTTCAGTTGCTCAGTCGTGTCCCACTCTGTGACCCCATGGACTGCAGCACCCCAGGCTCCCCTGTCCTCTACTGTCTCCTGAAGTTTGCTCAAATTCATGTTCATTGAGTCGACGATGCCATCCAACCATCTCATCCTCTGTCGTCCCCTTCTCCTCCTGCTCTCGATCTTTCCCACATCAAGGTCTTTTCCAATGAGTCGGCTCTTCACATCAGGTGGCTAAAATACTGGAGCTCCGGCATCAGAGCATGGCAGGGCATTTACTCTCCTTGTCCTTAGAGAGCACGTCCTGTGACTGATTAACCCAAGTCAGAATGCTTCCACATTCTCAAAGCTTCCCGTGGGGCAATACGGCCTCTGGTTGAGAAGGTGTTGGTTTTGCAAAGCCAGTTTCTTGGAAGCGGAGGACATCATCCTGAGCACAAACCAGGCAACTCCATCGGCAGCCACTAGGGGAACAAGGGTGTGCTTGTCCAAGGTCGTGTAGGCTTGGAAAAAAAGGGCAGTCACAATCCCTCCCCATCTGCTCCTTTTCTGTAAAAACAGGACTTGTTTTAATTCTGTAGTCCTGTAGTGATAAAATTTTTAAAAACAGTATAAATAATTAACAAATTCCTGATTACTTGCTAGACTAAACTGCCTTGCTAAATTTAAATCAAAATATAATATGGAATAAGATGTTCCAAGTACAAGATAAATGCTTAGACTCTTATTAATAACCACTTATTTTCTTATACATATATATTTTAGGTAAGAAGTGGATTTATTTCTTTAATTTTTTAATTGGAGGATAATCATTTTACAATGCTGTGTTGGCTTCTGCCGTACAACAACACAAATCAGTCATAATTATATATATATATATATAAATTATATATAATTATATCTCCCCTCCCTCATGAGCCTCCCTCTTCTCAAGAAGTAGATCTATTTAGAGAGAAATACAGTCCACAGAGTTTGGACCTTTGCAGAAGGCGAGGCCTGTGTGTGCTGAGTCGCTTCAGCTGTATCTCTGTCACCCTATGAACTGTAGCCCACCAGGCTGCTCTGTCCACGGGATTCTCCAGGCAAGAATACCAGAGTGGGTTGCCACGCCCTCCTCCAGGGGATCTTCCTGATCCAGGGATTGAACCCGCATCTGTTACGTCTCCTGCTTGGCAAGCGGGTTCTTGACCACTAGCGCCACCTGGGAAACTCCACAGGAAACCATAATCCCTATGTCAGATGCAATACCAACACAATTACCGTACAAACTGGATGGCCTGGTGGTTCCACATCCTTGGCACAAGTGAATCTCTTTAAGAGTTGAGACGAGGAAGAATGTTTCCAGACGGAGTGGGTAGCAGTTAACTCAGGCAAGGTCTGGATTATGAGAGGTGGCTGGGAAACCAGACCAAGCCATGGAAATGTTACTGGTACTGTGAGAGGTGGAGACAATAAGGTGGACCAGGTAACTGAAATTGTCCAGCTGGGCTATGGTGAAGGGTCACGGTGGCTTTCCTCTTAGAGGCCGTTCTCTTCAGGCTCCTTCACCTCCCCTTGATAACCAGCGCCTTTTCATTTCAACCACAGCTCAGGTGGCTACTAAGGCCAGCTCCTGCCCCTTAACTGCCAATACATTGTGGAGGGCGTGGGTTCCCTTCCTCCTACTTCCATGGAGGGAAGATGACTTTGGCTACCATCCCCTGTCCTCACCCTCTTGCTCCCTGGCTCTCCTTCCCATGAGAGGAGGACACGTGACACATCAGACAGCCCAGATCCGGAAGGCTGGACAGACACTGACCCGGGGCAAGTCCCTTGCGCAGTGCCTGCACTCAAGTGTGGCTGCAGCATCTTCCTGGAACTTCTAGAGGAGAGCTGAGTGGCGAGTCTCCGAGCTCCACTATCAGACGAGGTTGGGTCAGTTCACTAAGATAAGCGCCATTGGCACTGGTCCCTAGGAACCAGCTCCCCAGTCTCGGCACCTGTGTTCACTGCCCGAGGTTCTAGAAGGTGATCTCCCACCTTGTTGACTAGGCCTGAGCCCATTTCCTGCTTCTGTGTCTCCTTGTACTGTGAAAGCAGAGACCTTGCCTCTGACCTCAGTCACTTCACCTACCAGGACCATGGGGTGGAGTTACCCCAGCGCTGGCCTTGCTCCTCTCTGCATCATCAGCTTCTTACAGGGGCTGGATACCCAGATCTGGTCTCAGCCCACCTATTCTAACTCTGCATTTAACTTGGGTTCTACTCAGTGCCTTAAGCTCTCATCTAGCCTCATCCTCACCTCTTCCTTCAGTCTTGCTGAGCATGTCAGAATCTACCAGAATGTGAAAGGTTTAATTCAACTTTATTTTTGAACTCTTCTCCCCTTTCCATCCCATCATTTACTAACCAAGGTTAGCCTTTACTATAAAATCTTTGGCCCTGTGTATCAACCATAAATTTGAAGCCCTTAGCTATCTTTTAACAGCTTCAAAGAATGCCCGCTGCCTCCTTAATATACCTTTCCCTTCTGAAAGCTATCTCATCCCCAGCTTCTTGTCTCTCTTTTTTTTTTACACAGAAAAACATCTGTTTCTTCTACATAAGCCAGCTGCTACAAACTCCCTGTGTTCTCAAAAGGCCACAGAGATAGAGTACATTTGGCTTAAACCATGAAATTTATTTATTTATTTTGGCCATGCCATAAGGTGTGTGGGTCTCAGTTCCCCAACCAGGGATCAAACCCATGCCCCCCAATGCTGGAAGTGCAAAGTGTTAGCTACTGACTTCCAGGGAGGTCCCTAGAGTAAATTGGCTTTTACGTTTTCACCCTGGCTACGGGTTTCACTGTGTTAGAGCCTGGTTTGTCATCTGGGTTTTGGAGAGGGAGAAGTGTTTTACCTTTGAACAATTACAGAGACACAATGCCTTTTCTATTTTACTGTGTACACTTCACAAAGTGTTCACACCTTTTGGGAAAAGTCACCGAGCACTCAATGGCACTTCACTGTAACTCAACAGATGCTACGGCTGTTATCTTCCCAGTAATAACCCACATCCATAAGCCACTAAATACCAGTATTTTCCAGGAGGTACTTGAGGGAACACTCAATGGCAAGAAAGAATCCATCCAGCAACATATCATCAATGTAGTTAACATACGTTTTCCAGATATCAGAAGTTGAATCTGCTGAAAAAAGACCCAGGTTTTCCTACAAAATAAAGAAGAGCAGATATAAACCATGTTTAATAACATGCAAGGACTGCTCTTATCATCATGAATGGGAATGAAGACAACACACAGAGAAAAACTGCCCTGTTGTGAAGAGTCTTCTATTATAGGCAGGCCTTGGCTATACTGCAGGTTTGGCTCCAGTCCACTGTAATAAAGCCAATATTGCAATAAAGTCAGTCACACAAAGTTTTTGGTTTCCCAGTTATGTTTACACTATACTTTAGTCTATTAAGTGTGCAATATTATGTCTACAAAAGAATATTCATATCTTAATTAAAAATACTTTATTGCTAAAAAATGCTACCTATCACCTGAGCCTTCAGGAAATCATTATCTTTTCACAATAGTATCTAAGATCACAGATACAAAGTATGATGATAATGAAAAAGTTTGGAATATTGTAAGAATTGCCAAAAATTTGACAAGAGAAAAATTGCGTGGCTAGACTTTTCTCATTGCAAGGTTGCAATAAACCATCAATTGAAAAAAAATGCAGTATCTGTGAAGCACAATAAAGCTAAGCACAATGAAATGAGAGATGCCTGTATATGTGTATCAGATCCATTCCTATCTAATGCGTGTAACCCTTGCTTGAAAGGAACACAAAGTTAATCCATGATGGAAATATGATGTTGCAACCTCTCCCTGAGAAAGGAGGATGGGGTCAGGCCAGCTTCTCAGGAGGGATGCTGACGGATGCAGCGCGTGCCTCATAGATGCTGACTGACATTGCAGAGGAAACTGCATCAGAGCAGAAGGCAGGGTGGGCAGAAGAATGAATACTAAAGGTAAAGAGCATTACAGTTCAAGACATAAGAAATCTAGGTTCAAGCAAGTAAAGCATTTCCGAGAAAAGGAGAAATATTTCTTTCTAAGGAGAAATAAACTGGAGTGAATCCCACCCCTGGGTATATATCCAGACAAAGCTCTAATTCGAAATGATCCAGGCACCTCGATGTTCATAGCACCACTATTCACAATAGCCAAGACAGGAAGCAACCTACATGTCCATTGATAGATGAATAGATAAAGAAGATGTGGTGCATATTTATAATGGAATACTACTCAGTCATAAAAAAGAATGAAATCATGCCATTTGCAGCAACATGGATGAGCCTAGAGATTATCATACTAAGTGAAATAAGTCAGAAAGAGAAAGACAAATACCATATGACATCACTTATATGTGGAACCGAAAACATGACACAAACGAACTTATCTACCAAACAGAAACAGACTCACAGACACAGAGAAGAGATATGTGTGTGTGCCAAGGGGCAGTGGGTGGGGGAAGGATGAATCGGAGTTCAGGGTTAGCAGGTGCAAACTATTACATACAGGATGGATGAGCAACAGGTCCTACTGTACAGCACAGGGAACTTACTCAGTATCCTGTAATAAACCATAATGGAAAAGAGTATGAAACAGAATGTGTACATATAACTGAATCACCCTGCTGTAAGCAGAAACTACCACATTGTAAATCAATCATACTTCAATAAAATAAATAGAAAGAGAAATGAGTTGGAGAGTATTGTTGGCATTTAAGTAAAAACTTTTATCATACTGACTTGGAAAACGCACACACAGAAACAAACACACAGGCTCTCTCTCCTTCTTTTTACATGGTACAGTCTCCGACCTGGCAGTATGGCAAGTCTAGGTGTCCCATTTACTCACCATCATTTTCATTATTCAGCCTTTTTTACAGCAACTTTCCATTTATCTTATATCTTCAAAGAAAGTGGCTACCACTTTGCAAAAGTAAATTTTCTAGGTGACTCACACTTACCCCTTTAGGAAACACTGCCAGATTGTAAATCTCATTTTTCTGCTTTTAAATGTCAAAACTCTAAAATTTTCTAAAATGCATTACCTACCCCTTTGCTTCCTAAGAAGTTTAAAGATTTAGTGGGAGTCCATCATCTGCAAATGACAGCACAGTGACAATGCAGGCTTGTTCTTAGGTCTTACTAACATGCTCACGTCTGTTTGCTTCTACAGTTAAAAACTCATAGTTGTTATAACTGCCTTGTAGAGCTGTTCTATATCTTTTCTACTGTCACCATATCAAGATGGCTAACTGTACCTTCCTACATCAAGTCTACTATGGTACAAGGAGCAAACATGTTGGAATTTTCTACAAACCAGGAAGAAATAGCTCAAGTTTCTGATACTAGCTAAGACAGAAGAATGAGATCAGACTTTACCTTCTGCTACAAACAACTATAGAACTGGATACAAGAAATAATTATTTGGGTAACTGGATAATAGTATTGGGATATGATCTCTAAGAGAAAGGAAAATTCAAGGTGAGCCTCTCAACCACTTGACTTTCTACCTGGAGGCACTTTCCAAAGCATGGCATAGAGAAGTGGATGTCAATTAGAGCACCCTTCCTGCTGGACAGAAAAAGACAGAAATTGGGATTTGCTGAGGCTGCTGAGTCCTCTTGGGTCTCTGACTGAGCATTAAGCTATATGTATTTAGGGCAAGATTCTGCAAGGCTAGGCAGAGAACAGTTACTGGAGACTCTAAGTTGAATGGGTTTGTGAAGGTCATATAGTGCTGGAAAATGTTAGTGTTTTATCAGAAATAATGAAAAGATAACAGATAACCCAGGACTTCAGTTGAGACCCCAGAAATGCAATGCTTTAGGATTAGAGCTCTATTCTAGAGTAAGGCTTCTTTAGATTCTCCCCAAGGAAGCTTAAAATAAGGCTTCAACAGGATCAAGCTGACCACTAGTGAGCTAACTGCCTACTGAAACAAAACCACCAATTCTTTAAGGGAAATATAACACCCAGATTACAAAGGGGCATCCAACATGTCTAGAACATAATAAAAAATTACTAGACATGCTGAGAAGCAGGAAAATGTGACATTTAACCAAGAGAGAAAATAATCAGTAAAACCAGACTTAGAAAATAACTGTCATACCAATCCTTGGATGTTTATTTCTTAGACTTATTTTATGAGAAAAAAATAAACTTCTTTCACATTAAAAAAGACTCAGAAAATAAAATAGATGCTGGAATTAGTAGATGAGAATGTTATAATTTGATTAAAAACTTGTCAAACTTGGTGAAAAACAGATAAAAATATCACAAACTTCAAGCAGCCTGAATACAAAGAAAACTTATTTCTGCACATCATGGTTAAATGAAAAAAAACACAAAGAATTTATTTTAAAAAAATCCATTTAGAATCTATTGAAAGTAACCTGAGAAAAGCAATACATTACATATAAAGGGACAAAGATACACATTTTGCTGGCTTCTCCTCATAAAGTTTGAAGGATAGAAGATTATGAAATGACTTCCGTAAGGAAAATAGAACTGTCTACACAGAATATTATATTCAGTGAAACTCTTCTTGAAAAACAAAGGTGAAAGAAGGACACTTTCAGATAAACAAAAACTGAGAGATCGTGTCATCAGCATATTTGAACTGCAAGAAATATTAAAGGAAGTTCTTTGAGCCCAAGAGAAATGACCATAGGTGTTAACTCAATTCTGCAGAAGTGGAAAACAAGCCTGGAAATGGTGACTATGTGGGTAAATACAAAACACTATAAAGATTTTCCCCAAAAGTTTTTAAAACACAAAATCATAATATTCTATTGTAGGGTATATCTTATACACACACATGCACATACACAGCAACACTACAAAAGATGGCTGGGCAGTTTAAATTGATGCCAGGTTCCCACGTGTGCTGTGTGCTGTGATAGGTCACTTCAGTCATGTCCGACTCTTTGCCCATTCATTATTCATTCTAGCTTCAGTAATTGGTAGAACAAACAGAGAAAAAACCTGAGGAGTCACACAGATGATCTGAACAATACTATCGACCACTTTGAACTAGCTGATAGCTTATAGAACACTACACCCAACATTTAAAGAATAAACATATTGTCCATTGCGTAAGGAACATCCAGTAAGATAGACCATGAAGAAAAGTGAAAGTGTTACTTTTTCAGTTGTCTGACTCTCTGTGACCCCATGGACTGAAGCCTGCCAGAGTCCTCTGTCCAAAGAATTCTCCAGGTAAGAATACTGGAGTGGGTAGCAATTCCCTTCTCCAAGGGATCTTCCCAACCCAGGGATCAAACCTCAGTCTCCCACATTGTAGGTAGACTTTTCACTGTCTGAGCCATCAGGGAAGCCCAAGATAGACTATAGTCTAAATCATAAAACAAGAATTGATGAATTCCTAATAACTGAAATTTAACAGTTTAAAACAAAATCATAATATTCTATTGTGGGGTATATCTTATACACACACATGCATATATACAGCAACACTACAAAAGATGGCTGGGCAGTTTGAATTGTTGCCAGGTTCCCATGTGTGCTGTTTATTTCCTCTGCCCACAATGGAATTACACAGTATCAATTTCATTAAGCTACCCAGGTGGTAGCTTACTTTGAGCAAAGTAATGCTCAAAATTCTCTAAGCCAGGCTACAATAGTATGTGAACTGTGAACTTCCAGATGTTCAAACTGGATTTAGAAAAGGCAGAGGAACCAGAGATCAAATTGCCAACATCCACTGGATCATTAAAAAAGAGAAAGAGTTCTAGAAAAACATCAACTTCTGCTTTATTGATTATGCCAAAGCCTTTAACTGTGTGGATCACAACAAACTGTGGAAAATTCTAAAGAGATGGGAATAACAGACCACCTGACCTGCCTCCTGAGAAATCTGTATGCAGGTCAAGAAGCTACAGTTAAAACTGGCCATGGAACAACAGACTGGTTCCAAATTGGGAAAGGAGTACGTCAAGGCTGTATATTGTCACCGTGCTTATTTAACTTATATGCAGAGTACATCATGAGAAAATGCTGCACTGGATGAAGCACAAGCTGGAATCAAGATTGCTGGGAGAAATATCAATAACCTCAGATATGCAGATGACCCACACTTGTGGCAGAAAGCGAAGAACTAAAGAGCCTCTTGATGAAAGTGAAAGAGGAGAGTGAAAAAGTTAGCTTAAAACTCAACATTCAGAAACCTAAGATCATGGCATCTGGTCCCATCACTTCATGGCAAATAGATGGGGAAACAAAGGAAACAGTGAGAGACTTTATTTTGGGGGGCTCCAAAATCACTTCCAACCTAGACAGCATATTAAAAAGCAGAGACGTTACTTTGTCGACAAAGGTCCATCTACTCAAAGCTATGGTTTTTCCAGTGGTCAATGGATGTGAGAGTTGGACTATAAAGAAAGCTGAGCACAGAAGAATTGATGCTTTTGAACTGTGGTGTTGGAGAAGACTCTTCAGAGTCCCTTGGATTGCAAGGAGATCCAACCAGTCCATCCTAAAAGAGATCAGTTCTGAATATTCATTGGAAGGACTAATGCTGAAGCTGAAACTCCAATAATTTGGTCACCTGATGCAAAGAACTGACTCATTTGAAAAGACCCTGATGCTGAGAAAGATTGAAGGCAGGAGAAGAAGGGGACGCAGAGAATGAGATGGTTGGATGGCACTACCGACTCAATGGATATGAGTTTGAGTAAGCTCCGGGAGTTGGTGACAGACAGGGAAGCCCAGCATGCTGCAGTCCATGGGGTCGCAAAGAGTGAGACAAGACTGAGCAATCGCTCAGTGATGTGAACTGAACCCAGGTGGTGGAGGTGATTTAATCGCCGAATTGTCTCTGACTCTTCGAGACCCCATGGACTGTAGCCCACCAGCTTCCTCTGTCCATGGGATTTCCCAGGCAAGAATACTGGAGCGGGTTGCCATTTCATTCTCCAGGGGATCTTTCTGACCCAGGGATCAAACCTGCATCTCCTGCATTGCAGGCCAATTCTTTACCACTGGACCACCTGGGAAGCCTAACCTATCCAGGGAAGTTCCAAATACATGGAAATTAAACAATATACTCCTAAGTGACCACTGAGTTAAAGAACAAATCACAAGAGAAACAGTTTAAAATTGAAATGAGAATGAGGAAGAACAAATCTGGGGAATGCAACTGAAGAAGTAGTATGAGGGAAATTTATATCATCAAATGTTTGTATTAGAAAGGAAGACAGGCTTGGAATCAATATGCTTAAGTTTCTACTCTCATAGGCTAGAAAAGAAGGATTGAGCAAGTAGTCCCAAATCGACTAGACAGCAAGAAATGATAAAGAATAGATTAGTAAACTAGAAAACAGATAAAGAAAATATAAAAGGTCAAAAGTACAACATTTGATTGGTCTTCAAAAACCACAGAAAACCCAAAGATAACAACTGTGATTCACTACTGACTGTGCATGAGAACTGCCCCACCGCCTCAGCAGGACTGACTGGAGCTGGTGGCCATTTATGACTTACAGCTCTTTTCCTTTGTCCATTTTGGGTGATAAGACACAAGGATTCCCTGCTCACAATGCAGGGCAGAGCCTTACTGCATGAAGCCTTACTGCACGCTCAGTTGCCAAGTCATGTCCGACTCTTTTGTGACCCCGTGGACTGTAGCCCACCAGGCTCCTCGGTCCAAGGAATTTCCCAGGCACGAACACTGGAGTGGGTTGCTATTTCCTCCTCCAGGGGCTCTTCCTGACCCAGGGATGGAACCTCTGTCTCCTGCATCGGCAGCTGGGTTCTTCACCTCTGAGCCACGGGGGAAGAGCAGTGCTCTGCGTTTGTCCTTCTCTTTATCGAGTGCATCTCGTGTCTCTCCAGGCTCAGTAGGGCTAGGTCATGAAGACAATGCTGGAGGGCCACACTACGTTGTGGGGATGAGTTAGGGGTGGTTAGTGCAGTAGATAATTTAGGATTCTGCACTTGGCATCTCCTTCTACCTGTTGGGGTTTTGTGTGTGACGTTAAGGTATGTGGCAACTAAGCGGTGTCACTATTAAGATAGTTTTAACACTGACACACTGATACCAGAATGTGACTTGGCACTCTCTCCATCCATTAGTTTTAGCTCTTTTGCTATCAGTTTTAACTTCTATCAATGACTGCAGAAGACACAGCATCTACTGGTTGTTCTAATTCCCAAATCACTTCTAGCACCCAAACACTCTCCTTGGCACTTTTCCTGGACTGGTGGGATGTGTGCCTGAGAGGCGAGTTATTACCTGCACAAGGGCATGGATCTTCAGGCCAGATTCTTTGATGTGACAGTAATATTTTTCCACTCGATCATGCTGATCATCCATAGAGAGAAGGCATTCCTTTTTCCCATCTTTTCTCTTAAACATTGGTGACATCCATGTTTTCATGATGCTCTGAATCTCTTCCACATTGTCTTTAGTTTTCTGAATTCTTTGTTCGAGATCATGAATACTATTGGTGATCTGAATGACATAATCCCAAATACCTGCTCCCCAAAAGAAACAGCATTAATTGAAATAGCTTATAGTGGCAGAGCAAAAGGTGTGATTGCTCTGAAAGATAGGGATTTCATACTTGTGGGTTTTATAAGACTTTTCTGAACAGGCTAGTTTGTTATCATCAGAGCTTTTCCCATCCTAGTTAATATCATTAAGCCACCCCTGACGCTAACCCTGGTTACATGTTCTTTGAGGGTGGGGTGGTGTTCCCCTATAACTCACAGATCATAGTCTCCCCCACAGTCCTGCACATGGAACTCTGCATGTATTAATCAGTCAATGAAAGTTTATGGAATTGAACTGGAGGATATAAGAAAAGTAAGTGCATAGTTCCCTTATTTAAGATACTTATGGTCCAGTTAAGAAAAAGTCTTCCCTTGGGCTTTCCTTGTGGCTCAGTTGGTAAAGAATCTACCTGCAATGTGGGAGACCTGGGTTCGATCCCTGGGTTGGGAAGATCCCCTTGAGAAGGGAAAGGCTACCCACTCCAGTATTCTGGCCTGGAGAATTCCATGGGGTTGCGAAGAGTCGGACACGACTGAGTGACTTTCACTTTCACTTTCTAAGAAAAAGTAATGAAAGTAGAAAGAAGAAAAAAATAAATCACCCAGAATTCTACTACTTGGAAAAAAAAAGAGAGAGAGAGAGAAAGAGGGTTACAATGATGTGTACTTTGTTGCACTCAGTCGCTCAATCAAGTCCGACTCTTTTGTGACTCCATGGACTGTAGCCCGGCAGGTTCCTCTGTCCCTGGGATTTCCCAGGATTTTCCCAAGAATACTGGAGTAGGTTGCCATTTTCTTCTCCAGGGGAGTCTTCCTGACCCAGAGATCAAACCCACATGTCTTGCATCTCCTGCATTGGCAGGCTGATTCTTTATCACTGTGCCACCTAATACAGTGTAATTCCTCCCCCATGGAGTGCCTGGTATATGCTGGAGACTGCGGGTGAGTTCACGCAAACTCCCCAGACTGTGGTAGCAAAGATGTCCAAACCTCCTAGCCACACAGAGGAGGCAGAAGAGAGACACCATTCCTCCATGTCCTCTCTGCTTTGGATGCATATCCGAGAGCACGGAGCCATGCTTCAAACCCGAATCAGGTTAACCAGGGAGCAAACTGAGGTTCTACCAACTTTATTAGAATCTTGACTCTCAGCCTTTTCCCCAGACTCCTGGTGGAGGCCTATTACCTTCTGTCTTCCAGTTCAGAGTCTCCTCTGCAGCTCTCAGGCAAAGATCGATATCTTGCAGCTCTTCCTGAACTAATGGAAATTCCACCTCGAGCAGAGTTTTCATAACCTTGTTGTACCAAGTTGCCGTCAACTCCAAATTAGCCACGAGCTGCCGGTAGAACTCTCTGGAGGAGAACATGGCTTCTGCTGTCTCGGGGATGTGCGTCATTTGCTGGGGTTGAAGATAACTCATTTCTTTCAGCACGGAGACCAGCTGGAGGAAAGAGTCGACATGAGTTCCTGTGGTTCAGTGGTATCGAATAGCAGCAACATAGGTCAGGACCGGGAAACCCCAGAGGGCCTTCTGGGTCTCTTTTTTACTTCTACCAGTTCCTTAAATCTTCTCTGCAAGGGAAAATTGAGTATTAGGCAAAAGGAAGATGATCAGGAAGCACTAAGACTTACCGAATCTGTAAATTACAAAGAGTAAGAAGAGGAAAACCTGAGAAAGAAGACGCCAGCCATAGCCAAGGAGGGCTCTAGCTTGATGCTTTTGGGCATGTGGATGATGAAAACAGGGGCTTCCACGGTGGCTCCAACAGTAAAGAATCTGCCTGCAATGCATGAGAACTGGGTTTGATGCTTGAGCCAGGAAGATCTCCTGGAGAAGGGCATGGCAACCCACTTCAGTATTCTTGCCTGGAGAATCCCATGGACAGAGGAGCCTGGTGGGCTATAGTCCCGTGGGTTGCAAACAGTCGGACTCAACTGAGCAATTATCACTTTCCATGATGAGAACAGTCGGTCCCTGGTTGCGGAGCCATGCTCTGTGGCGGGGGTTGGGGGCTGGGGGGTGATCAGGGGAAGGACTAGGATCACCCACATGCATGAAGACCATCTGCCCCCTCCCCACAAGGTCACAGACACTGGCAGAGTTGAGAGGAGGTGCACGTTTTACAACTTTAGTTGTGAAATATAATTACTGGAAATATCCCTTAGTTTCTGTAACTCTTTCCTGGCATGCTTTGTG
>NW_011494752.1:12899155-12902414 GCF_000754665.1 Bison bison bison
AAAGTGAAAGCGAGGGCTGCTCAGTCACATCTGACTGTTTTGCGACCCCACGGATTGTAGCCCACCAGGCTCTTCTGTCCATGGAATTCTCCAGGGAAGAATACTGGAGTGGGTTTGCCATTTCCTACTCCAGGGGATCTTCCTGACCCAGAGATCAAACTTGGGTCTCCCACATTGCAGGTGAATTCTTGACCATCTGAGCCACCAGGGAAGCCTTATTCTAAAGGCTTAATATACTAGGGGGTCAGGAAATAGATACCACACAGGCCTCTCTGAACTTCTTGAGGGGAGGCATTGAGTTTAGTGGGAAGTGCAGAAGGGAAAAGCCAAGCTGATGTGGTCCTGTGCAAAAGACAGAGGCCTCCGGCAGGGTTTCCAGACATCCCATTCTTCATCCCTTGCTAATTTATTGTGTTATCTTGGAGTTGATTGAGGATTGATACATATAAGGACAGATGACAAAACACAGAGCTAGCCAGATTCCCCCCAGCCCCAGCCCCACCTCCATATCAAGACTCCTGGGCTCCCAGTTCTCCTTCCAGTGGTTCTGGGTCAGCTCTCATTGCTGTCCTGACAACACTGAGACAAAGGCTCATCCTTTAGCCGGGAAATGACCTCAGCCTCCTAGTTTATACTGAAATAAGCTCAAGATAGATATTAAAATTTTAAATGTAAAAAATGAAAAAAAAAAGAATAAAAGCATGGACTGTTTATATAATATGGCAGTAGAGAGGGCCGTTTCAAATGTACAACCACCAAATAAAAGATAAGGTGGGCCCAGTTGACTCTGATACCAAAAGATCAGTGGTATTTTGCAGTACTTTCTGTTGTGTGACATCAGAGCAAATTCACTGGGGGACCCTGGAGGAAAACATGAAGAGTAGACATCTTAAGAAAACACTACACCCTAGGATTCACTCCTCCCAAAAATGAAATGCAGGGTGCAAGTTCTTTGGACCACCTTTTGCATATTCTTATAAAAAGCCAGCCTGTTGGCCTTTGAAATCAGCAGAGTCAAAAATGCAACTCTTAGAGACCAAAAGGAAGTTCCTTCCATCGACTTACCTGTGGACTAAAGTTGACAGTGATCTGCTTTGTCTCCGGGTCACGTCTCAGAAGTGGCTGTGAAAGGTTGTACTGGGACTTCTCTGCTACTGTTTGACACCAGTCCCCATAAAGTCTTGTTTCATACCTGTGAGATCAGAGACAATGGGCACCTCACACGCACCCTCCCAGCTTCCCAACATCTGGCAATGATTAACTGAAGATATATCTACATAGATAGATGTATACATAAAATAGCATCTCTATCATTGCTGTTCAGTCACTAAGCCATGTCCTACTCTTTCGTGACCCCATGGACTACAGCCCACCTCCAGGCAAGAATACTGGAGTGGGTTGCCATGCCCTTCTCCAGGAGATCTTCCTGGCCCAGGGATCAAACCTGCATCTCCAGCATTTCCTGCATTGGCAGGAGGATTCTTTACCACTGAACCACCAGGGACGCCAACCTCTCTATATCTATCTTTTAAGATGTACGTCTCATGAATTGAAGATGCTAATTTGTAAAACATTTGAGTACGTTATGAAGTCAGAGTCATTGACTCGGCCAGGCACGGCAGCTTCTACATGTAACCCCTTGTTTCTAAAGGTGGCATAACTTAAATGGGAGAGTGGAAAGAGAGGCTCCATGTGACCTTGGGGGGATAAGGGAAGTGGCCATTAGACTTAGGAAACGTTGGAAGAAGTTATTGAGTAAGGTTTCCTCTGATACTAATCTTCACATAGCTCATGGACATGCACTATTCAGTCATTTCACACTGATGTATTGGGCTTGGGAGAGGAAATGATGAATAAATACCCCACGACAAATGTAGCTAGTGCTACAACCCCAGGTCAATGGAGGACACAGGGAGTATACAGGGCAGCAGGCTTCAAGTGGCAGAAGAAGGTGAGTGGGTAGGGGTGATAAAGAGGATGCTGGGGAGGGCCTCACACAGGAGGGGCCAAAGTGACGGTCTGCTGAGTCTCAGAGGATGAATGGTGGCTGGGCAGCGATGGGGGAGTGAGTGTTCACAGCAGGAGCAGCAGGCTGTGCTGGGGACAGTGAGTAGACGGTAGGTCAGAGGGAGGAGGGGGCGAGGGCCAGGACGGGACAGGGAGGCTACATCAGCGAGCACTTCTGCCTTCTTGTTAAACATTTACTGGGCTGCACCAAGTCTTAGTTGTAGCATGCAGGATCTTTAGTTGAGGCATATGAACTCTTGGTTTTGGCATGGGATCTAGTTTCCGGACTAGAGATGGGACTGGGGCTCCCTGCATTGGGAGTGTGGAGTCCCAGCCACTGGACCACCAGGGACGTCCCCAGGGAGCACTTCTCATTTCACATTAAGGAGATGATGGAGGTACTGAGAGGCTTCCCAGATGGGTGCGTGTGGGGACACGGGGTGTGGGGACAGGGGATCCGATGATGACGTGGGCGCTGAGGGACAGGTTCAGAGCAGGGAGGCTCGGAGGAGCTGCTGCAGCAGCTCGGGCCCAAGACGCTCTGGTCTTTGCTGAAGATGTAGGGGGTGGGGACACAGAGGAGGGGGCAGATTGGAAGCTAGAATTCAGGAAGTCGAAGGGACAGAACGTGGGTGACCTGGTAGGTGGGGATGGCCCAGCTAACGCTAAGTCTCCACAATGCTAAGTGTGACCACAACTATAATCATAACTGTCATGTCTGCAGCCCTCCTCTCCTGAATCAGGAGATGAGCCAGCATCAGAGAGAAGCAGCAAGACGTGGGTTGTATCTGGACCCTGTCCCCTCAAGAGACCAGACAATTGTGAGCCCATGTAAAAGCTTCATTCTTGTACTTTCTCCATAAAAGGACTCGGGCAGTATTTTTTTCTAACCTACTGTCTCTTCGTGCAGTGCCAACTGTCACCTTCTGCTTAGTGAGCGGCGACTGACTTCCTGGGACCCTGATCTCGGGGAGACTCGGGGAGCACTGCACCTCTAGTTCTGCCGAGTTAGGAAACTCACTCCCCTCGAAACTACACTGGAAAAGCAGCTGTTTCTAGACTAGAGCCGCGTCCCCCCAGAGACCTGGTGTTTGCGACCCAGAAGAACTGTATTCACAGGTATCGTGATTATAACATAAAACATGGAGTGACGCTTCACTGCTGCTGGGGAACATGGACACACTCGGGACTGCACGGGGCATGGTAGAGCGGGGCGGGGGGCGGGGGGAAGAGGGGGACGGGTGTTGGGAGG
>NW_011494752.1:12902514-12917537 GCF_000754665.1 Bison bison bison
AGGGGTCTTCAGTTTACAAAAAGATGCAACCGCAGAAGCGGCTTACTTTTCCAGCAATGAAAGCGTGTCTTCATATTTTTGTATCATACGTGTTGCTTCGGCAGATTCCATGCAACTACCCGTACAAAAGAGGGAGAAAAAAATGACATCGAGTTAGAAGTTGAAATAATGATCTGAGTGACCAACTGCAGCCAGCCTGTAAAGTAGAGATTGACTAGCCTTCCGGTCCAGTTTCCAAAGGCAAAGGCCCCTGAATGAGCCTGCCGCTTTTCCTCCTGAACATCCTCCATTGGCCACTAGAGGGCAGGTGTGCTTCCCCCAATACAGGCAGCGGTCAGGGGACAGGACAGCCCCTCTCCTCCAGGGCTCCACCAGCCCCCTCGCCCTGGCTGGCCAGTCAGTCGTGCCCCGGGAAAATGAAGTCCTTCAAAAACTTAACAGGACACTGAGACACGAAAGAAAAATTCTAGGTGCTGCAGTTTCCTGAATTTAAGAACAAAATTGTATATAACATTATACATTATACATTATAACAAAAACTATATAACATTATATACCTGTATGTGTATATGCATATAACAATGCATATATAAAAAACTATTTATATACACATCCCCACATATTTAAGCATTGTTATACACATAACTGAATATATACTTATTTTCTGTTCTCTGAAATCCATCTAGGACATGTAATGGGAAATTCTGCTCATTACTCATTGCCATGGTTTTTTTTTGGGGTGGGGCGGTGGTGAGCGCAGGTGATTTGTGAGTTCTTTATTTTATTAACTTATTTATTTATTTTCGGTTGCACTGGATCTTCGTTGCTTTGCACGGGCTTTCTCTAGTTGCAGCGCACAGGCTTCTCCTTGCAGTGGCTTCTCCTGTTGCGGAGCACAGACTCTAGGGCACGTGGGCTTCGGCAGCTGTGGCTCGCAGGCTCTGGAGCACAGGCTCAACAGCTGTGGTGCAGAGGCTTTAGCTGCTCGGAGGCACGTGGGATCTTCCTGGACAAGGTATCGAACCTGTGTCTCCTGCATTGGCAGGCAGATTCTTTACCACTGGCCACCAGGGAAGCCCTGCCATGTTCTATGAGGGCCCCTTCCACCTCCTGCATCCCCAAACTTGAGCACATACCACACACATACGTGCGCACAGACACACACGTGCATACACTCGTATGCTCACATGGGCAGACACACGCTCAGAAGCTTCTCCAGGTCCACTGAGGACCACAGAGGTGCTATTATTACCCACACCTGCTCCCTGGTTCTGACGCTTCTTTACAACACAAAAAGAGAGTCCAGCTCCGAGGAAAGCTGAAGTGTCCATAATTTTCAGAAACCTTCACACGAACTGTGTTGGAGGATCTTGTTTGTTCTGCTGGCAAAACGAGGCAGCTTATTGCAAAGATTCTTTAAAACCCATTTGCTCTTTAAGCCAACATAGGATTTCTTCACAAGCTCCCCTGAGCTTCGATAAATGCCCTCATGCCTGCAGAGAAAGCACTGGATTTCCTGGCTTTTTTCCCAGTCACTCGATTCCCTTTCCTGGTGAAGGAGCAGAGGCGTCTGCAGGGCAGCGAGGAACAGGGGGTGGGTTCGGACCAGCCCTCCCCTCACGAGCCCTGGGGTTTCCACAAGTCTCCTGACCCCAGATCTCAGTTTCTACCTGAAAAAGAATGAAGCTACATATGACCCAGCAATCCCACTACTGGGCATATACCCAGAGAAAACTATAATTCAAAAAAAGATATATTCACCCCATTGTTTATTGCAACACTATTTACAATAGCCAGGACGTGGAAGAAACTTAAATGTTCATCAACAGAACAGATGAAGAAGATGTAGTACAAAGACACAATGGAATATTACTCAGCCATAAAAAGGAACGAAATGGAGTCATTTGCAGAGATGTGGAGGGACCTACAGACTGTCACCCAGAGTGAATGAAGTCAGGAAGAGAAAAATATTGAATATTAATGCACATATGCACAATCTAGAAAAATAGTAAAGATAACCTTATTTGCAAAGCAGAAATAGAGACACAGATATAGAGAACAAACGTATGGATACCAAGGGGGCAGGGGTGGTGGTGTGATGAGTTGGGAAGTCGGGATTGACATACATACACTATTGATACTGTATATAAAATAGAGAACTTGTGAGAACCTACCGTGTAGCACAGGGAACCTTACTCAGTGCTCTGTATGGGAAACGGAAAGGAAATTTTATAAAAAAGGGGGATATATGGATATCCATAGCTGATTTACTGTGCTATACAGCAGAACCTGACACAGCAGTGTAAAGCCACCAATTTAAAAAAATAAAAGGAACAAGTTTAGAGGCGAGAGTGGCTTCTCACACCTCAGCCCCTGTGACTCCCCTAGCAGGCTGGAGAAGCCACAGAAATAAGCGCATCAAACTCCCTGTAGATTCTGCTTTACTTCATGGTGAAGAGTTGACAAACGAGTTCATAAACATACGACAGAGTATATACACAAATGTGAGTTCGTGATTAAAATAAGTGGATATTTTCATGGGAGGCATGGAGGATATGGTGGGGTGCCACTCAGATGCCCTCATGGGGACCACCCGCCACCCCCAATCTCCCTTCACCAAGAATTCGGGATGCTGATGACACCTCCCTCTTTGGGAACAGTCTCAGCCGACCAGACAGAACTGCCTCCTCTCCCAGGGCCACACCCCCTCACACCCCACAGCCACTTCCAATGACCAGCTGATGTAGGGGGACAAAGGCCAGGCAACTGTACATACTTCCCCACTGTGCAGGCTGAAGCCTGCCTGCAGCTGTGCTACAGCTCAACTCCTCCTCTGCCTGGTTCCCGCCTCTCCTCGTATCCCCCTGACACCCTGCCCCAGACACTGGTCCCTAAAGCATCCCTGTTAACTCCTGCACACACGCCTCGGAGTCTGCCCCAGCGAACCAGACCAGGACAGCTCCCGCAGGACACATGCCCAGACAAAGCCCTGCCACCCTCCCTGGCCATTCTCATATCTTCTCCCTCCCACCTCAGAGCGGGGAGCATATTGGAGAAGATGGGGGCTCAGCTGGACTCTGGAGCTCCCTGTGGCTGAGGGAGCCCCCGGGGAGAGCTCTGGGCAAGGACCCCTGAGTCCCAGATGCCTGTTCCATTTCTGTCTTTGTTCTTTCTGGACTCCAGGCAGGTCACCTCATTTCTATCTGCCTCAGTGTCTCCGTCTGCAAAATGAAGCGCTCCCTCAGACAGTGTAGATGAAGTAGATGGATCTCCCAGTGGGCAGATGTGACCCACAGGCACGATGGCTTGACTAGTATTGAGTTTGAAAAAAAAGAGGAATACTTGCTGGTTCTAAAGCTGGGTGTCTCACACTTGTGAGACAAAATTCCCATTTGTTTTGATCATGAACTCACATTTGTGTGTATACTCTGTAATATATTTATGAACTGGCTACTGAAAGTGGTTTGGACTCCTCACCATGAAGTGAAGTAGAATCTACAGGGACCTCCAGGCTTTCGGCTTCTTTCCAACAGTTGGGAGATTTCTCACATTGCATTGTTTCTCCTTGGCATTAGATGGTGTTGTGGAGGCTCCCTTCAGACCCCAGCCTGGTTTGTTTATTGTCATTTAGTCGCTAAGTCCTGTCTGACTCTTTGTGACCCCATGGACTGTAGCCTGCCAGGCTCCTCTGTCCATGGGATTTCCCAGTCAAGAATACTGGAGCGGGCTGCCATTTCCTTCTCCAGGTAATCCTCCTGACCCAGGACTGAACCCACATCTCCTGTGGTGCAGGTGGATTCTTTATCACTGACCCACCAGGGAAGCCCTTGGCCAGTAGCTACCTGGCTGCTATGAACTGAATGTTTGTGTCCTCCCCACATTCAAATGTTGAAGCCTAAGGGAGGCCTTTGGGAGGAGATTAGGTCACAGGGCAAATCCCTCACAAATGGGATGAGTGCCTGTATGAGGAGAATTCAGACAGCTCTTGAGTCCCTCCTGCCAAGTCTGAGGACACAGTGGGAAGACGGCCATCTGTGAGTCAGGAAGCAGGTCCTCCTGAACAGACACCGAATCTGCTGGGACCTGGACCATGGACTCCCCAGCCTTCAGAACTGAGAAAGTGAGATTGCTGATATTTATAAGCTCCACCCCCTCCCCCCCATCTATGGTATTTCTGAATGGACTAAGACACTGGCTGATTGTTGGGAAGAAAAGAAGATGATCTTTGTGCCTCAAGGAAGTGAGTCGAGCTGCTATGATGCTCGAAATTCAGAGAGATAGCGGAAGTGTGAAATGAACCTGCGTTTCAGGAACAGGGTACTCACGGGTGTGTCATGCGTCTAAAGTTGTCGAGGGGACCCTGGATGCGCTGCCTCAGCTCCTGTGCCCAGCGGAGGCCCCCGGCCACAGTGGGCATGTTCTTGTGCACGGAGGAGAACCCTGGGGACAGGGCACAGCAGACTGAAGCGTGGCTCTCGCCCTGAGCCCTGCTCTGCCCACAAACAACCCCTGTATCATGGAGGTGGTCCCATACACCATAGGAATGGTCCCAAACGTTCTGGGGATAGCCCCATGTAAAGCTGAGGCCAACAGAATTTCTGGATGACTTCCTCAGGGAACTCCATCCTTAATGACCTTACTGTGAAACCTGTTTATAGAAAGAGTGGTCCTGTTACTCCAGCATTTAAAACTTCTGAAAATTTCCAATTGCCTGAATAACGAATTCTGGATTCCCTAATAGGGTGTTCAGAGAACTTCATGACCTGGTCCCAAACTCAATGGCTGACCTGATCTCCCTGTATACACCTCGATTGGCTACAGGCAGGTCCGACTAGTCACCTTCCACATCCTGTCATGCCTTTGCTTCCAAGGCATGGCCTCTTCTCTCTGGCTGTCCATCTCCCCATCTTTCAGGGTCCAGCACAAGGCCACCATCTCCATTAACTCTCCTCCCACCTCCCAGCCCAATTCATCCTGTTTTGCTACCTTTTTTTCTTGTTGTTTTTCTTTTTCTTTTTTTGGCTGTGCCCCTTGGCACGTGGGATCTTAGTTCCCACACCTGAGATTGAACTCATGTCCCCTGCAGTGGAAGGACACAGTTTTAACCACTGCATTGCCAGGCAAGTCCCTTGCTACAGTTCTTTATAACTCCATATATGCCAATTGTGTTCCCTGAAGAACCACCTTTTAGGATTAATTGTTCTCTCCCTTATCCTGGTCGGCCTCTGCATGCAGTGCCCACAAATGGACCTTGCATACAGCATGGCCTTAAGAAATGTTTGCAAAGCTGAACTGAACTGGTTGACTTTCAAACAGACAAGGCAGGGCATCTAAGAATTGCAGTAACAGCAGAGACGCCACACCTAGGTGTGTAATTGCCCACTGTCAGACTCCTGATGGCTCCTCCCTCCGAAAGCATGGTTGGTACGGCACTGAAAGGGATGAGAACCGTTTCTCAAACATGTGCAAATATACCGTGGAATTGAGGTATGTTGAAGATTAATCAGTGTGGCGGCATGGATCGAGGTTCAGCTTATATATTACGCTGAGGTTTCCACTGACCAGAGGCAGCAGTCAGGACTTCATTGGTCTGGGTGAAGTCTGCCAAACCTGCCCCAGACACGGGGAAATGCACAGTTCAGTGAGCTCAACTATCGCGCGAGATGGTCTGGATCTTCATGCAAGAAGATTGTGCTTTTGGAGAATGTCCTAGAGCCACAGCAGATGTGTAACCAGAGGACCTGTGCCCTTTCTGCTAATAGACGCCCCCATCCAAGTCTCCTGGCAGCAAGCTTACCATGCTCTGCCTCCTCCTGGACACGCTGACTGTGGATCAGCCTCACAGCATCCAGATCCTCGCTAAACATGCGGATGAGCACCAGGTATCTTTCAGAGGCATCCTGTGCTACCACTGGTCTCTCCAGGAGGCTTCCTGCTATGTCCAGCAGCTGCAAAAGAGGCAGAGGAAGATGGGGAAATGTCACAGACCCCACCTTTCCATCGTTACATTAATCCTCTAGCCCAGTTTTTTCCTTCATACGTCTGTCCTCCAAGGTAAGAGGGTCATGGATGGACAATTAAGAATCAGCAGAAGAAAAAAAAAAAGAATTGGCAGATATTCATAGCCTGTCCATCTCACCTTTGTTTCTGAAGGAGGGATCCCTGTGTGCTGAATGACCTACTGGACCCTCCTCTTGTGTTGTGAGAAGCTGGGTAGAGGGTAACATGAAGAGAAAATTAAAGGTGTCAGAAAGAGTAAGCTGACATACATCATAAAGACCCGATGCAGAGATGGAGGGTGATGATGGAGAAGAAACAAGAAGCTAAGTGTGCTGGCTGTTGGGGAGAATTAGGAGGGCTAAAATTTGAGAGTAGGGGCAAGAAAAGAGTTTCAGAGAGCAGTTGCCCCCAGAAGGCAGTGGTTTCGAGGACACTCTGAAGATGTTTTCTGTGCATTATGACTGCCCTGCCCCCTTGGTGGGAACAGCGGGATCAAAATGCTGAAGTGTTTTTCGTCTTCTCCTGGTTGCTAGACTGTTTCTCTGATTGTGATGCTGCCCTGAGACAAGGTCAGGGCAAAGTGGATGAGTTCAGTTGTGTTTAGGATACAACAATACATGACTTCTAGGACCACCCTGTTTTCCAACCCCAAATCACCCAAATCCCAGGAGACAGCAGAAAAGAGCTCTCCCTCCATGGAGGCATAAGCAAGCAGTTTTCACCGAGTTCTGGCTCAAACATCCTGTTGGGAGGGGTGGGCTGAGGGACCACTGCAGCCAGCCTGCACCGTCCAGCTCGGGTTCTCTGACCCTGACATACTGCTTCAGGTCACATCCACTGAGGCACACCTAGTGGTCAGATGGTCTTACAGCAGTAACGGGGTATCTGGACTCAGGGGATCTCTCAGTCCCTACACAACCCGAAAACACACTTCTTTGCATGAAGCTATGAACACAGGAGCTCTTGTCTGGACTAAAGGAGGAAGGAAGGGCTTTGGTTTCTTGTTGGTGAGATGACTCCAAAGAGAAAAACCAAGCAGGCAGAAGGGACTGAATGGCTACAGTTCTCCTACAAGGTCCATAGGCTGGGCGGGGAGTTTGTTGAGAAGAGGAGTCAGAGCCCAAAGAAAAAGGGTCTGCTTCTGTGAGAGTCCTTTGAGACTCAGGGTGTGAGCAATGCTGCTTCAGGACCTGGTAGTAAAGGGTATGCAAAGTCGGAAAGGCTTTTCTCTGTTTCTGCCCAGAATCTTGCTCCATCACGATGGGCAAGGACTGGAGTTTTGGGAACCCAGAGAAACATGCCCTTGGCATAAACAGAAATGCTGCCATGGTGGGGATCATCAGGACAGCAACAATAAGATCCCGAAAGCACCTTCCTGGGCAGAGGACATTTTTAAGGCAGACCGTAGACAAAGATGATGTCAAAGACAGAGCAACTTGAGAGTATATGTGAGACCCTTGAAGACATCTTGAAATTCGTGGTGCACAGGGATTTACCAAAGAGATGGAGCTGGACATCCTCAAGGTAGAAATGGGGTTCCAGAATCACCAGTTACCTAAGTGGTAACAACCCATTTAGCCCAATTAGCGCTAAGTCACTTCAGTCGTGTGTAACTCTCTGCGACCCTATGGACCATAGCCCACCAGGCTCCTCCGTCCATGGGATTCTCCAGGCAAGAATGTTGGAATGGGTTGCCATGCCCTCCTCCAAGGTATCTTCCTGACCCAGGGATTGAACCTGTGTCTCTTACATTTCCTGCATTGGCAGGCGGGTTCTTTACCACTAACACTAAATGGGAAGTCCATGGGAGTAATGATTATGACATAATGGCAAATATTATTATTACTATTTCATATAAGCCCTTCTCTTGAAATTATCTAAAATGCTTCCTATGTGAGTTATGGAGTAGCAGGTATGTAATACATATGTATATTCTTGAGTGAATTAAATATACATGTATCCAGTGTTCTAGAACATCATGGACTCACTATCTTGGGTTTAAGCCTCTTCTATGATGAAGAGTTGACTCATTGGAAAAGACTCTGATGCTGGGAGGGATTGGGGGCAGGAGAAGGGGACGACAGAGAATGAGATGGCTGGATGGCATCACTGACTCGATGGACGTGAGTCTGAGTGAACTCCGGGAGTTGGTGATGGACAGGGAGGCCTGGTGTGCTGCAATTCATGGGGTCGCAAAGAGTCGGACACGACTGAGCGACTGATCTGATCTGATCTGATGACTGTCCCATCAGTTATCCAGTCTATGTTTGGACATGTTCAGCACCTGAAAACTTAACTACCTCTCAAGGAAGTTTATTCCATCTTTAAATAGCATTAGCAGAGATCTGTTTCTTCTTTTGAGCCAAACTCTGCCTCCTTGTAACCTGATTAGTCCTTGTTCTAATCCTTCAGGCTTTACAGAGTAAGTTTCTTCATAGTTTATGGAAACCCTGCTCTGTCTCCCTAAGCTTTCAGGTCTCAGGACCTAGACTGCTCATTTCTGTAGTCATTTATCTACTCATCATCCTGAACTTCTTCCTGCACATTCCTACACCATCTGATCTGGGCAACACAGGGCAAGGGTCCACATTATCTTATTCTAGTTACTCATGCTTCAGTGGTTTGCTCCAGCCTGAATTGACCTGATAGCAGCCGTCAAAACAGCCCTGGTGACCACAGCAGGCTTCTTCACTTTTAATAGGCACCCAGGTTATAGGTAAGGCCCAAAGACAGCAATCAAGAAGAAATTAAATTACAAGGTATTTTTATATCATCAAGTTTGCAGAAAAGCCTGAGCTGTCAACTTGAGAAGACCAGTTTTGCAGGCTCCAGGCTCCCTCACCCTGGGACACACACAGTACTGCTTCTACTAGACCAATAGCAACAATTCCTCTCTGCAGAACAAAACAGCTGGAAGTGTATGCTTATCCCTGTCTGAGAGGGCAGGGAGAGTGCAGCACTGGTGGGGAAGGAGGGGGTATTTCCCTCTCCCGTACAAACCTTGAAGGCATGCTCCAAGCCAGGGGCGTCATCGAAGGCCTGAATAAAGACAGTCCCCAGCCTCCTGTCAAGGTCTTCTACTCTCTGATTAAAGTCAGAGATGTCATTTTCAAATTCCTGAAGAGACAGCAAATGGACATAAGAAAACATGATTTTCTGAAGGACAATCCCGGAATGCTTTTTCCTATTAATCTGTCACACCAAGGATATATTTTGATTTTCTATAGTTCACTATGGTGTGCCTCAGTGTTTATCCCTATTAAATAGGGATATTTAATAGCTGCCCTATTATTTAAGCATTTTTCTCCTAGATTCTCTAGTATTAGCATGTGCTAGTCACTCAGTTGTGTCCGACCCTTTGTGACCCCCATGGACTGTAGTCTTCCAGGCTCCTCTGTTCATGGAATTCTCCAGGAAAGAATACCAGAGTGGGTTAGCCATTCCCTTCTCCAGGGGATCTTCCTGACCCAGGGATCAATCGAACCCACATCTCCTACATTGCAGGTGGATTCTTTACTGTCTGAGTCACTCGAGGCAAAATGGTAAAGAGTCGGAGGTGAGGCTGGCCCCCTGTTCCTCTCTTCTGTGTCCCCACTTCCAGCTCCTGCAGCCCCTTCTCTCTCACCTGCGGCACCAGCTCAGGCCACCCTGAAAGCCACCTTGGCAGCAACAGCCCCAACAATGGGGCTACTTCATCACTACCCCCGACTTCCCTTCCTCCCTCAAGTGAAAATCCTGTTCTTTTCAGTGTAAACAAATTGATATGGCTATTAGGAGAAAAGTAAGCTAATTTAACAACTATACACTATTTCTTCTAACTACACTTAATTGCTTAAGACAGCAGCTAGCCATTGTCCCCACGGTTGCCAAATTTAGCAAATAAAATTACAGGATGCCCGTTAAATTTAAATTTCAGATCAACAAAGAATTTTTTTTTTTAGTATAAGCCTGTCCCAATTAACTGTATTTTATTCAGCAACACAGAGCATGCTCTTTCTTCAAATGCAGCAATTTTCAGAGAACATTGATTTTCAGAGAAACATCTCTAATTTGTGAAATTATTATCTATTATTGCTTTACAATAGCTATGCATACTTTTATGAAAAGATAAAGAAAAGTAGGAAAACACAGTAGTATTTCTCTACTTCCCAAACCCAACCATACTAACATTGGAGCACACTTCTCTATGTACAGGATTTTGTTTTGTATTGTTTTATCACATGGTAGAAAACATACAGTATAGATCCTGCTTTGTAAGCCAACTTTTTTTCTACTTTAAACTAATGGAACTTTTAGAAAGTTCCATTTCCTGGGTTTGGCCAGCTAAGATCCCCCTAGACAATGGAAGGGGGCTCCCAGGTGGTTCAGTGGTAAAGAATCCACCTGCCAATGCAGGAGATGCGGGTTCCGTCCTTGGTCAGGAAGGTCCACTGGAGGAGAAAACGGCAACCCACTCCACTATTCTTGCCTGGAGAATTCCAAGGACAGAGGAACCTCGTGGGCTACAGTGCACGGGACCACAGTCAGACACAAGTGATGACTGAGCACGAACGCAGACAGTGGAGGGTGCTCAGAGCAGATGTTTAATTGCTTTTTCCTTTTCCCTCAAATGCTCTAAAATTCCTTTTCCAGTAAACCAGCCATTCCCTTCCCGGGAACTCCATTCCCTGTTTCTGTACCGACCCTTTTGCTTTTTTTGGTTCCTGCAGTCTTGCACTCACTGGTCTCAGCTCTCCTGCACTACAGGTGGGATGTGGACTCCCGTGTCCTGATCCTGGAAAATGCAATGTTGGCCCTTGCCTCATCCTGAGGTCTCTCTAGGGAACTAGAGTCTGATCAGAAAACTGGGCTACTGCGTCACTTACCCCTCTGCGGGCCACTAATGAAATTCTGCCTGGGTGTGCCTGGCCTTCACACAGCAGGTGCTGCTCAAAGCTTAAAGCTTTGGGAGCTGCAGAGTGGCTGCAGCCTCCACCATCACCCCATCTCCATCTCAGCATCTCTGAAACCCTGGGTATCTTCACTCCGAAGAAGTCAGCAGTTGGAAAACTCCCTCCCCTGACTTCTCTCCTGACACAAAAGATAATTAATTGTGGTCTCTGCCAATAAAACCATGGGGACCACAGAGCCAAAGAAAACGCACAGGGGAAATGCAAGTAAATACCCAGGCTAGAGGCTGCAGGCATCTGAGAAAAAGAGACAAAGCTTGCAAGGTAGCCCTTCCAAGCCCTACCACGCTCTGGAGATCCAAGCAGTCGTAGGAAGAGTCTGAGAAGACCCTGTACATCTCTTGAAATTCGGTGTACATCTGCTGGGCCTGCTGGCTCAAGGCACTTCCTCTGATACCACTGAACTCAAGCTTTTCCAGTTTGTGGAAATCCGAAGTTGTCTTCAGAAGATCCTGTGAAGACAATTTGCAATGGAATTAAGATAACGAGGATGACAACAACAGTGGATGATGCGCAAACTGGTCCAGGAAGGGCTGGAAATTATATGGGGGTGGCGGTTGCTTAGGAAAATGTGAAGCTTGGTTAGTTTTGTAACCTTTTTATTAGATTGGGCTGATATAAATAACTCTTGGTGACATGTGATAACAAAGAGAAAATTCCAATAAATAAAATTTACTCGCACACAAAAACCAAATTCATGCTTCAACCTCTTTCTGTGTTCTCTCATAAATAATAAAATACAATAATAACACTATTTACATGGCCGGTGGCTTTATTCCCATTTAAGAAACCAATTTTAGATGGACCATGTTGTGTGGTTCCAGAATGACGGCTGTCTTGGAAGGAACTGACAGGAAAGTGGATCCTCTGAGTAGTCCTGAGGACAAGCTCAGAGGTGGCACCAACATTCTCAGCAACGACTTCTGCCAAGAAAAGACATCTGCGGGGTCCCCTTGCTGAGCGTACCTGGGACTGTAGACCCTGTGGCCGGCTGGGTGTTGGTGGGTGATGACCTGACATCTTTGTATTGGGATAACAACAGTGAGAGTGAATCAAGTCAGTGCAGGCTCAGGATGGCACCCAGTAAATAGGCAGTGAGTATGTGTTACCGTCACCATTGACTTGGCAGTTCCCAGCAGGGCTCTGGATCAAGTGACAGGTGACAATACAACCTAGAGCCCTGGTGGAGGGGCGGGGGCGGTGATGCTGCTTGAGTCCATCGAGGACGCTTCACTTCTGATAGGATAGGAGCCTTCAGAACACATCTAACTCTGCATCTAACTGATCTATCACAACTACCCACTGAAAATCACAAAGTCTCTAAATCAAGGCATGCTTCCTGCTGTACCTTCCAGTCTGTGTGCTTAGCTCTTCAGTAGCAAAGAGGGAGACTGGGGTACCTTCGTGTCATTTTGGCAAACATGTGACAGGGATCCCTGGGAGGCAGTCCTCCACCCTGAGGAGATTTAAACGGCAAGAAGAGGGAAAGGTGTCCCAAGACTGGAAACCCAGCAGGTCCTGATGTCATTCCAGGGAATGCCCATATCACTGGCCATTGCTCTGGGCTAACCCATCAGGATAGAACAGGGCAGCCCATCTCTTGCTTCTCACCAAGACACCAAGCCCAGCAGCAGAGACAGAGGCACTGGGAAATTTTAAGAAGTGGTTGACTTTTCCTGCATTTTCAAGTGGGTACCCATCCTTACAGCCATAGACAGCTGTCTAAGTCCCCTTTTTGCTCAGCTAGGCTGAGTACATCATGAGAAACGCTGGGCTGGATGAAGCACAAGCTGGAATCAAGATTGCCAGAGAAAAGGCAATAAACTCAGATATGCAGATGATACCAAACTTAATGGCAGAAAGCGAAGAACTAAAGGGCCTCTTGATGAAAGTGAAAGAGGAGAGTGAAAAATTTGGCTTAAAACTCAACATTCAGAAACCTAAGATCATGGCATCTGGTCCCATCACTTCATGGCAAATAAATAGGGAAACAATGGAAACAGTGACAGACTTTATTTTGGGAGGCTCCAAAATCACTGCAGATGGTGACTGCAGCCATGAAATTAAAAGAGGCTTGCTCCTTGGAAGAAAAGCTATGACCAACCTAGACAGCATATTAAAAAGTAGAGACATTACTTTGACAACAAAGGTCCATCTAGTCAAAGCTATGGTTTTTCCAGTAGTCATGTATGGATGTGAGAGTAGGACTAAAAAGAAAGCTGAGCACTGAAGAATTGATGCTTTTGAACTGTAGTGTTGGAGAAGACTCCTGAGAGTCCCTTGGACTTCAAGGAGATCCAACCAGTCCATCTTAAAGGAAATCAGTCCTGAATGTTCATTGGAAGGACTGATGCTGAAGCTCCAATACTTTGGTCACCTGATAAAGAACTGATTCATATGAAAAGACTCTGATGCTGGGAAAGAATGAAGGCAGGAGGAGAAGGGGATGACAGAGGATAAGATGGTTGGATGGCATCACCGATTCAATGGATATGAGTTTTGGTAGACTCCAGTGATGGACAGGGAGGCCTGGCATGCTACAGTCCATGGGGTCGCAAAGAGTTGGGCACAACTGAGTGACTGAACTGAACTGATGAGCCGGGACTGAACTGGGAGAAAGGAGGAGGAAGAAACAGCCAACTGAAGGAAGATGTATACCCAAACCAGGAGATCCTGCCAAAGATGGGGAAAGGGGGTAGGCTTTATTTAAACACATATTTGACTTTGTATGCAGGGAGGAAATAGCAATCACCTTGATTCAAATGAAATGGACTTTAGTAGTAATTTGAGTCATTCTGATAGAAGAAATGTACTGTGTTTGTGCTGTGGAATGTCATGTGGGTACCCATTTTTCATAAGTTTGTGGATGCTAATTTCAATTTTTAGGAGGTACCTTCTAACCATTTTAAAAGACAGATGCATTTCAATGTGTTTGATTATGTCAGAAAACTAAATGATAATTTTGTTATATTTTATTTCTCAAGAATTCTTGAAGCACAGTCCTGGGTGGTCACTGAAAGCTGCTTCATTTTCAATCTAACAGGTAAATCATAGATACTGTTGTTTAGTCACTAAGTCATGTCTGACTCTTCTGTGACACCATGGACTGTAGCCCGCCAATCTCCTCTGTCCATGAGATTTCCCAGGCAAGAATACTGGAGTGGGTTGCCAATTCCTTTTTGAGGGGATCTTCCAGACCCAGGGTTCAAACCTGCATCTCCTGCAGGCAAGCAGGTTCTTTACCACTGAGAGACCAGGCAAGCCCCCAAAGAATACTTACATAATCATTCTATTTTTGGAGAAACTCTGGTCACTAGAAACAATGGATATTTATGTTGCTTAACAAACACATGATGGGCAATACATTTATTTAGGGTTCAGTTCAAGGTCTTAATCCTTTCCTTACCCCTTCCCCAAATAAAAGAGACTCTTACCCTACTTTTCTCCTACACTCTGTATGCCCTTCTCCTGCATAAGCTTTTCTTCGGAACTCTTAATCACTCTCTGCCATTATAATATACTATCTTGGATTACATCATATTGTTTATTTCCTATCCACCTTTCTCAGTAGGTTGTAAACACCCTAGAGATCCCACTGTATTTTCCATCCCTGGAAGAGTCCTGGATGCTGAAGAAATATTTGTTGAATGAAGGAAGACATCATCTTTGACCTTGGACTTAGCAACAGGACCTCCAGGAGAGGTGACAGGGTGGTAGAGACTCTAGAAACATTGGACTCAGAGCAATTGGATAAAATAAAGAGAATTAAGACAAGAACAGAGAATTAGGAAGCAAGGCAAAACTGTGCCTTTGAACGTTTGATGAGCTGTGGTCAAGTGCGAGGCAGAACCTTGCATGGCCCTGAGGTGAGGGCAGAATTAAGGAAAGTGAGTGAAAAGGACAAAGCAGAAGATTTGGGGTCAACCTGTAGGTTGAACTTACAAAATTTCTGATTTTTGACCATATTGACCTACAAGAAATGGCAGTTTCGTGTGGTTCTACTCCATGAAACACAATCATTTCATGCCTGGAAAGGTCCAGCCAACCCAATATATATGTCCAGCAACTTTATCT
>NW_011494752.1:12917637-12919609 GCF_000754665.1 Bison bison bison
CTGCCTGACAACCCAGGTAGATGTAAGAGACGTGGGTTCGATCCCTGGGTTGGGAAGATCCCCTGGAGGAGGAAATGGCAACCCACTCCAGTATTCTTACCTGGAGAATCCCATGGACAGAGGAGCCTGGAGGGCTGCAGTCCATAGGGCTGCACAGAGCTGGACACGGCTGAAGTGACTTAGCATGCAGCATGTGGGATCTTAGTTCCCCAAGCAGGGACTGAACCCATGCCCCCTGCACTGGGAGATCACAGTCTTAATCACTGGACTGCCAGGGAAGTCCCTCTGGGTGGATTTTGAAAGTCTGATGTCATGTCACGGAGGTATCATAAAGAAGATTCCTGCATCAGGCAGGAAGCTGAATCACAATCATAGAAACAGACTTACAGAAATCGTGGTGACTATATCTTTGATTCTTAAAATATTTAAATGTGAGCTCTTTCCATTGTTTATTTAGAAGTCCTCACAAAACAGATAAAAGGCCATTTAAACCCATGAGAGGTTTAGATTAAATTTTTAAAATATTCATTTTTATCCATCACTGCTGTAAACACACAAAATCCATGATACTGTATTCAGGCTGAAAATGTCAAGGTCAGGGGTAGGACACAGGGCATCATGGGAGGAGTGCTGGGGCACAGATCCCTGGGTTCACACAGCCCTGTTCTACCGTTCACCAGCTACGTGACTTAAAGCAAGACACTTAATTTTTCTAATCCTCCTTTTCCTGATCTGCAGATGAGTTACAGAGTTACATGGGAAGTGCCTTTGTACAACTTCAATAAATGGTGTGTGTGCACGCTAAGTCACTTCAGTCATGTCCAACTCTTTGCGACCCTATGGACTGTAGCCCACTAGGCTCCTCTGTCCATGGAATCCTCCAGGCAAGAATACTGAAGTGGGTTGCCATTTCCTCCTCCAGGGGATCTTTCCTACCCAGGGACTGAACTCGCATCCCCTGTGACTTCTGTATTGCAGGAAGATTCTTTACCTACTGAGCCACTTGGGAAGCCCTCAGTAAATGGTGGGAAAAAAAAAAAAGTAAAGTGTAGTCAGTCATGTCTGACTCTTTGTGATGCCATGGACTGTAGTCTGCCAGGCTCCTCTGTCCATGCAATTCTCTAGGCAAGAATACTGGAGTGGATTGCCATTTCCTTCTCCAAGGGATTTTCCCAACCCAGGGATCCAACCTGGGTCTCTTGCATTGTGGGCAGACCATCTGAGCCACCAGGGAAGCCCTCAATGAACGGTAGGCACTGTAATTAATTAGCATCACGTCAATGTCATTAGATCAGATTGGTGGCTACGAGATGTGCACAGTAGCTGATACTCAGGTGCTCCTTTCCAGGTGGAAGCCACAAAGAGCGAGGGGTCCTGGGCAGCTGGCTGGATTGATTGGGCCCTATTCTTCTGAAAACTGTGCAACCTTTAATGGGGTGATGTGGCCCCACAAACAGCAAGCCTGTTCTCAGGAAAGGCCACGCATCTTAAAAGAAATGTCTTCAGAATTCATTATGGGCAAACACAAAGCAGACATTCACAGACGAGAATCTCAAAAGGTCATTGGGAAAAAGACTGTTTTCTTTACCTTCTGAAGGCGGTCGACCTTATGCAGCTAATGGTCTCCTACGCGACCGAGCGCTCAGGCCTGGCTGAAAGGGAAGCGGCCCAATTAGACCGAATGAAAGGAGCTGGCAGAGGGGCTGGAGACATGGAAAGAGCAAGGGAAATGTGGTAGATTAGGTCAGCTTATTACCTAACTGCCTGCTAATCACTGCGCATGGAGCCTCAGCAGGAAAGCATCCCATCTTTAAGAGAATCACAGCTTTACAGCAATTTCATAGTGAAAGAGATGGGGGTTCTCCCCAAGCTGCTTCCTTACTGCATTGTTGGAGGGGAGAGGCTGGGGGTGGAAACACAAACAGGGCAGCTGCAGAATCTGCAATGTTACGGCACAACAAACTGTATGTGT
>NW_011494752.1:12919709-12939492 GCF_000754665.1 Bison bison bison
TATGTGTGTGTGCGTGCACGTATTGCCCGCAGCGTCGTGTACACAGTGTGTGTATGCACACATGTGTGCATGGTGTGTATGCGCAATGTGTGTGTGGTGCATGTAATGTGCAGGTAGTACTGTGTGCACAAGTGCAGTGTGGGTCTGCATGTGTGAGTGTGATGTGTATGTGTGTAGTGTGCTGTGCTTATGTGCAGTGTGTCTGTATGTGTAGTGTTGTGTGTCTATAAGCAGTGTGTCTGCATGTGTGAGTGTGGTGTGTATGTGTATAGTGTGCTGTGCATATGTGCAGTGTGTGTCTGCATGTGTGAGTGTGGTTTGTATGTGTGTAGTGTGCTGTGCATATGTGCAGTGTGTGTCTGTATGTGTAGTGTTGTGTGTCTATGAGCAGTGTGTCTGTATGTGAGTGTGGTGTGTATGTGTGTGTATGCATGCGTAGTGTGGTGTGTGTGTGTGTGCAGTGTGTGTCTGTAAGAATGGTGTGTGTCGTGTGTGGGTGCACAGGTGCACACTGAAGCACACTGCAGGAAGGCAGGGTGGGAAAACAAATCCAGAGGCAGCGGAAGACTTTTCCATTTGATTTCTGACTGTTCCTTTGAATTGCAAAGACTGTATATACTTTCGGGATTTCCTTAGTAAGGCCCTTTCGTGGAGTGGGAATTATAATTTTACCCAAATGACTTATTCAGGAAAAAAAAGACCAAGAAATCATGTGGTAAAAATAGTGTGTGCAAATACAGAATAGAGTGTGTCAGGGCAGAAGAAAACCACAAAACCAATGTGGGACTCTCAAAAGGGAGGGAGAGAGGGAGGCAGGGAGGGAAGCAGGGGAACAGATCTTTATAATTGCTGGGAGATGTCTGCGTTTGGTGGAAAGACAGTGCTTGGAACCCTGTACCCTGGGGTATGAATCCCAGCTAAGCCTTGCTGAGCCTATGACTCTGGGCAAGTTCATTTTTGTGTCACACGTAACGGTGCTCATTTGTTAGAGGTACTGATACCCAGCTCTTTCCAAGGTTGTAAGGCTGCAGCTCTGACACGAGATTGGCTCTTGAAAGATGTTAATTCTTTCTTGGTCTATTCTTCCTTTCCCTCCCAGGGGTTGGCTCTCTAAGAGATTAGCTGCATCATGGGGATGGTGAGGAGGAGGAAGGGGAGGAGGAGGACAAGGTTTGCAGAGAATGCAATTACTCCACATGCCTCTGCAGACAGACCTGCAGGATGGCTCAGCAAGTCAGGACCTCTGGCCAAGCAGTCCTGCCCTCACCTTCATTTAGCAGGTGCCCAGAGCACTGATGCTGAAGCTGAAGCTCCAATACTTTGGCCACCGGATGCAAAGAGTTGACTCATTGGAAAAGACCCTGATGCTGGGAGAGATTGAAGGCAGGGGAAGGGGACGACAGAGGATGAGATGGTTGGATGGCATCACCGACTCAATGGACATGAGTTTGAGTAAGCTCCGGGCATGGTGAAGGACAGGGAAGCCTGGCGTGCCGCATGCAGTCCATGTCGCAGAGTCGGACATGACTGAGCGACTGAATAGCAAAAGAGGAGAAACATCCATATGCACAATAAAACTTTCCTGTTTCAAAGAGCGAAGAGAAAAAAAAAAGGCCAGGCAAATCAGAAGGGAAAACAGAACAATGGAGATTAAAAACCAGCCCTAAACAACCTCACTCTTGTGAGCAGGCAGAGAGGGAAACGCACTGAAATCATTTTATTAACTTGGCTTCATGTATTTATTAATTGCAGCTGCCCATGTTTTAGGGGCCACAAAGTATACAGAACGGCAAGATGAATAAGGCTGGGTTCATGCTAATTCTTGCTGGAGAGAAACAGATTAACCCCATCTCAAACAGGCATCGATCACAGGGATACACAGAAAGTTAACTAAAGGGCGATGTGAAATATGCCCAGAGCCGATCGATAGCCTGTGTCTTGCTGCACTGAGCTGAGTGGGGAAGAGACAGGGAAGACAGGGGCCAGGGGGCATATCTGAGCAAATGTTTAGGAGATGAAAGATGAAAGAAGGAGAAATGCCCGGACGAAGGAAAGGAACAGCCACAGGAAAAGGCAGAGTCAGGGAAACACAGGGTGAACAGAGCTAAGAGAAACTAAACAAGAGAAAGAAGAAAACAGAGAAGGGGAGCGAGACCAGCAGAAAAGGAAGAGGGAAGAGGGAGGAAGAGGGAAATGAGTGGACAAAAGAAGTGGAGGCATTTGGCCTAAGAGCAGACAAGTGAACCAGAGCCAGGGACAGAAAACTTACGAGAGGAACAGGAGCAGGACCGGGTGACATTCAACTCACCTTCTAATTAAACTGGGGCAACTGCTTTTTGCTTTTTATGCATCTGTGCATTGATTTAGAAGGAAAAAGCTACCAGAGAGTGGATTCTTGCAAGGGTAATGACTCTGGGGAGGCTAGTGGCCAGGGCCACTTGTGGTTACTGAATAAACCCAGCAGATTAGGCGCCCAACTTCAGGATAGCTGTCTATATGCAAAGTCACATCATTAACGTGTGTGCAGGGCCCCAGGCCACAGCCCAACAGCCTTGCAGAGCTGAGCGTTGCTCCCGGGCTTCCACTCCGAGGACCATCCTCGGGGCTAGGGAGACTGTGAAGGCGGTTGTCTGCCCTGGTCCCCACGGTGGCCAGGGGCAGGCAGGAGCGAGAGAGTCTCTGTCACCTCCAGTTAAAAGAGAGTGAACAGGTTGGTGCTGGACAGGAGAGGGATGGAATGGAGAAGAAGGGGAAGAGAGGCTGCTCCTCAAGGGCTGTAGTGGAAATGGTGCCCAAAACAAAGCATTTAGGAAAAAGCTAGGCATCAATTATTTATATTCTCTGTGATCCCAGAGAAGGATTTAAGGTGCATCTTTCATAAGATCTAGGGTCTGGCCTTCTGGCTCATACATTTTCTCTGTCTCTGTTCCCACCTTCACCAGTCTTCGTTTCCCCAGAGCATTCCTACTCCAGTTTCTAAATTTATTTCCTCTTGTACTCCCCACTTTCTCAGAGGCCCTCTGGGTTAGGAACCCCTCTTTCTTGCTCCCAATATCACACCAATTTTGCTTTTATTGGGCTTCCCTGTGGCTCAGATGGTAAAGAATCTGCTTGCCATGCAGAAGACCTGGGTTCGATTCCTGGGTCAGGAAGATCCCCTGGAGAAGGGCATGGCAACCCACTCCAGTATTCTTGCCTGGAGAATCCCATGGACAGAGGAGCCTGGTGGGCTGCAGTCCATGGGGTCAAAAAGAGCTAGACATGACTAAGTGACTAACACACACACACACACACTTTGCTTTTATCATGGCACTTAATACACCTCAGTGAAGCTTCAAGATTTTATTGTCTTCCCATCCCTGGATCTCCTCCATCAATCTCTGCCTTCTTCATGTCTTCTGGTCCGTGGGCTTCTTACAGGCAAAACTGTACCCTAGGCACCGTCCTGCCCCCGGGGCCCCAGCTCAGAGCCTGGTGCATGGTGCCTAAAGCATGGCAGTGCTGGAACTATGCTTTGGGGCCTGAAGTGAAGAGATTTCGTCTCATCTTCTCTAATCCTCATAATCGCATGGTCTCTGCCATGCAATTATCACTACCTCCTCTCAACACAGCCCTTCTCTTCACCCAAAATCTCTGCTGATCGTGGATAGAAACATGCTTCTGATTCCTTCTCAGTCTCCTGGCTTCTGATTCCTTCTCAGTCTCCTTGGCTATTGTCCTAATCTTGAATTTGACCCTGCATCTCCCAAATTAATTTTAGGATAAGTATGTATTTTGTTTTGTCATACCCACTACTCTCCCTGCAAAGTTTCATCAGTGAATACAGAGCTGCAAAGCATGCAAACACGTGGTAATCACACTAAATCCTGAAATGGAAAACAGTCAAAAGAGAAAGGCCCTTGTTTTCTTACCTTGGTCCTTACACTAATGTTTGCATTGACTTTTAAACAACCGGGGGAGAAGAGGAAAAGTCGTATTTCATTTGTACAGGGATTCGTTCTCGTCTTGGGCTTCCCCGGTGGTGCGAGCGGTAAACAACCCACATACCAACGCAGGAGACACAGGAGACTCGGGTTTGATCCCTGGGTTGGGAAGATCCCCTAGAGGAGGAAATGGCAACCCACTCCAGTATTCTTGTCTGGAGAATCCCACGGACAGAGGAGCCTGGCAGGCTACCATCCATGCACAGGGTTACAGAGTCAGACACAACTAAAGCAACTTAGCTCTCATGCTAGTCATGTAGTTTTTGGAGCCACCTTGATGGTGGGAAAGTGGAGAAGTTCAAGGTAGTGGCTTTGTGGGCATGGCCAGCTGCATCCAGGTCAGCTCACTGGCCATTTCCTATGAGACCTCTAGTAAGAAGATTATGCGTAATTTGAAAACCAACTGAATTTGTCAATTGATTCCTTGAGACTCCTTCCTGAGACTATGATCAGAATTTCCTAAACTTCTAGTAGAACTACCATCACATGATGACTATTCTAAGAAAGTTACTGAATCACGGGTTCTTCCAGCCAACGCGAGGCTGATCACCCTGTTGTCTCGGACCTCTTCTTACTCTGCGCTTTGCTGTTTTTCACTTGTTCACTTTTTATTTGGTCATCCTACCTTTAGGCAGACAGACGTGAAATAAAGAAAAGGCCAAATGCTGACCTAATGACATAGCCTGGGAATTGCAGATACACTATAATTCTCTTACTGCATTCTCCATACATAAAATGTAATGAAAATTACATATAAGAGAAAACTTAATTTCCATTAGAGAATAAAATAGGATTTCCACATACCTTGAAAGGCAGCTATGCTTAAAAATTAATTAATTTGATGAATATTTGTTTCTTCCTCATTTTTTTCTTTTTTTGAAATCTTAAATACTACACTTTATTTTAAAAATTATTTTACAATGTTGTGTTAGTTTCAGGTGTACAGCTAAGTGATTCAGATATATATGCATATATATATACACACATATATATACACGTATCTACATACACATATATATACATACACACATATATGGTAGTGGTAGTTTAGCTGCTCAGTCATATCTGATTCTTTGCAACCCATGGATTGTAGCCCACCAGCTTCCTCTGTCCATGGGATTCTCCAGGCAAGAATACTGGAGTGGTAGCCATTCTCTTCTCCAGGGGAATTTTCTGACCCAGGGATCAAACCTAGGTCTCCTGCATTGCAGGCAGATTCTTTACCAACTGAGCCACCAGGTAAGTCCTGGTGGCTTCTATACACACACATGTACTTTTCAGATTCTTGTCCCATATAGGTTATTACAGAATATTGAGTATAGTTCCTTGTGCTATACAGTAGGACCTTGCTGATTATCTATTTTACATATAATGGTGTGTACTGTTACTCCCCAAACTCCTAACTTATCCCGCCCCACCTCTCTTTCCCCTTTGGCAATCATGTTTGTTTTCTATGTCTGTGAGTCTGTTTTTGTGTAGTAAATAAGTTCACTGGTATTATTTAGATTCCACATATAAGTGATATCATATGGTACTTCTCCTTCTCTGCCTGACTTACTTCACTCGATAGGACACTCTCTAGATCCCTTCATGATGCTGCACATGATGATATTTCATTCTTTGCTACTGCTGCTACTTTTTGGATCCCTCGGTTGCTCCCTCCTACAAGGAAGCGGGGCCTGACGGGAGGAGAACACTCACCTGCACCACGCCCAGTCGCCCTAGGAAGCCATCCAGTCGCACAAAGACCAAAGAGGACTGGAAATCCCACTCGCGGACCTCCTGGTTCTCTCTGAAGTAAGAATGGAGATTCTCCCTTCTGTCCTGAAACAGCTGCTTGAAGAAGCTCAGGGTGTCCACGACCACATGCAGTTTCCTCTGACTTTCTTCCACCTCACCTCTCAGGAGGTCTTCTGGGCAGAGATAAACAGAGGCCTGGAGGGCAGACAGGTGAGTGGTACTAAGCCTGGCTGCAGGTGCAGGATGGTCCTCAACTCTGCCCAGCCTACAGCTCTCCACTGAGCGACTGCCCATGCAAAACTTACCAGAAGCCTAATACAGGAAACGTCAGACCCCATTCTGTAGTCCCACAGAGGGACTGGGACCTGGGTTCTAGCCACGATCAGTGACTGGCTCAGGAATGGCAAGTGACCAGTCAGAGACAAGGAAACACAGTGAGACTTCTCTTGGGACAGCTGGGGCTGGACAGGTATCCTTTCCAGGTTTTTGTTGTGACTCACTGGCTTTCTGGGCTCCCCTAGTGGCTCAGATGGTAAGAATCTACCTGCCAATGCAGGAAACACAGGTTCCATCCCTGATCTGGGAAGATGCCACATGGTGAGAAGCAACTAAGTCAGTGCATCCCAACTATTGAGCCTGTGCTCTAGAGCCCAGGAGCCGCAACTATTGAAGCGGCGTGCCCTAGAGCCTGTGCTCCACAGCAAGAGAAGTCACCACAGTGAGAAGCCCGTGCACTGCAACTAGAGAGTAGCCCCTCCTTGCTGCAAGTAGAGAAAAAAGCCTGAATGCAGCAGCCAAGACCCAGTGCTGCCAGATAAATATATAAACAAAATCATATATACATACATAAAGATCCTTAAGGAGGTTGAAATTCACCATCTCTACCCTGTGCCCAAACCCAGGTCCTCCAAAGTACCCCAGCAGGACTGAGAACAGTTTTGGGAGTTACTGGCTATGATGATAAAGCAATTCAAGTCTGAGAATCCTCTGCTAAGTCTCTTCAGTCGTGTCTGATGCTTTGCGACCCCATGGACTGTAGCCTGCCAGGCTCCTCTGTCCATGGAATTCTCCAGGCAAGAATACTGGAGTGGGTAGCTATGCCCTTCTCCAGGGGATCTTCCAGATCCAAGGATTGAACCTGGGTCTCCTGCATTGCAGGTAGATTCTTTACCATCTGAGCCACCAGAGGAGAACCCTTTGGGCCCTCATTATTGCTCTGAAAAAAAAAAGATGCACACTTTACTCTTCTTGTGACTTGGACCATCCAGCCCCCGGGGTGAGGTTGGGAACTGCTGGGTGCCCACCTGCTGGACCAGAAGGTTGCAGATCTCTTGCAGCAGCACTGTGAGCCGCCCTGGGCAGCGGTAAGACTCACACGTGGCCCAGATCAGGCAGACCACGTGCAGCAGGGGCCGCAGCCGGGGCTTCACGTCAGGAAACTCCAGGCTCTCGAGGTCCTCCAGGTGACGACGCAGTGGCGCCAGGTGGGTGTAGATGTCCCGCGCCTCCGTCAGAGCTGGAAGGAACGGGAGACAACCCATCACAGTACCAGCTTGAGGCTCACACCCGCCCAGCAGAGCCCTGGGGCCTGGGCATGAAGGATAAGAAAACAAGGGTTGTGATCTCTTCCTGGGCTGAGGGAGCAGAGAGGGCTGGCCAGCTCTTGCAAGGAAACACTGAAATCAGAAGAGCTCTGGGCAGCTGGGAGAGGGGTCTGAGGAGCCTCTCTTACAGAATTCTTGTATCTGGACGGCCTCCTGGCCCTCCCAAGCCCAGGCCCTCTGGTGCTGTGTGTGTAGAAAATGCTTGGTGACTGTTTGCTGGTATTACCTCTGAGGTAATATGGGATGGATGACAGAGGACGGGTTTTAAGAGTCAGAAAGATCTGCCTTCAAATGCCGATACATCAAATGTGTGACCTCAGGCATGACTATCCTGTCTGAATCTCAACAACAGGCTGAACAGTCACTCATGTAAAGGGTTCTTGTGAAGGCAGCAAAGACGGCTAGCTCAGTGCTTGTACCAAAGGAGGTGCTGCGTGCACGATCACATCTCTAATAAATATTTGCCAATAAAGAATCTCATTGAGCTCTTACGGAGGACAAGTCACAGGGAACAGAGAAATAGCTCAGGCTGATTATGGCAAGGCTCTGCCGGTCTTCAAAGCCAGGAAAACCTCCTGCCATTTCCACTGAATGAAGCCGAGGAAAAACAGCGCTTTCCATCTGCCATCCTGTGGTGGCCGAGGGGGGAAAGGAGGAAAACCGTAGCTCTGGGTGCTAATTCTGCAGAGCCACTTAGAGGGGATGCAAAGACCCAGAAACGGGTGTTTAGGAAGGCTGGTTCTTTCCTGGGCAGGTAACCCGGCACTGTCGTGTGACAGCACATGGTCTTGGGTTATTTTATGTGGATGAAGCTCTGTATTCATCCTAAAAGAAACTCAAAATATATACACTGTTTAGTAAACAGTTTCAATATACCAAACACCATCCCACTCATAGAAAAACTCATAGAAAATCATATGAGGTAGCTTCATTATTTCCACTTTGTAAGCAAAGGAATTAGGACCTAGGAACTTCTCCGGTTGTCCTGTGATTAAGACTCCACACTTTTGATGAAAGGGGCATGGGTTCAATCCCTGGTCAGGGAACTATGATCCTGCATGCTGCGTGGTACAGCCAAAAAATAACAAATAAATTTCTTTTTCTAATTTTTTGTAATTTGTTGCATGCTCAGTTGTGTCCGACTCTGCAGGACCCCACAAGAACTGTAGCCCTTCAGGTTCCTCTGTCCATGAGATTCTCCAAGCAAGAATACTGGAGTGGGTTGCCATGCCCTCCTCCAGGGGATCTATCTTCCTGACCCAGGGATAGAACCTGCATCTCCTGCATTGGCAGGTGGATTCCTTACCACTTGAGCTAGCAGAGAAGCCCAATAAATAGATAAGTAAATAAAACCACTGTACCATCCGATAAAAATTGCTGAAAATTAAAAAAAAACAATAACACTAAGACCTAAATAACCTGCCTTGAGTCTACCAGTTAATTGGTCAGCCCTGCCCGGCTGAGCAAAAGCAGGATTATACCCGAGTTTATTACATTGAACCCCTGGCTTGATGGTTGTGGGGCTCACTACACATGGGAGTTTGGGGTGTGTACATCAAGGTTTGGGATGTATATCAAGCTTTATACCCCAAATGGAGTTGTGGGAAGGACTATGTGAACCCAATTTTTAAAAGACAGATGTCATGGTAAATCAACTAGAACAGCAATTCTTAAATGGGAGGGTTTGATGGAAGTATCAGAACCACTGTAGGGTTGGGGGTGTCAGAATCCAACAGTCATTCCAATGAGCACATGCTCAGGCTTTCATCTGTGCCTTGAGGGAAGAGAAACAGAGCATCAAACCACGGGAGCCTCCTTTTCATGTTGTACTTTTTAATAAGAAAAATCTCCTTTAATCATACAAATACGCACTCCCCTGATTTTCAAGAGCTCAACACTTGAGGGCTGGCTCATCTACTCCAGGGTGCAGTCATCTTGGCTCACAAGGCAGATGAAGAAAGATACAGAGTTAGGCTAACAGCTTTTAAAAAATGCAAATATAGGGAATATCCTGGTTGCCTAGTGGTTAGGACTCTGTGTTTCCACTGTGCAGTGCCTGGGTTTGATCCCTGGTTGGGGAACTAAAATCCCACAGGCCGGGCAATGTGGCCAAAAAAACCAAACCAAACAGGTTCAAATATAAACCCCAGTTGCACAGAAATATATGTGGTTTGCTGGTAAATCTTTAACCACAGCTCTTCTGGGACAAAAGCCTTGATCCCAAAAGCCTTTAGCATTTGCCAATTTCTGGGATGTAAATACTCCTAATCTTCCCACCGTGTCTGATCTCAAGCTACTAACTTGATGTCACTGAGTGCTGGGGAGTCCGTGTTGACAAGGGTTGCATGTGATGGGCTCTCATGGGAACCTGAGAGCCAGTTCCATGGCAGCTCCAGAAAACCTCTGGACTTTACTTCTCTCCCCACATACACATGCTAAGTAGCTTCAGTCGTGTCCAACTCTTTGCAAGCCCATGGACCATAGCACACCAGGCTCTTCTGCCCATGGGATTCTCCAGGCAATACTGGAATAGGTTGCCATGACCTCCTCTAAGGGATCTTCCTGACCCAGGGATAGAACCCATGTCTCTTATGTCTCCTGCATTGGTAAACAGGTTCTTTACCACTAGTACCACCTGGGAAGCCCTTTTCTCCACACGCTTCTACCCACAAATATGCTGGACTGGCAACTGGGCCGCACTGTGCCAACCTTGCCTCCTAGCGGCCAGAGGCAGGAACTCCCTACTTGGTCTTTATTCCCCTGGTCTTTTCTTTCCAAGGTACCCTTACTGTTCCCAAGGTTCTTTGCTGCCCAATCAATTGCACTTCAGAAAATCTCGTTCACACACATTTTTCTACGTTCTTTTAACCTCCTTCTTTACTCCCCATGTGCCCACCAATCCAGGACTATATCTTTTCCTCCCCTTCTCTTCTGTCCATCTGTGAGCCAAAGAACTACCCTGATCATGACATACAGTATGTGCAAAGCACATACTATCTGCAGAATAAGGACAACAACTCTGAAATTAAATTAGAAATGAGGAAAATCAGGTGCCAGCTAAAATATTTTTATTCTCTGAAGATCCCAATAAAATTTCTGACCAAGTCTGTACCTGGCAACTATGATCAAAATTCCTCTTCTTCCATTATTTGGATTGAGTTATATATTTCAAGGATTTCTATTTTTACAGTGGTATTTCTCTGAAATAGTTATGATGATATTGTCTTTTTTTTCTAATTTTTTTTCATTGCCATAATATATTCTTTACCAAAAAACTTTTAGAAGGCGGTCTGGGGAACCAAATCTTTTATTACTATTAATCAATGTGAATGATTGTACTCTATTAATCTTTTAATGTGAAAAATATACTTGGGGCTCTAAATAATAAATTCATAAATACGCTTTTATTATATGTTTTATTCCAGAGCCTCAAATTTCCATCCTTGGCATACCCCCTTTATGATAGTTGTCATGACTGCCTACAACCTGTAGTATTACCTCATACCTTTCCCTAATTTGACTCTAATTTTAACCTAAATAAAATCATATAAAATGAAACCATTAAATCTCTATAAAACCATAAATGGAAAACTCTCATCACATGCCAAAAAAAGGAGTTACCCTTTTGCATATTTTAAAATATGGATGAACCTAGAGCTTGTCATACAGAATGAAAGTCAGAAAAAGAAAAACAGATATCGTATATTAATGTATATATAATGGAATCTAGAAAAATGGCATTGATGAACCTATTTGTAGGGCAGGAAATACAGATGCAGATATAGAGAATGGATTTGTGGACACAGTAGGGGAGGGAGAAGGTGGGATGAATTGAGAGTAGCACTGGCATATATACACTGCTATGTGTACAGCAGATAGCTAGTGGGAAGCTGCTGTCCGGCACAGGGAGCTCAGCTGGGTGCTCTGTGATGACCTGGAGGGGTGTGATGGGGAGGAGGTTAGGAGGGAGGCTCAAGAGGGAGGAGATATATGTATACATACAGCTGATGCATGTTGAACAGCAGAAACTAACACAACGCTGTAAAGAAATTATCTTCCAATTTAAAAAATAAATTAACTAAATTAAATTTAAAACATAAAAAATAAAATACACCTGCCCAGACATCTACCCCAGCTCTCTCTCATACTAACAGTGGTACACAGATCACTTCTGGGGACACTACCTCATTTGAATTGGAGTATAAATTGGGAACAACATTTGATTGCTCTGAGACACAAAACCTCTCAGAGAAGCAACAGACTGGGGACCCAGTAGGAACCCCATTCTAAGCCAGCTCTAGGTGCTGGCAGAGGGCCTCTGGGATGAGAAATTAGGGTCCGGAAGGACCCCAGAGACCAGCTCCTTAAGCCAGCTATTCTCTGTTATAAAGCACAAGTCAGAAACTCCACCACCGGTGCTTTTATTCCTTCATCTGCATGGTTTCCAAACCCCACACCATAAGGAAGAGAAGGTGTGACAGGGTTCCACCAGTGGGCTCTGGACACAGGACACTCCCTCTTTAGCACAGCAAATACACCTTGGCAAGTTTTACATTCTGGATTGACACAAGAGGTTGCATTTAAAGAAAGAGTTCTGATAGAGAAAAAGCACTTGAGAATCACTGCTGAGATTAACCTTGCTGCTGCTGCTGCTGCTAAGTTGCTTCAGTCGTGTCCGACTCTGTGCAACCCCAGAGATGGCAGCCCACCAGACTCCCCCGTCCCTGGGATTCTCCAGGCAAGAACACTGGAGTGGGTTGCCATTTCCTTCTCCAAAGCATGAAAGTGAAAAGTGAAAGTGAAGTCGCTCAGTCATGTCCGACTCTTAACGACCCCATGAACTGCAGCCTACCAGGCTCCCCCATCCACGGGATTTTCCAGGCAAGAGTACTGGAGTGGGGTGCCAGAGCCTTCTCCGGAAATTAATCTTAAATAGCATGAAATTGCAAACACCTTTAGAAGCACATTTCAACCTACAATACCCAAGAGCCCGGAGGAGGTTTGAGAGGAGAAAGAAGTGAAGTGCACTGATGAGGGGAGAGGGAGCCCTGAAAGGATTTACCTACTTCTAAGTATAGACTCTGCTGGATTTGCAGTTTTGACAAGGGCCAATCTTTTCTGGTGCTCAGATGACCAGAAAACTGCAGTCCCATCTGACACAAGTAGGAAAAGAAAAAGCAGAATGGAGGTAGAAATGGAACAGAGACTTTCCAAGGGGGTGGAAGGACATGAACTCCAGAGGTGAGGGATTATGATTTACAGTCAGCAAAGAACTCACACTTACATCCTCTCCCAGCAGCCCCGGGAAGCAGGCGGCAAGCGTATGCATTACACGCAAAAGCTCAGAGAGGTTAGGTGACTCTGCCAGGGTCTCAGAGCTCTAGAAATGCAAATATAGAACAGGGTGGCTACTTTCCTGTTTCTAGGCTTGGTATTCTTGCCAATGTGCTAAACCATCTCAGGTCGGAGGGCTGTGAGGACTAGAAGCTGCTGAAATCAGAGAGGAAGATAATCCGGCACTAAATAAGAAAGTTGAGTCCGTGTATGAAAATACTTGTGGATCCTCACCTGCTCCAATGTCTCGGAACATGGCTTGGAAAGCTGGAAAGTAGCTGCTCTGAAGCTTATCCAGAAGTCCCACCATGCCCCTCCTCTTTATCATTCTCAGCTGATTATAAATGTATTCCAGATCTTCACACCTGCAACACAAGGAGAAGCATCAGTCCAGAACAACTTCAGGGAACACAGTCATGCTGCCATGACTGGCTTTCAGATAGACGGAGAGAGGAGGTCTGCCTTGGGGTGCTTCCACAGAGGCCATGCTCTAGTCCAAAGAGCCAGGGCCTCTGTTCCCAGAATAGCAAGGGCAAGAGCCTCAGTCTGGACACAGGTTCAAAGGAGCAGTTGTAGGAAGTAACAGCAGGGAACACTGCTGACCATCTGGTAGCTCAGAAGCTCAGCAGTTGGAGGTCATTAGCTCTCACAGTGAGGTTTTGGGTGGGGTGAGAGAGGTGTTGTCAGAGAAAGGCTGCTGGAGAAGGGCCCCACAGTAGGTCAGCAGAGTGGTCAGGAAACCAGGCAAGAGGATGGGGCATCTTGGCATGGGACACAAACGGGGCTGGAGCCGTTTGTGGAAATGGGCTGGGGGAGGTGGCTACTGAGTCCGGTCCCACCCCCAGGCTTCTCTCATCAGCCCTAGAGCCAACAGTTTAGTGTCATTTGAGTCAAGGCAGCTCTTCTGTGTACTGGGAGGTGACACTCTCGCCAAGGTTCAACGGTCACGCCTCGTTTCTTGAGGCGTTTCTGTGCCCACCTGGTCCTCCAGAACTCCAGCTCCACCTGTGGGGTAGGGTTCTCCCCCTGGAGGAGTGGCTGCGAAGACTCTCTCTTGAGCACCAGCTGGATTTGGTGGCTCCACTGGATCACTGCAGACTCAATGGCGTAGATGATGGACTTGTCCGTAGAATCCAAGCTGCGAAAGAGACAAGTCTCCTGGGATGCAGGGAAGAGCTTAACTCTACGGGCTATGTCACTTCAGTTGTGTTCGACTCTTTGTGACCCCATGGGCTGTAGCTCGCCAGGCTCCTCTGTCCGTGGAATTATCCAGGCAAGAATACTAGATTGAGTAGCTATTCCCTTCTCTATAGGATCTTCGGGACCCAGGGACTAACGCGGGTCTCTCACACTGCAGGTGGATTCTTTACCATCTGAGCCACCAGGGAAGCCCCAACCCTTGAGTCCCACCAATGCCAGCCAGCTCCCTGCTTGATGAGGCAGTGCATTCTTTGGGAAGATCAGCTGTCCTTGGGAAAGAGTTTGTCTCTACCCAGGACCAGGTTCATCTCCCTGCTAGTCCCTCATCTGGTCTCAGTTCTGACCGCCTCAGCAAGAAGAAACAGGTTACTTCCTCCTCCATCAGGCAAGTTGTCAGATGTCTGAACATTACTATTGTCCTCACTTTTCCAGTGAAGATGGAATTCCCATGTGTTGTCCCTCATACATCTTTAAAATAAACTAACTAGGGATGTTTGGAAAGGATTAAAAATCAAAAATACATTCTGGTTTGCCTTTTCATACAGTCTGAACTGACAGCTGTTCATGGCACTAGTGGTAAAGAACCCACCGCCAATGCAGGAGATGTAAGAGACAGGGGTTCAATCTCCGGGTGGGGAAGATCCCCTGGAGGAGGGCACAGCAACCCTACTCCAGTATTCTTGCCTGGAGCCTCCCATGGACAGAGGAGCCTGGAGGGCTACAGTCCATGGCGTCGCAAAAGTTGGACACGACTGAAGTGGCTTAGCACACGCACAGGCATGCCGAGAACACAGGACACAGGTGACAGAGAATCTGTCATTTGCATTTTTCATGCCAGAAATCCACCTTCGCTTCATTTAATTAAGTTCATATTTGCTGAGCAATGATATGGCACAAGTGATTATGGATGATATTAAAGGTAGAAGATACTCACCTCCCAGTAATACAATCCAGCCTCTTGGGAAATTATCAAATTTGAACAAAGGGAGACAAACACCACAATGATTATACATTCACACTGAATGTTGTTATGTTCAAAGAGAGAAGGAACAGAAGAAGGGTCGTTTGAAGGTGTTTATTTCGAAAATTGTATATTTTTATGAAGCCCCTATAAGTTTTCCAGTTAACTGGGATTGCTTCAAATTATATACATAGCAAATTACTTCCAATATGAAAAAACTCACTGTAAAGTATATTTCTATCCCATGCATTACTCATTCTGCAGATCAAATCATGGGCCCTGAACAGACAATACGTTTGCAAAGTCCCAGCAATGTGGCAGACTGAACGCGTGAAGGAAAGTGGACTGTTGCCACAAACATACAGAATGCTTACTAGAAGACAATTAAAAATATACATATTATTTTAGGTACATAGCCTGACTCTAAAGAAAAAAAAAGGAAATCCCCACAGAACAGAAGCAAAGATAGCTCAGGGCTGGAATGGTAAGTGGAAGCTGACAGTGGGTATCACTCCTATAAGGAGAAGGGCCATGGGGTTTAATGCCTCTCCGGTCACAGAAGGCAAGGACCTCAAACTTCGACAAAGCTGATTTGTTTCTACTTGGGGAAAAAAAAAATGTCCCCAGGATCTGAAAACACTCTCCAGCTGCTGCTGGTAGAGGGTCTGGACAGCGACATGATGTGCTGAGTAAATGCTGGGAAGAGGCGTGCTGTCTCCCAGACTGGACCTGGGTCTCTGCCAACGATGAGACACGGTCCTGATAAGGGAAACACTGGAATCAGTGTGGCTGCTCTCAGTTCTCAGATAGTTCTGAGCAGAAAGAAGGCCACGTTGCCGTGATAGCCTTGAGAGACTTGGGTGGGGGTACTGGTGAGGGTGGTAATCAGCACGGAACACACAGTCTGAGGATGCTGGCCAACAGTGGGCTTGTGTGGAGAAGAAGGAGACGTGCAGAGTCAGGGACAGAAAAGTCGTAGAGAAAACATTCAGATAAACCGGCATCTCCCCTATCTCCGAGACCCATATGGCCAGCCTGGCGGTACTCACGTGGCCTCGATTTCAGAACCCTCAGAGCCCATGTTTTCTGAGCCGACTGGAAGGGGCAGCAGGGTTTTTCCCTTCGCTTGCTCAAGGAGAACCAGAAGGTCACCCTGGAGGCTGTAGGCATGCCGCTGGACATCTTGACAAACCACGTGGGGCCAGTCTAGGTGGTTCTTCTCATTGGCCAGGACAGGGATGACAACCTGGAACAGATGTGCATGGGAAACAAAGGTGGGCAACTTCTGAAACCCTAAAGAAGGACTATCTGGGGCGGGGGAAGTTAGGCAGTTTGGGATCAATGTGTACCCACTCCTATATTTAGAAGGGATAATCAACAAGGGGGCTTCCCAGGTGGCTCAGTGGTAAAGAATCTGCCTGCCAAGTAGGAGACACAGGTTTGATCCCTGCATCAGGAAGATCCCCTGGAGAAGGAAATGGCAACTCACTACAGTATTCTTGCCTGGGAAATCCTATGTATAGAGGAGACTGGCAGGCTACAGTCCATGGGGTCAAAAGAGCTGGACACAACTTAGCAACTAAACAATAACCACCGACAAGGACCTACTGTGTAGCACAGGGAACTCTGCTCAATGTTACGTGGCAGCCTGGATGGGAGGGGAGCTTGAGGGAGCATGGATACATGTATATGTATGGCTGAGTCCCTTTGCCGTCCACCTGAAACTATCACAGCATTGTTAACCAGTCCTTCACTAGCTCTCAGAGTTTGGTCAGATTCACACCCATTGAGTCAGTGATGCCATCCAACCATCTCATCCTCTACCACCCCCTTCTCCTTTTTCCTTCAATATTTCCCAGGATCAGGGTCTTTTCCAATGAGTTGGTTCTTCACATCAGGTGGTCAGAGTATTGAAGCTTCAGCAGTTAATCAGTTATGAAGTGAAAGTTGCTCAGTCATGCCTGACTTTTTTCAACCCCATGGACTATACAGTCCATGGAACTCTTTAAGCCAGAATACTGGAGTGGGTAGCCTTTCCCTTCTCTAGGAGTTCTTCCCAATCCAGGTCTCCTCCATTGCAGGAGGTTTCTTTACCAGCTGAGCCACAAGGGAAGTTCAAGAATACTGGAGTGGGTAGCCTTTCCCTTCTCCAGTGGATTTTCCTGATCCAGGAATGGAACTGGGGTCTCCTGCATTGCAGGTGGTTTCTTTACCAACTGAGCTATCAGGGAAGCCCTAATTAGCTATAATACCCCAATACAAAATTTTTTTTTTTTTAAAAGGAAGACTATTCTGAGAAAGGTCGAGAGAGCTATGCACGACCTTTTGCAGGTCTCCCTGTCTGCTAAGACCTAACAGCTAATACCTAACATTATGAAATAAACATCATGTACTGCCTTGACATCTGGTAAAATTGGGGGTGGGGGGCAGCTGCAATAACCAGTCGTCACAAGTTTCCCTACCCATTCTGCTCCCGCAGAGAAGGTCCCTCATCCAACATCCCTGTTTATCAAGGGCACCAGGCACATCTGCTTCTCATCCCTGGGGAGTGGGCTTCGGTTCCTTGCCAGCCAACAGAATATTCCCCCAAGCCAATCCCATCCTCCTCCAGGAACCTGTGGGCCCCATACCCTCTGGAGAGTACAAAGCTTGTCTCCCACACTTCCTGGTCGTTCACTCTGTTCCCACATGCAATCCCTATGTGGCCCTGCCTGGCACAGGGTCCTCCTCCTCTGGACTGTATCTCTGATAATAACCTGTGAGCAGTGTCATCTGTCCAGTGTTGTGTGTTCAGCCATGTCCAGAACCCTAGGGCAAGAATCCCTTCCTCATCACAGGGTGAATATAAGCAACTGAAATTGTCACAAAGGCCAAGAGGCAAAAAAAAAAAAAAAAAAGCAGGACAAATGCAGGTAAGCATGATCTCAGAGACCATTTTATTTATGTATTTATTTTATCTACTTATTTTATTGCCAGTTTAGACTTTATTACTATATTTTGTTATATCAGTATTTCGGTAATATGTGTGTGTACATGTGTGTGTGTGTGTGTGCACACACACTTGAGCTCAGTTGCTAAGTCATGTCCAACTCTTCTTTTGACCCATAGACTGTAGCCCACCAGGCTCCTCTGTCCATGGGACTTTCCAGGCAAGAATACTGGAGTGGGTTGCTATTTCCTTCTCCAGGTGTTCTTCCTGGACCAGGGATCAAACCCTCATCTTCTGCATTGGCAGGCAGATTCCTTATCACTGAGCCACCAGGAAAGCCCGCTATCCATTGATATAGCCACATGTTAATACAGGAGCAAAGCTGAGGAAAGTCACAGTGTGTGGGAGCCCAATCATGGAGAAATGAAGGCAGTGCCATTAGTTTATGACACAGCAATGGGGGGAGAGGGTAGCTTTGTCTAATGGCATCAGCTTCAAGCTGGATATTTTTTGACTTGAATCTAGAAGCAGCAAGTAGGAGCAAGGTTACCTGTCCCACCTCCAGGCTCAGAGGTAGAAGGGATGAATCCTTGGGAAGAGATGAGTTTGGGTTAGAGCAGGTGACAAGGAGGGGTCAGAGAAGTAAGAAAGCTTTTAAGTGGGATGTAGAGTGACAATAATTCTTGTCATTTGTAAGGAAAACCTACAACTAATGTAACAACTTGTTTTCAGTCACATCTAACTCTTTGAGACACCAGTCTTTCCCACGGAGGAAAATCCCTTGGACAGAGGATTTCCCAGGCAAGAATCCTGGAGTGGGTTGCCATTTCCTTCTTCAGGGGATCTTCCTGACCCAAGGACTGAATGCACATCTCTTGCCTCTCTCGCACTGGCAGGCGGATTCTTTACCACTAGCACCACCTGGGAAGCCCAACGTAACAGAGAAGAAACCTGACTCTACGTGGGTTCAGTTCCTTTTACTCTATCTTTGTACTCTCTTGCCTGTCTTAGTCATGTTGGCTCTGCCTCTTTGTATTAATAAAAGGAAGTTGCCCACAGCCAGAAATACACATGACAGTCCGTTCACAAGGCTCTGCCTCCCAAGCCTGACCTTTCAAGGTATAATAAAAAATTGCATAACAGAGAATAATAATTGTCCAGTTGGAGGCTTACAATGTGACCAGACCCACTTGGACATCTGCAAGAATAAAGGATTCAGGCACCAAGAATTTGCAATGAACAGCCACACTCCCTCCCCTTTTAGTAGAAAGAAGCCTAAATTCTCCCTTGGAAAAGGGTTCTGCCAGTCCATCATCTCAAACTGCCAGCTTTCTAATAGAGTCACTATTCCTTGCCCCAATGTCTTCTCTCTTGATTTATCAGCCTGCTGTGTGGCAAGGAGTATGAGTTTGGATTTGGGGATGCTAACATACTCTGTTTCAAGTATCTTGATAAATTATTTTGAATTTCATGAAAAGCCTGCAAGGTGTGTTGATTCTGACTGAGGGGAGTTCACATCACACTGCAGAAATCTGACAGAACAAGGGATTGGAACCTGGATCCCCCAGACTCCTAATCCACGCTCCTGTCTGGGGAAAAGGACCTGAGGCAGAAGGCAGATGCCCCCCACCCCCTGCCCTGGGGGAGTGGGGGTAAATCTATTGGAGATTCATTTCCTGTGGACTGAAACTCCAAGATGAGAACAGCAGGGCAATTAAGGGAGGAGGCTGGACCCTGCACAGATTATATGTTTCTTCTTCCAGAAGTCAGGCAACTTCCCAGACCTCATGTGCGCAGAAAAGGTTCCTTCAAGCCCAAAGAGGAGTTATGCCTAGGGATGTTCTACCCACATGCCTTTTTGGTAAAATCCATCTTGGCTAACGGATGCTTGGACACACGTGAGAGGATCCTGAGATAAACCAAATATGGGCAGTGAACCAGTCAAATCAAAATGACTGGCCAAGGGAAACCTGGAAGAAATATCCCATGAAAGTTATTCCAAACTGCCACGAGGGTGTGATTCAGTGACTCT
>NW_011494752.1:12939592-12944643 GCF_000754665.1 Bison bison bison
TGTGTCTATCCACATGTACTGTACTCTTTTCCTCTTAGTAAATACTTTACTTGCTTCACTACTTACGGTCTTTGGGGAATTCTTTTCTGCAAAGTCAGAGGGCCAGGGCCCTTTGTCACTGACCACTGGGGCTTTCACTGCCACCACCCAGCCCAGGCTCTGGCGGGGAACGCAAGCCCTGCTCCAAATCATAGCAGGCTGAGACCACGGGAGACCCACACTTCTACAGAAAACCAACCTACAGCCTCCCCTTTCTGGCTCCCAACCCATTCATCTACAGCTGTACTTGCTTAACACATTACTGACTAGAGACGTATTAACATGTCTTTTGTTACCCCAACGTTATTGACCGAAAACCTATCAGTATGTTTTTAGAGAGTGATACAATTAACATCACCAAGTGGACTTGTTAAGAGCTTAAAATTGATTAAGGGTTCATGATACAACTTATGAATGTCGTTATCATTCACATTTTGCTCCGTTAGTGCTTTGTTCCAATCTTGTGTATATTCTAAATGTGAAATTTTCAAAGGTGGCGCATGGCGAAATTTTGAGTGAAGAGTAATTTTTTCGGTGAATTTTATGCATATACGCTCCCTGACTATCTGAACGACATATATAATAGTGTCTCTGAAAATAGCAGTTCTTCAGAATATAGTTCTGATTCACACGATGTGAATATTAGACCAACAAAAAAACCTTAAGTGATTGATTCTGATACTGAAAGTAACAATGAAACTCACGGTGCTGGAGGACACTCCTTTGCTTCTACAGAACAGTGGACTGAAGACAACATGAAAAATTAGAAGACTTTACACGTGTGCCTATACTGAATATAGTAACCCACAGAGAGTTAGGAAAATGACAAAATTAATTTTTGGCCTGCTGAAATAAAATTGCCGGCCACGGGCATTAGTTTCTTCAAAAATCCCCCAGTCAACAATGAGTTAACAGGAACTAAGGCAGAATCTTCAGAAATAGCCAGGGAGAAAAGTACAGAAACTACTGGAACCAAGAAAGTCCAAAATGGCCGAGGGCCGTCACCCACGATGCGTCCACCACGCACGAGACTCTGCGCATGCCTGCTCCTCCCACTCAGCCCCGCCCTCGCTGTCCACCGTGCGCCGTGCGGGACACCCCACTCCCCACCTGGATAGAACGTGGGCTGTGTCAGAGCCGTACCTCTCCCACTTCTGCTGAACCTGTTTTCCTTTACTTGGCACTAGCCGGCACTGGACAAGGGAAGGACCCAGATGGAGGTCCCCCCGACTGGACACCTGATTGGAAAGGATGTGTAACACTCCCTCTCCCAAACCGCAAACTTCCAACACTGTATCCGAGCTCCATAGCCCTAGGAAAGGAAACCTGGCTGGCTGCAGTGAATAAAGGGACAGAGAAGAACAAGAAAGGGAGCAGGAGGGCTGGTTACCATATTCCCTAACTTCTTTCTCCAAACGCTTCCTGGATGTTATTTGTTTTTTACCTTGTATTGGTGTAATGGGGCAAAAACAAAGTTATAGTTTATGGCTTGGGGACATTTTGGCTTTAGTGCAGTTTTATGGGAAGGTATTAGGAGAGGGGAGCTCATAGCCAAAGGTGGAGATGAGACTGGGCAGGACAGCTGGGAGGGGAGAAGGGGCTCAGGAGACTGAGATGAGCAAGATCCTGAATTAGCCCTGGATCCTCTTTGGGGAGTGTGAAAGAAGTGGACTGGAGGGGGTGGGTTGTGTGGCCCAGGGACTGCTGTTGAGAGGTTTTGAGAAATTCAAGTAAAGGCCTGAGATATTTTAAAAAATATTTTATTTCGATTTTTTAAAACAGATAACACATTTACATGGTGCAAATTTTTTTAAGTACAAAAGCTTTACAGTGGAAATCAAGTCTTCAGTCTATCCCTGTACCTCCCTGAGTTGCCCATTTCCTCCCGCCTAGGGATTACTCTCTGAAGTTTTTTTCTTCCCTCCCTCCCTTTTCTTTTTAGCAGAAATGGTAGCATACCTTTCTGCACCTTTAAAAACTTATCTTAAATCTTAGCATTATCCACAATAGCCAGGAGGTGAAAGGAACCTAACTGTCCATCCCTGGATAAGTGGGATAAAGAAAATGTATATATACATACAATGGGATACTACTCAGCTTTAAAAAGGAAAGCAAGTCCATCACAGTGCTACCTTGAGAATGAACCTCCTTGACGACAGTCTGCTGAGTGAAATGAGCCAGTCAGATAAGGACAAATACTACTTGATTCCACTTCTGTCAGGCACCTGGAGAGGTTGAGTTAACAGACACAGAAAATAGAATGTGGCTGCCAGGGGTTGAGGGTGGGGGAGGTGGGAGTTACTCATGATTGGAGATTTTTAGCCATGCACAATCGGTGGGTGATGGAGATTTGTTGCACGGTGATGGGTAAGAGGTTGGAAATTGTTGTGAGAGTGAATTTAATGTTTTCATAATAAAGAGAAAATTAAGGGCTGTCTCATATCAGTCGTTCCCTTTAATTATAGATGGACCTTAATTTGTTCACCCAGTACCTCACGGATGAACATTGTTTGTTTCCAGCCTCTTTCAATTCACCAACAAAAATTCTCAAACATTTAAGAGTCTGAAGTATTTTATTTTTTTTTTTACTTTTTGGCCACGCTACATGGCATGGGAGATCTTTGTTCACCAAGCAGGGATGGAGCCCATGCTGCCTGCACTGGAAGCATGGTGTCTTAACCACTGGACCACCAGGCAAGTCCCTAAGAGTCTGAAGTATCTTAAAATTACTTTTTCCGGTTGGACTGCATTTCCTTGGCCATGACCCGCTGTCCTCTACATACATTAGGTGTAGCTCCATCTCTGAACCTTTGTTCAAGTTACCCTGCTCTCTGTTTATCCTAATCCATTTCCTTGTTCAGGAGCCAGTTCAGCAATGGAGGTGAACACGAAGGGCTCTCAGACCACATGCATCTGTCTGTCATACGAACCCATATCAGTAAACCTTTTTTATTCTGTAAGTTAAAAATCTATTCATCTATTTTGCATTTTGTTTATCTTCTTTTTTTTCTTTTTGTTGAAGAATAGTTGACTTGCAATATTGTTTTAGTTTCTGTTCTGGTACACAGCAAAATGAGATATATATATATATATATGCATGTGTGTATGCTAAGTTGCTTCAGTCATGTCAGACTCTGTGACACTCTGAGTCTGCCAGGCTCCCCTGTCCATGGGAATTCTCCAGGCAAGAATACTAGAGTGGGTTGCCATGCTCTCCTCCAGGGGATCTTTCTGACCCAGGGATTGAACCCGGGTCTCTGACGTCTCCTGCATTGGCTAGCAGGTTCTTTACCACTAGCACCACCTGGGAAGCCTATATATATACATTCTTTTTTAGATTCTTCTCCATTATAGGTTATTATAAGATACTGAGTATAGTTCGATGTGCCATACATTAGGTCCCTGGTGGTTATCTATTTTATATATAGTTAATCTCTTAATCCCAAACTCCTAATTTATCCCTCCTCCCTTTCCCATTTGGTAACGGTGAATTCATTTTCATGCACTTCTTCCCATCATCACTGTTTAAGAAGGGTTGTGAACCAAGCTTGGATTCCTACAGGGATGGATAATGTTCAGAAAACAAACAGCAATAACGCCATTGGGTTAAGAAAATATTGAAATACTCCCATATCTACTGAACAATCTAGTTTCCCCAAGTGCCCTTGAGTTCCTCGGTCATCCGTGACCCTTTTCTGGAACTCCTGCTCTCCACAGCTTCCTAATGGAGCAACCAAAGGCCCAACACCTGATGTAGCAGAGAGCCTCTAGTACCCAGTTCAAGCACTGAGGCCAACCTTGTGTGTGTGTGTGTGTATACACGTGCATGCACGCGCTTAGTTGCTCAGTTGTGTCCGACTCTTTTCCATCCCATGGACTGCAGTCCGGCAGGCTCCTCTGTCCATGGGATTTTCTAGGCAAGAATACTGGAGTGGATTGCCATTTCCTTCTCCAGGGGATCGTCCTGATCAAGACTGAACCCACAACTCCTACAATGGCAGTTGGCTTCTTTACCACTGTGTCACCTGGGAAGTCTACTAGCTTTAAATACTTGATATATATGATGACGTCCACAGGTGGGATCTTGTCATATTTCTTTGGTGCTCCCCACAGTACCTATCACAGGGAACATGATACAACAGGGGATCAAGCCTCCAGAGGCACATCCACTTTACTTTCAGGAAAGTTTTTACTCACATTCCAGAAAGTTCTAAATGTCCCAAAGTCTTTCCCAGGTACCCCTGCCCTCTCGAGTCTGCTGCTGCGGTGCCACCAAAGCCCCCGTAATCCAATCCCTAGACCTCTTCCTTCCCTGTGCTCCAGGCGGACGCGTCCAAATGCCTGCTGGGCATTTCATATACTGGATGTCCCAGCTGCTTACCTGGGCACAGGGCTGACCTCCGGTTCATGAATGAAATGAAAATCAAAACCAAACCACCTCTTCTTTTTAACTCTTTTCCTTCATCCATAGGAGATGCCCCTGGGTCTAATATTCCCTATCATTTGCGATGCCAGTTTATATAGGGGGGATTCAGAGATAGCGCCTCCAAAAGAGGTCAGGATCCAGGCCCTCTTCCGACTCTAGCCTCCCCTTGACTTTGGCCTGAATACAGACCAGGAATGAAGCAAGCTCCCTGACGTCCAGACTCCGACAGGACCCCGGCTCAGATTTCCCCTAGCTTCCATTTCAAGCTCAGCCCAGGGTCCTAGTTTCCCGCCAGCTCCGCCCCTCCAACATCGCCCCGCCCATCTCATTTTACTCGCGGCTCCTCAAACTCAGCTCCCGTCGGCTGTCGAGGCCCCGCCCCCGTTCTCCGGCCCCGCCCCCCGCTCCCGTCCCCTCCCCAGCGGCGCCAGCGCGGGGCGGTGGGCCTACTCTCACCTCTGAGAAGACCGCGGCCAGATGCTTCAGCGGCGCGGCGGGCAGGTCCCCGCACAGCACTGCCCCGCGGAGGCTGCGGGGGCCTGGCGGCTCAGGCCTGGTGCGCAGGAAAAAAAGCCCCTTAGCCCTA
>NW_011494752.1:12944743-12972244 GCF_000754665.1 Bison bison bison
TCCCATGCGCACCGCCAGGCCCCCAGGCCCGGGCCGCACCACCAGCAGCGGTCGCGGCCCCTCCGCGGCCCCCTGTCCCAGGAAGGCGTGCAGCAGCTGCCCCGCATCGGCCGAGCCCGCGCAGCGCTCCCAGGCGCCCGCGGGCGGCCGCAGGCTCCGGGCCACATAGGCCCCCAGGAGTCGCAGCCTCGGGTCGGCGCCGGGCTCCCCGTCCGCGTTGTCCTCAGCCTGCGAGGCCCGCTCCTCCGCGCTCGGCATCGCGCGCAAACCAGGATGCCGCGGTTTCCCGGGCGACGGGGACGCGGCCAGGACTCCCTCCTCCGTTCCCCTCCTATTGGACACTTGACTCCCGGTCCCGCCCCCTCAAGGCCAATAAGGTAGGAGAGGCTCGGCAAGGGAAGGGGCGGGATCGCGTCTCTGTTGCTAGGAGACCATCTGAGGGGGCTGGTTTCCAGTCTAATCTAGAGGATTCGAGGTGCTCGCCTGTGACTGTCCAGGGCAATGGCTTTTTGATGAGGTACGTGGAGCCGCGATCAAAGGTATAAATGCTGGTAAAGGAGGCTGCTGGCTAAAGTCACATTAAATTCTTTAGAGGTCTTCAGTCACTGAAAGTCTTATGGTTCTCCCACCTGCTCCCAAAATGTGTAATGCAAAGGTAAAACAATGTCAAATGTAAGGGAATTCAGCCAAGTTTTTATAGCTTTTCCATGATAACTGAAATGTTTTATAACAGTGCTTGTGTGGCTACTGAGCATTTAGAATGTGCTGTGTTACTGGGGTGGAGAAGGAAATGGCAACCCACTCCAGTGTTCTTGCCTGGAGAATCCCAGGGACGGGGGAGCCTGATGGGCTGCCGTCTATGGGGTAGCACAGGGTCAGACACGACTGAAGCGACTTAGCAGCAGCAGCAGTGTTACTGGGGAACTGGATGTTTCATTTTAGTTAACTTTAATTAATTTAAAATGAAATAATCACATGTGGCTAGGAGCTGTCATATTAGGCAGCTTAGCTTTAGAATTCTAATACCAATTATGAAAAAGTAAAATAGTTTTACTGTCCTGCTTTGTTCTTTTCTTAAGTGTGTGCTTAATCTGACAAATGGGGCCTCGAACTCTGACATCACATTAATTTCCGTGAGTATGGCAGCAGTTAGTTCTTTAAAAAAATTTTTTTTTTTACTGCACTGTGCAGCATGTGGGATCTTAGTTCCCTGGCCAGGGATTGAACCCAGTCCCCCTGCACTGGGGGACGTGCAGTCTTAACCACCAGACCTCTAGGCAAGTCCCAGCAATCAGTAAATGCAGCAAAGCACTATTAAATATGTAGTGTCTTCAAGGCCTCCCCATCCTATGGGGATCTTGTCTATGTCTGGATCTTGTCTTCAGAAAGATATAATGTGAAGCACCTCCCCTGACCTCAGAAATTAGCATTTGTCACCTGCCAAGTCCTCCATGATCGGGATATAAAGAGCTTGGCCTGTTGTGTGCCTGTTAGGTGAGAATGGGACAAGGAAGGGGACAACCTGTGCAGCTGGAGGCCTGCAGGTCTGAAATGAGTCCCTCTCTGTCCCCCCAGCCTAACTTTAGTCACCAATCTGAGAATGCAGACTTTCTGGGTAAAAAGAACATTTATAATGGGCTTCCAAGGAATATTAGCAGAAGAAGCACTTATTCAAGGAGGCTTGGCTAATAAGAGCCCCTCAGGAAAAGCCAGTGGCCGGAAAGTAAAATGATTGATTGGAAGGTGCTGTGATTAAGAGTGTCCACTTTACACCATGAATCTTTAAGTTTGTAGAGTGTGTTTTCTCAGTGCTGGATTAAACAGTAGGCAGACCAACCAGGAGTGAATGGACAAAGCAGAAGCACTGAAACAATTTTTAAAATGGATTTGATAGTTGACATTTCTGAAAAAAGCATTAGGGAAAAATAGAAATGTTGGGGGCTTCTTACACATATCATAGTTTAGTTGGGTTTTAATTTTTCAGATAGAAAGGCATCCTTATTGTTTTCATGCTCGGCAACTCCAGATGTGAGTCCTGCTCATGCTTTGTGTGTAGAGAGAATTTAGAGCCATTAAGTTCTTATAAACTCTTCAGACAAAATTCCTGCCTCCCCCTCCCCCTTCATGACCCATTTTATCCTTCATTTTCTATGTCCCTTTGCCCCAGTATATAAAATAATAGACACAGAAGCCTGTGGTGATGACTCAAAAGTGTCTGAGAGTGAAGGCTCCAGGACACTGGCGATGTCAGGTTTTGCTTTTTTTTTTTTTTTTTTCTGTTGAACATTACATTGTCTCCATTTTAGAAAGAGATTGAGGGGGATGTCTGTATGGGACTTATTGAAAACAATCCACATTGTCTTTCTATTGTGGAATTATGGTATGAAAAGTAAAAGTTACAAGTGTGTTAGTTATCTGTTGCTATGTAATAGATTACCCCCAAAGGTAGCATCTTAAAATAGCCATAGACTATTGTATTATCTCACACAGTTTATAGTGGGTCAAGAATATGGGATCAGTTTGGCTGGATAGTTCTGGCTCAGGATGTCTCATAGTGTTTCAGACAAGATGACATCAGGGGCTACATCATCTGAAAGCTTGACTGGGGCTGGAGGAACCACTTCCAAGATGGCTCATGCCCATGACTGGCAAGTCAGTGCTAACTCTCTGCAGGAGGCTGCAGTTTCTCAGCATGTGGCGCTCTCCCCTGGATGCTTGAATGTCTTCGTAACATCTTGGCTGCCTTCCCCTAGCCCTGGTGATCTGAGAGCAAGACAAGTCCAAGTGTCTCTTAATGATTCGCTTTGAAGGTCCCACACTGTCATTTCTACAATAATCCCATTAGTTACAGACTTTCACCCTATTCCCCGTGAAAGAGAACCACACCAGGATGTGAATACCAGGGCATAAGAACCACTGGGTGCTCTCTGAGAGGCTGGACACTATGAAGGTATTAAGGAAGATGTTGAATCTGTGTAATTGTTCACATGAAATAATTGTCATTTCTTTAAGAGGCTTGAACTTGCTTCAGTAGGCATTGCATTTTGTATATCAGATATTTTGCTTGAAATGGCTGGGCGCAGTTCCTGTGTAACGCTTTTAAATAATGATCTCTGTACATTCTGGATAGTCATCATTGACAAGGTTTCTTCATGCAAGCAAGTAATGCAAAATTTAAAGCCTTTTAGAGTTATTCGAAAGTGAACAGGTGACATTATATTTACATAATCTAACAGCTCTTCCTTTTCTTTGTTGACAAATGTTATATTGAGATTTCTTGTGTGCTGCTAGTGGATACTGAATCTAAATCAACCTTTCTGTATCAAATATTTGAAAGTAATGATTCCGTTTTCGTTCAAAGAACATGCGTGACTTGTTAGAATGGTCTCCTCCCAGCCACCTTGAATGCCCTAAGTGAAGATGTCAGACAGTCATAGGCCAGATATATTAGATACATACAGAAGGAGAGTCCAGACTACTTGGGGCTCCATGCTGGAGATACATATAAGAGTATTGATTGTTATACTGTGCATAATAGCAAAATTAGGGAAACAAACCAAGTGTTCATCCATGATAGAATGTATAAATAAATTATGGTGTACTGTTCATAGGGGCTTCCCCTATGGCTCAGTACAGAAGACGCAGGAGATGTGGGTTTGATCCTCACTCAGGAAGATCCTCAGGAAGAGGGGCATGGCAACCTACTGCAGTATTTTTGCCTGGAGAATCTCCATGGACAGAGGAGCCTAGTGTGCTATAGTCCATGGGATCGCAAAGAGTCAGACACAACTGAAGCGACTAAGCACACACACCCTATTCATAGAATAAAGTACTACACAGCAGTAAAAATGAATGGACTATAGCTGCACGCATGAACAGGATGAATCTCAAAAGCATGATGTTGAACAAAAAAAAGCAAGTTACAGATGAGTATATTAGAGTATATTTATTAGAAGTTTCAACCTAAATGAAACAAAGAATATATTTTCAGATATATATATGTAGTCATCTAGAGAAAAGGGAAGGAGTGATTATTACAAAATTTAGATTTTGATCCCTTCTTGTTAGGGTCAAAGAGACATGGGATAGTAGAGCTTTTATGTTCCTGGTAATGTTTTATTTCTTAACCTGGCTTACGTGTTTTCATTTTATCATTCTACGTAAACTGTACATCATAATTCTGTACTTCTTTGTAAGTATGATATACTTCACAATTATAAACAATAGAAATGTGTCACGCGAGTGTATGTTCCTCGGTTCTTTGTCTCGTCACAACAAAGATTTGGAGCAACGGACATTAAAGCCCTCGGCGTGTCACAGCTCTCAGGTCTTGGACAAACCGTGCTACAGCTCTTAGGCAAATCAGTGTTACAGCTCTATTTTATTTATAAGATAGGAGGAGAATCCAAGACTCGAAGAGAAGAGAGTGGAGAAGTGCGTGGGGAGGGAGAAAGAGAGAGAGAGAAAGAGAGAGAGCGCGCATGCACGAGGGAGAGAGAGTCAGAGAGAAAGCGCTTTGGCTCCTCCTTTTATATGTTTTTTCCTCCACCTGGGCCTGCCCTATGCAAATTGGGCTTAGCCAGGAGTGCTGTTTGTTCTTTTTGTTCTACCCGAAGTTTTCACTCTGGTCCTCGGACCTTCCTTGTCTTTTAGCCACCGCCATTTTGGACTCCTTTTCCCTATTCTACTTACCTAACAAAAGGATGTGTCATTTCTTGTACTCTGAGTATTGTGGGGCAGTTCATTTCAGTTGTTGTTTAGTCGCTGAGTCGTCTCCAACTCTTTTACGATCCCATGGACTGTAGCCCTCCAGGTTCCTCTATCCATGGGACTTTGGGAATAAATGCTTATAATTCATTAGATTTCTAAGATTAAATATCAAATATTTTTAAAATGTTAATTGATCAATTTTACAAATTTTTACTTAGGTCTATTACTGGTGACTTCTTTCTCATCAGATCTATCTTACTTGACTTCTTGGCTCCGTTCAACCCAGGAGAGTCCAGATTCACTGATCTCTTTGCTTCCATGACAGCAATCTCTTGTCAGCCACTTCCTCTCGTACTCTTTTTTTGCCCATCCCTTCCATGTAGGTGTTGCTGTGGCATCTTTCAGAGCTCCTAGTCCTCTCACTTTAAAATCTCTCCTTGTGTGAACTTGTATGCAATTCTTCCCTTTATGCTGCTGCTGCTGCTGCTAAGTCGCGGCAGTCGTGTCCGACTCTGTGTGACCCCATAGATGGCAGCCCACCAGGCTCCCCCATCCCTGGGATTCTCCAGGCAAGAACACTGGAGTGGGTTGCCATTTCCTTCTCCAATGCATGAAAGTGAAAAGTGAAAATGAAGTCGCTCAGTCGTGCCCGACTTTTCGCGACCCCATGGACTGCAGCCTACCAGGCTCCTTCATCCATGGGATTTTCCAGGCAAGAGTACTGGAGTGGGGTGCCATTGCCTTGCTAATGGCCCCCAAACCCACATCTCCAGCCCAGAATTAGAGAGGTATACCATTGTAGGATAATACCCATGTTCTGTTCAAAGCTATATAGAAATTATCCCACAGTTTCCTAAAACTCATTGTTGGAGAGAATTCTGAAGCCAGCTTGATTTTTGATCCTTTGTAGGTAACATTTTGAAACGACAGGATTGTTTAAGGAAGTTTTTGTCCTCCCTTTTTTTGTGATTTTTAAAAATGTTTTAGGATATAGATAATGTCCCATTGAATGGATTTTTGCCTGAAATTATGACAGCCTGTTTGGTTCTCATAATGACGGGTTTCTTCACAGCACGATTTATTGTTGCAGGGAATCTTTGACTCCGTTGGCACTCTCTGGTCTGGTTTTCTGATCATGTAAACCGATAGCGTGTGCTAACAATTGCAAGTAGGGGGTGCATTTTGAAATACTAATTGAGGTTTTCTATTCCTGTGTGTTTGGATGTTGCCCTGCGGCTCTTTTACTTGGTGAGTTAGTGACATTTAATGCCTCGGGGAGTGTGACCGCAGCCTGAAACAGTCCATTGAATTTCTCAATCGTTTTTAAACACAGAGCAGAGACAGTAGCGATGAAAGCCATGCTACTTCTTCTCTTTTATTGTGAAAGCCAAGCACTTAAGGGGGAGAAAAGGTTTATGTTGTGTTGCTCCTTTGGTTTAATTCCAAGAGCTTGGCTTTGAATACACAGGGCAGTCTGGAGGAATGAGAGGTTAGAATGTGAATGCTAAGCTGTAGATGGATAAAAGCCAGTGGTGACTTGATAAGATTTCCTTAAAAGGAGAAATGAGAATTCTTGCTAGGATTGGAGTAGGGGGACTTCCCCATAGCTCAGTGGGTAAAGAATCTATGTGATTTGGCTTAAGCTAACAGGATTATTCCATTCCCTCGGGGCAGTCACCAGTTTTGCAATGGACATGTGACTCCACTGGGGCTTCCCAGGTGGCTCAATGGTAAAGAATTCATCTGCCCATGTAGGAGACACAAGAGATGTGGTTTCAATCCCCTGATCGGGAAGATCCCCCAGAGAAGGAAATGGCAACCCACTCCAGTATTCTTGCCTGGGAAATCCCATGGAGAGAGGAGCCTGGTGGGCTGTAATCCATGGGGCAGCAAAAGAGTTAGACACGACTTAACAACATGTGACTCCATCAAAAGAGCAGAGTCAGACCCAAGGCTTTGGTTTGACTGTTGGGATAAATAATGTCTTTCTAATTCCTCCTGGACTTGAACCTAGAAGGATAAGGGCAGGGCTTCACACCAGTCAATCCTAAAGGAAATGAATCCTGAATATTCATTGGAAGGACTGAGGCTGAAGCTGAAGTTCCAATACTTTGGCCACCTGATGCAAAGAGCTGACTCTTTAGAGAAGATCCTGAGGGAAGAACTAAATGATTAGAGAAGATCCTGATGCTGGAAAGGATTGAAGGCAGGAGGAGAAGGGGACAGAGGATGAGATGGTTAGATGGCATCACTGACTCAATGGACATGAGTTTAAGCGAACTCCGGGAGATGGTGAAGGACAGGGAAGCCTGGCATGCTGCAGTCCATGGGGTTGCAAAGAGTCAGATACGACTTAGCAACTGAACTGACTTGAATGGGACCCCCTTGGTACCATGAGGGGAAGAGTCATCTGAAAATGGAGCAAAAAGGAATTCCCTGGGGGTCCAGTGGTTAAGACTCCACACTTCCACAGCAGGGGCCATGGGTTCAGTCCCTGGGGAACTAAGATCCCACATGCTGCACTGCATAGCCAAAAAGTTAAAAAATTTTAAAAAAGAAAAAGGAAAATGGAGCAAGAAATGAAGATGGACGGCAAAGGGATTCAGCCATGAATCCCTATAACAACATTGTTAATTGGCTATACTCCAGTATAAAATAAAGAGTTTTAAAACGTCTACTTATCTATTTTGCCTGTTTGTTAATCCAGCATTAAAACAGTTTTTAAAAGCCTGTCAAAGGGTGCCCATAGAAGCAATAAACTTTAAAAAGAAAGAAAGAAATGGAGAAGAGAAAGCAGTTGCTGACAACACTGTTTGAGTCCACACTGGACTCTTCATTGACGTGAGCAAAGACATCCCCTCCCCAGGAAGCCAGTTGCTGTCCCTCTTACTTATGAGTCACACCGAAGCAACTGTCAGGGAAAGAAACATTTCTCCAGGAAAGAGGAGAGATGAAGATATATTTTGGAATCCATCAGGGAGACACTTGAGGAGAGAAAACACAAAAGGGCCTCTTCCTGGAACAGTTCCTATAGGACACGTGAAGGGTGAAACTTCAATTGCTTCGTTTGTCATATAAGGACTCCAGATCACGGACTCCGTTCTTGATTTTCACCCTGCTTTTAAATCGAGGCAGTGAACCAGAAATTAATACGGGCACATTTCCCTGTGTTTATTCACCATTCAATGTTTAATTCCCAGAAGGGTGAAAGAAATACTTACTTAATTAAACGTGCTGAACAGTAACCATCCTCACTTGCTTTTCACGTAGACTTGTCTCACAGAAATACGCCGTGAAGAGTCGATGAAGCTATTTTTAAAGAAACAAATTTCGCACACCACTTAATTATAATAATCTATAGAGTGTAACTGTACATTTTCCACCCCAGGAAACAGGTGGGCAGAACAAGGAAAGCTGCAGAAAGCACACATTCTCAGCTCTTTTTTTGTGTGTGTGATTGCGAGAATTCTTAGGGCTTGGCATTCACTTTAGTCCTCGGCTATGAGCCTCTTGATTTCGAAAGAAATAGTATATTTCAGATGCCTGGGGTGCTAACCCTTCCGGTGGGGTGATTACATATTTTCTAAATATATATCTTCAGTCGTGACTGCATCATTAAATGAAGTAGGACATGTATTATCAAACATCTGAAAATTTCTGTTCATCCCTGAGCTGCTCATGTGGGTGGGTGTAGAATGAGGAGGGGGCTGGAAAAGAGTTGTGATTAGAAAATGAATTCTATTCTTCATGGTGCCTGGAACTAAGAAGAGAAAAGATCCTTGATTCTTTATCTCATTGTTATCTGCTGTCATATGCAAAGATAACTTTCCTGATTTTTCTCCAGTAAAGATGAAGTTCTCAGTTCTTTTCCACTCTCTTCCTCTTCTTCAGGGGACAACACCCTTCCTAACAGGAGACACAAAACTAGATGGACCAAGTTACTTCTAGGATATAACAGATATCCCCAAGAAGAATTTTCCAAGGGGTTACATAGGTCTGTCTAGTCAAAGCTGTGGTTTTTTTACAGTAGTCACATACGGATGTGAGAGTTGGACTATCAAGAAAGCTGAGTGCCGAAAAATTGATGCTTTTGAACTGTGGTGTTGGAGAAGACTCTTGAGAGTCTCTTGGACTGCAAGGAGATCCAACCAGTCCATCCTAAAGGAAATAAGTTCTAAATATTCATTGGAAGGACTAATGGCTGAAGCTGAAGCTCCAATACTTTGGCTGCCTGATGCAAAGAACTGACTCATTTGAAAAGACCTGGTTGCTGGGAAAGATTAAAGGCAGGAGGAGAAGGGGACAACAGAGGATGAGATGGTTGGACGGCATCACCGACTCAATGGACATGAGTTTGAATAAGCTCCAGGAGTTGGTGATGGACAGGGAAGCCTGGTGTGCTGCAGTCCATGGGGTCACAAAGAGTCGGACACAACTGAGCGACTGAACTGAGCTGAACAGATCAGTTGGAGCTTCCCTGGTGACTCAGTGGTAAAGAGTTCAGTTCAGTTGCTCAGTGGTAAAGAATCTGCCTGCCAACGCAGAAGACAAGCATTTGGTTTGATCCCTGGGTCAGGAAGACCCCCAGGTGAGGAAATGGTAACCCACTCCAATATTCTTGCCTGGAGAATCCCTATGGATGGAGGCATCTGGTGGGCTACCATCCATGGAGTCGTAAGAGTCAGACATGACTTAATGACTAAGCCATTACGCTAAGCCATAGATGTATGAGGGTAAGGAAGCCCAGCTCTGACTGACTGACTTGGAACTTCTGTATTTTTAGTTGAGCAACCAAACCATGGTTCACAGACATGTTGTGTTTAGCCAGAACACACTGGCCCAGAGAGTGTTTTCATTTTAAATGAATTGCTACGTTTAAAAATCAGTGTACTTTTCATCCTTTAACGTATTAAAGACAGGCCATTCTGGGCCGGCATTTTTATGTCATAGCGACTCACTGGAGGTGTGCTGTGCTGTCTGGTTTCATAATCATCTCTCCCTCCTAAGGGGTCTCACTTGTCTATATTGGGCCAACATTACAGATAGTCTAGAAATTGTGTCTCCTTGAAGGCAGGAGTTATTGTCTTATAAGGGATAAAGCAGGGAGTGAGGGGGACTAGGAGAACCAGAGAGGGTGTGCTTTTACCAAGGGGAAGAGCAGCCACTCACTCTGCCCACCCGACCCCTGTGGCAACTGTCGATTCACCAATTCCTCAGTTGCGAGCGGGACTGATGGACTCTGCCTATCAGAGAGCTGTCAAAGCTGGGTCCAGGAAAGGAAGAAAAAGGGGGACAAAGGTCAGAGCAGGTGATGCTCGACTCTTCCCCTTAAGGTGTGTGCCCAGTACACCTTCTCCCTTTGGTGCTTGAATCTACCACGTTTAAGCCAAACCCTGGATGAGCAATGGGGCTCCCTTGTAAAGGAGGTTCTGCTGGAGGATGGTTATGTTTGCTACTTTGTTTTCTGGAAACATGTGGCATCTTTATTCCAACTGAGTCCTCCAGCCCCACTTATTTTAAAAATTAAAAGGATAAATTTTACTTTTTCCATAATAAAAGGAATGCATGTTCACTATGGAAAATTGGGAAGATGCATGCAAGTAAAAGGAAATTTAAAAATTACCTAGACTCACCACCAATAGTTAAGAGTAACTCACTCTTAAAAGTTAAGAGTAAGTCACTCTTAATAGTTAAGAGTAACTTTCTTCCAGTCATTTTGCTACACACACACACACACACACACACACGGAGATACATTTATATACAAAATGATCTTATGATGTTTATAACATTGCCTATGCTGATTATGTTCTGATTATAAAAGTAATGTATGCTCATTCAGTTCAGTTCAGTTCAGTCCCTCAGTCGTGTCTGACTCTTTGCGGCCCCATGAATCGCAGCACGCCAGGCCTCCCTGTCCATCACCAGCTCCCGGAGTTCACTCAGACTCACATCCATCGAGTCAGTGATGCCATCCAGCCATCTCATCCTCTGTCGTCCCCTTCTCCTCCTGCCCCCAATCCCTCCCAGCATCAGAGTCTTTTCCAATTATAGAAAACTAGAAATTATCAAGAATTTAAAGAAATAACTATAAATCAAATAGAGTCCCCACCACTTAGTGATGATTTGTTGCTATTATTTACTTACTCTTTTATCTATGCATTTTATACATACATATGATTCAGAGTTTTTTAAAGTATTGTATAAACATCACAGTGCTAGATGAACGATGACTAGAAAAGGGGGACTTGTGACAAATACTAGCTACTGCCAAGTAGTTTATTAGCTTATGTGTATGTATACATGTTTGTACAGGTACACTTGTATGCACACATATATATTTTGGCTCACTATGTGGCATGTAGGATCCTGAGTCCAAGGATCAAACCTGTGCCCCCTGCACTGGAAGGCAGAGTTTTAAGCACTGGACCACCACATAAGTCCTAATCTATAGATTTTTGTAAAAACCATTAATGATGTGGATAACTCAGTATGGTTTTTAATCATCAGAAAATGACTCAGTCCTCAAGAGACCCCTGTGTTGCCCTGTGCAGTTGAAATTTTGAGGACAGGGTGAAAGTTCTGGTTCAGCACAGGATCCACATGAGTCTCCCTGGTCTCCCTCCCTTCAGCATGAAGTCCTCCAATCCCTCTCTGCAGTAGAGTCCTAGGGATCCCTCTGAAATAGAGCCTTGATCTTGTCACCATGCTTCCTAGGGGCCTCAGTGCCGTCTCTTTCTTGGGATAAGGCCAGACCCCTTAACAGTGGGGGATGCAGTAGTTCCTGCTCACGAGGAGACAACAGGAGGGTTGAATGAGTTAATACATGCAAAGTGCTTGGGAATCATGCCTTGACTTAATGCCAACTATCACTGTTCTTCTTTTCTGCATTTTTTCTCCATACTGTGGGGGACAAGGGTACTCATAGCCCTAAATTCATATCATTAAGACCCATTCCTTGAGAAGGAGGGAATTTTCTCTCTTTAAGTTTTGGTTTAGAAACGAAAGAATCAGACTGGTGAGGGCTTCCCTTGTGGCTCAGCGGGGTAAAGAATCTGCCTGCAATGTGGGAGACCTGGGTTCGATCCCTGGGTTGGGAAGATCCCTTGGAGATGGGAACAGCTACCCACTCCAGTATTCTGGCCTGGAGAATTCCATGGACTGTATAGTCCATGGGATTGCAGAGTTGGACGCGACTGAATTGACTTTCACTTTCACTTTCAATTGGTCTGGTCTGCATTACGCACCTGTGCTGGGAGTTGGCATGTGGTGGTGTCTAATACCCAGAGGCGTGTGGGGCACCACATGGTGGCCAGGATGATGGAGGATGACGAATCACATGTCTTTGTGCCACCTTCTCCCTTCCCATGCTAGCTCTCTGTAGGATTTTTCTGCTCCTGACATTAAAGCCTTGTCTTCTTGTAGCCCATTGACGATGTCATGGTTTCTCATTCCTACAGCTTTATGATCCTCTTTTGAGGCTTTTCCATGAATGTTTCCTCTACTTTGATCCAAGACATTGTGCAAAGGTCCCATGCCAGATGTGTTTATCTATATAATCATTACATTGTTTATATAATACCAAGCAAGTAAGTCCTACAACTTAATTCCTTCCTTCTGTCCCCTACTTTCCAGGTTATTCTTAGAAAATAAGTCATTTGGTCACTTCACAGCTTAATAATTAATATGCCTAGTTCATTAGAACAGTAACAATTCCAAATTAATGCAACACTAAAGCATCTTCCTGGCCTAAGCTCAGGTATACTGGGGTTTGTCAGTGTCCCTTTGATAAGGGAGGGGCTGACCAGTGACAGTGGAGAAGGGGCAGCTTTTCCAGCCAGTTCCTCTGTGGGTGAGGTCATCCCTCTAGGTCACCCAGAGCACAGAGCTGAGATTCCTGTGCTTTAAAGCAGGTTTCCACTAGCTGTCTTACACATGGGAGTACATATGTGTCAATCCTCCACCTCCCCTACCTCTGAGGGGTGGTGTATAAAGTATCTGATAACTGCAGAAGCACGTATCAAAATCTAGATATCTTCTCATAAGTCAGATGCAAGGAAACGTGCAAAAGAGTGAAGTGATTCTACCCTTGTTACTGTATTTTTGGAAAGTAACAGTTATTTCTCACAGCAGTGTGTTATTATGTTGACACATCATGGATTTATTGTTTTTATTTTAAAATGACAATATGTAACTTTTTAAATGGTCTCCATTTTTGATTTATAGTATAATAAATGTATATAGATATATCCCACCCAAAAAAAGTTCTTTGGGATCCTCAATACTTTTTTAAAAATTGGGATATCAGTGCTTTAAAATGTGTTAGTTTCTGCTGTACAATGAAGTGAATTGGCTATTATATATATATATATATATTATTTTTTTTTTTTCCTTCCTCTTGGACCTCCCTCCTAGCTCCCCATCCCATCCCGCTAGGTCACACAGAGCACAGAGCTGAGATTCTTGTGCTTTATAGCAGGTTCCCACTAGCTGTTTTACACGTGGTACTGTATATATGTCAATCCTTCTTAAGAAAATGAAGAGGTAAAATATGAACCACTCTTGAAAGTGGGTCTCAGGATATGGGTGTCCCAGGTTTAAAATTCATGACTGTAGCTCAGAAATACAGATATTTCTTCCTTTCTCTGTAACAGTGGTTCCATGCTGTCGTGGGATCTGAAATTCCTAATCTTCAGACATATCCTTCAGATTCCTAGCCAGGGCACTCATTGTCACCTGAGTGCCTCTGAGAGGTGGGAGCCTGGTGTTCAAGGTGGGGGAAGGGCTTGCTCGGGCAGGGTTTGCTCTATATAGATCTGTCTTGCTACCATTGCCAAGCTGCCATACCTGCCATATTTATCAGGAATTTTCCTCCCCGAAGCTGAGCAGAAGTCTATTCTGTCCTCAGATCCTCCAATCTGTCTGGAGGATTCTGTTGTTCCCCACCCTTGTCCCCCCATCCATAGGAGCCCACCCAGTGGTGATGATCAGGACCCTCAGAAATACAAGTGTCTTGCTCTCTTGCTGTCTTCTGTGATTCTCCGTGAATCTCTTCTCTTGATGCAGAAAGGTATTTCTCCTGTCCTGTACAGCCGGGAAGGACTCTCCCTCCACATTCTATATGCAATCTACTGTGGTTTCTTATCAAGCAGGGCTCATTGATACTTAAAGGTCAGCTTTCAATATCATAGGAAACAATTTCTCTTTCCACTCTGTGGCTCTTGCAATTACATGACAAGCTTTGCTCCTGTGAGCTTGACAAAAGTCAATTTTGAGAGTCAAGGTTGAACAAGCCTTCTTCCTCTGGTCTCTAGCTTTTCTCTAGGAGCAGAGAGGTGGTGGGTAACTGTTGTTCGGACTGGTGGGAGATAGAGTAGGGGTAAAAGGAAACGGGGGCGGGGGGAACCATCAGTTTAAAATCATCACTCTGTTGTCAGGAAATATTTTAATGCAGTTTCACAGAATTCACTGTTATCACATCCTGTTCATTGTCTTCTCTGGAGTCTTAAGGTTGGAATTAAAGAGTAGATGCTATGTTTGTGGGCTGCTTTCTTAATATCTCAAGGATGTCCAATTGTAAAGACACTGCTCAGGGTATGGGCTCATCCTCCGCTTCTTTTTCAGAAAGCTGTCTACAACTCCAGGGGTGGTGGAGTATGTGATCCAAGGTTCCCTGACCACAGTGATGGGACCAGGGATAGATTCTTGACCCAAAAGGTGACAGATTGCATTTTCCAAGGATGGTCATAGCCGTCCCTTCCATCAACATGCTTTTCTTACAATGAAACCTTGCTACAGTCTCTTTAGGTAGTGGAATCTGTGTCCCCTCTCCCTTGAACCTGGACAGAACTCCATGACTTAGAGAGCATACTATGTAACTTCTGAGGCTACAGCACATGACATGCTACAGCTTTTTACCTGACTTACTCTCTCCATATCTTCCCTATGCCCACTCCCTCTCTTTCATCCTATCTCTAGATACTTGCTCTGGGAACCCAGCTGCCATGTGGTAAGGAAGTCCAGGCCACATGGAGAGAATGCATGTAAGGGTTCCAATAGGTAATCCTGTTGAGGTCGTGACCAGTACCTAACAGCCAGACAAGTGAGTGAGGAAACCACAGAGATGCCTCCAATCCCAGCCACCACCCAACAGCAACCACATAAGGGACCCTTAGTGAGTCTTGTGTGGTTGATCTCACACAACCCTCAGAACCATGAGGGATTGCAACAGTAAAGAATTGTTGTTTACACTATTAAATTTGGGGAGCTTTGTCATGCAGCAGTGGATAACCAATACACAAGGGGAATTGTTTATAGAGATTTTTTGGATTTTTTCCCAGACTTTTTGGAACTGAGGTACAAAGAGACTGTGTCAGCTTGCTACATGGGTTAGATCTAGGAGATTATGCAGATAGGACTGCAGGTGTCACCTTAGTCAGGTTCAGCCATGTGTGAAGGGAAACACACGCGAGAGGAATGGAAATTTGCAGAGAGAAGGAAATGAGATAGGGAGAGAGTGTTGCTAGGGTTTTGGATGACTTTCTGTCTCTTTTTCAAAGAATTTCACTGAAAGCTAGTATATTATTATTATTATTACATTTTGGCTGCACAGCTGGGCCTGTGGGATCTTAATTCTCTGACCAGGGATCGAACTCACACCCCCCGAGATGGAAGTGCAGAGTCTTAACCACAAGACTGCTGGGGAAGTCCCTGGATGGCTTTCAACTTCTTAGCTTTGAATAGGCCCACTTATATATTCTGAAAGGAAATCAGTCCTGAATATTCATTAGAAGGACTGATGTTGAAGCTGAAACTCCAATACTTTGGCCTCCTGATGCAAAGAACTGACTCATTTGAAAAGACCTTAATGCTGGGAAAGATTGAAGGCAGGAAGCAAAGGGGACAACAGAGGATGAGATGGTTGGATGGCATCACTGACTCAGTGGACATGAGTTTGCACAAACTCCGGGAGTTGGTGATGGACAGGAAGGCCTGGCGTGCTGCAGTCTATGGGGTCACAAAGAGTTGGACACGACTGAGCGACTGAACTGAACTGACTGATACATTCAAGAATTAGATCCTGTGAGATGCTTTTATATCTAACAATGATAATTAGTATTAAATTTATTTTCATTTAGTGTAATAAATAATCATTATTAAATTAAATATTATTACTACTATTAAAATAATATTATCTTTTGCCTTGACTAATTTCAGTGACTTTTTGTTTCTTGTAACCAAATGACTCCTGATTAAAACATCTGCTAACCAATTTGAAATAGCTATGGACATACTGGGCTTCCCTTGTGGCTCAGTAAAGCCACCTGCAAATGTGGGGGATTCGAGTTCAATCCCTGGGTTGGGAAGCTTTCCTGGAGAATGAACTGGCAACTGACTCCAGTATTCTTGCCTGGGAAATTCCATTTACAGAGGAGCCTGGCCGTCTACAGTCCCTGGGGTCGCAAAGAGTTGGACACAACTTAGGGACTAAACAACAACGGACATGCCACTGGCTTTATATAGAATAAATCTGCTGCAGAAAAGTTTTACCTGCTTTAACCCTGAGGACATTTTGAGGGTTTTGCCACAGAGGAGGACCATTTGCCTCTGTAAATTTCCAGTCTTTGGCTGTCAGCACAGCATGGCATCTGTGATGGTCACTGATGCTACTCACTGGATACTTCCTGCTCCTCCTCTAGCTGGAAGGTCATAAAACCACACGTCCTGGCTCCTCTGGGGTGGGTGAGACTGTGTAAGCAGACCATAGTGGACTGATATGTGTCACTTCTGGCTGCCTTTTAAGGATCCTGGCCAGACCTTCCACAGCTCTCTTTTTTCTCGATGGGAGGTGGTGGGGGGTTGGGGGAGACGGGGAACATGACAGATAGTAAGGGCTCCAGCTGCTGCTGAGCCCTCGAATAAGGACAGGGCAGGACCACAGAACGAAGCCCCCGCTGATCTGCAGCAGAGTGCGAGTAGAAAATAACTTTTTGATAAAGGAGATTTGAGAGTTGTTTATCACTATAGCAGAATCCAGCCTATCCTGCCTGATTCAGTGATTCTGCATCATCCATCGCCAAAAAGACTAGGACCCTCCAGAGAAACCTCCCTGCACAGCCCCTCCCACTTCCTTCACCTTGGCCTCTGTCTTGCTTCCTTAAGAAGTTCCAGAGGAGCTGCTCTTCCTCCTCTGATCCTCCTACACCCCAGGGAATGGATCTGGTCCTGGGTCCCCATCCTCACCTGATTCTCCTTTCTCTTCAAATTTGAACACTCTCAGGTTTGTGCATTGGAGAAGGAAATCGCACCCCACTCCAGTGTTCTTGCCTGGAGAATCCCAGGGACAGCGGAGCCTGGCGGGCTGCCGTCTATGGGGCCGCACAGTCAGACACAACTGAAGCGACTTAGCAGCAGCAGCAGCAGGTTTGTGTAGTCTTGAAAACTTCTCATCAACCTATCTGTTCTTCTATTAAACTTTCCTACAAATAGTTTTGGGCTTCCCAGGTGGTGCTAGTGGTAAAGATCCCACTTCCCAGTGCAGAAGACATAAGAGATGGAGGTTTGATCCCTTGGTCAGGAAGATCCCCTGGAGGAGGGCATGGCAACCCATGGTCAGAGGAGCCTGGTGGGCTATTGTACATAGGGTTGCAAAGAGTCAGACACAGCTGAAGTGACTTAGCACGCATGCATGCACAGATGGTTTATACACCCTGCTTCAGTTTCTTATTTCCCAAATAGTTAATCCTCTGTAAATTCATTTTTTAAAAAAAGATTGAAGTATAGTTATTTTGCCTTATTGTATTAGTTTCAGGTGTACAGCCAAGTGATTCAGTTATATGTATGTATTTTTTCAGATTTTTTTTCCATTATAGGTTATTACAAGATATTAAATAGTTCCCTGTGCTATACAGTAAATGCTTGTGTAAACTCATCTTTGTTCTGACCTCTTCGCTGAAGCTGGTTGCCTGAAATTGTTTGGCTCCATAAATCAAGGCTGCTCTGATCCCCTGAATTCCAACTCGTTATTATCATAGGATTATAGAATTTCAAACTGAAAAAAAAAAAAATGCCGAGAATGGGCTTCTCAAACTTTACTGTGCATAGAGTCACCTAGGAATCTTGTGGAAAAGCAAACTCTGGGGGCTCACCTAGAGATTTGGAATCAGTAGTTCTTGAGGAGGACTGGCAGTGTGCATTGCCATGAGCTCCCAATGGCACTGATGTTGCTGTGGACACACTGGGTTAAGTGACAGTGTTTTGTTTTTTTCTCCAAGTCTGAAATGAAGACCGATGTATGGACTAATATCATTTGGGTAGCGGGGGAGGTCTTTTCCATGGTTGCCATGGTGAACCAGCAGGAGTAGCTCTTATCCACGGCCCAAGAAAGAATCATTAGTGTACACACTGGGGAACAGCGGTCCCAGTATTCTACACTGGATGCGTATCTCCAGAACTTGGCCTTGGGGTTGAGATTGAAGCTGGAGGCGAAACAACTTCTCGTCTCGGAGAGAGCTCTTGTCCTGAAACATACATCTGAGCTGTGTATCCATGGGCAAACACAAAAAAATAGTGAACTGTTGAGGACTTTCTGTGGAAATGCATTCTTTGGGATTTTCTTCTTTTAATAGACAGGTTGCTGGTTTTGGGAAATCACAATAAGTTAAGTTAAACAGAAGAGGCAGCTTTCTAAGAACCTCATTCTTCCAGAAGCTTAACATGTTCTTTTCCTCCGTAGCCGTCTTATTGACGCAGGGTAGCCGTCTTATTGACGCAGGGTAGCCATGCTTGTCACTGGGGAAATGCTATTTCATAAGTGATGGTTCCTGCCAGGGGTTCTCTTCTGTCATCCCATCACTCTGCCCTCCCACTGTACCCTTCTGCTGAGACTTATGCTGCTTGAGCTTACCAGCTCCCTGCAGAGTCTTGACAAAGTCACAGAAACAGGCTAAAAAAGATGAGAAGGATTTTTAGGACTTTAGAGCGGTCTGGACCACTCATTTTGTTTTAAATGAGAACACTGAGATTTGGAGAGGAGAAAGATGTCTTTCAAGGTAACAGGAAAATGCCGGCAGAGCTAATACAGTGAACCAGAACTTCTGATACCCAGTCTGGTACTCTTTGACTGCACTCTAGTCTCATGGGATGGGAAAACTGAGATGGCAAGGCCAAGCAGGATGGGATACTTCCAGTTCACTGGGCTACCAAGAAGCCCAGATGAAATTTGAGTATTGTGCTGTGCTAATTCAGTGATAGAATATATCAGGCATGGTTTTGTTTCATTTTGTTTTGTTCATCTAATATCCTAAATTTTACAGATGAGGACACCAAGGACCAGTGAAGACACTGGGCCACATACCCCTGGTGTAAAAGTTACTGATTCACTCATTCTAGAACTTTCTAAGCATTCATTCCAACCTCTGCTCTTTCTGACTTTTCCACTCCTGACACATTTGTAGCCCTAACCATTAGTGCCATTGGATTTCTTCTTAGAATCTTGAAGGAAAATCTTTCTTATTCCTCCCTAGAGGTTTTGTGCTTCCTTCACGCTCAGCCAGAGGAGAAAGGTCAGTGTTCAAAGCGATGTGGAAGGTGAAAGCCTGGCTGAGACCCCTGGCATCTCAATGCTTCCAACATGAGTTTTCTCTGGCCTTGGCTTATTAATGATGGTGTATTAAGACCTCATTTTTGTCTCATTTTTATAGATCTCACCAGTTTGGGATTAGTGACAATGGTGATAGAGGCCAAACTGAGGTTTATCTATGAGAATCAAAGAGGAGAATTTGAACAAATTGTTCATGTTAATGATATTTAAAAGTGGTTATTTATAGAGAACAGGCTATGGTTGCCAAGCGGGAGGAGAAGTAGGGAAGGGAAGGAAAGGAAGTTTGAGATTAACAAATGCAAACTATTTTATATAAGGTGAATAAATAATAAGATCCTACTTTATCATACAGGGAACTATTGGGTTGGCTAAAAAGTCTGGATTTTTTCCTTAATCTCTTACATATATATTCTATATACTGTGATAAAATCATAATGGAAAGAATATGAAAAAGAATGTGTGTATAAATATGTATAACTGAATCAGTTTGCTGTACAGCAGAAATTAACACAACATTGTAAATCAACTGTAATAAAATAAAATTTTTTGAAAAGTGGATGTTTAACCAGTTTAAGAGAAGAATCCTTCAAACACCATTATGTTAAGAACTCTCTGACTCAAATGTTTTGACTGTTTTTATATGAATTGCACATTATTCTTACCTATTCAGTAGGGAAGGTCTCCAGTGATTTTCTCTGAGGGAACATGTTGATAGTCTAACTTAACCCTTCTGTGTATGTGAGGTAGTAGTACAGTGTTAGTTGCTCAGCCATATCTGACTCTTTGCGACCCCATGGACTGTTGCCTGCCAGGCTCCTCTGCCCATGGGATTCTTCAGGCAAGAATCCTGGAGTGGGTATCCATTCCTTTCTCCAGGGGATCTTCCCAACCCAGGGATCGAACCCAGGTCTCCTGCATTGCAGGCAGATTCTTTACCATCTGAGCCACCAGGAAACCCCATGTATGTGTAAACATTGTAATTAAATTTCACGTCTCTAAAAAAATTTTTTTCACCATCTCATAATTTTTTTTTCCCTTGGGTTTCCTTCCAGTAATGAACATAGAGTAATGAAGCTTTGCTAAACTTATAATGTGCGTGTGCTTGCTGTGAGTCATCATGATTTAGAGACACCAGGACTTCAGACATAATCCCCTGTAATAATGATTGCATAGTGAGCAAAACAGGCTTTAGAATATGTGTGGTTATGTGTTACTATGTATTAGAATAGTAAACAGATTTGTAACTTTGTCCTAGGTAAAGAATGCCATTGGTGGGAGATAATAAAGGGGCTTTTGTGCTTTTTTAAAGAGGACCGTTTTTAAAAACTTTGTTGAATTTGTTGCAGTATTGCTTCCATTTTCTGTTTTGTTTTTTGACTGCAAAGCACATGGGGTTTAACCTCCCTGACCAGGAATCGAACCTGTACCCCCTGCGTTGGAAGGCAAAGTCTTAACCACTGGGCTTCCAGGGAAGTCCCAATAAAGAGATTTAAGGAGAAGGGTTTTGATTACAAAGGAATCAGGCAGTTGGTAAGTGAGTATGACTGACTGTGAATTCTAGGAAATACGGAGGTGCTGAAGTTGGCAATAAGTCATGTCCTGTTTGGCAATATTTTGTTTGCTGCAGCAGAGCCCACCAGTAACTAGGTTATGGAGAAAATTCAGAAACACAGAAGAACAGATGACCTTAGCAGCAAAAGCGAATATGGGCCAAAGAAAATAAAAATAGAAAATGAGTCCAGAGAAAGAGGTCTTGAGCAAGACTCCAAATCTAGATCAGTTTCACTGTACAACCTGATTCTCTGGTTAAAATGGCATGGATGTTTAGCCACCTTTACTCTGGTCACTCATGGCAACTACAAGCACTAACTCTAAAACTATGGATTCCACCCTAATAATGATTGTCATAGTGAGCAAAAGAGGCTTTAGAATATGTGTGGTTATGTGTTGTTATGTATGAGAATAGTAAACAGATTTGTATTCAACTAAAAAGCAAACTAAGAATAATAAGGCTAGAGTAGATGAATATGGATACAAAGTTGTGGGATCTTAGTTTCCCAACCAGGGATCCAGCCTTTGTTCCCTGCAGTGGAAGTGCAGAGTCTTAACCACTGGACCATGAGGGACATCCATACAAGATTGTAACTTCTGATTCTGTTTTGAGTTGGTGCACCTTATCCACTGGCATTTATCCTAAGCCTGCCTTCCCACGTTTCTTTTGTTCACCATTTTGAAAGCATTATTAAAGTCTAATTTGCACATCATACAATTCACCCATTGTTTTATACAATTTGATGACTTTCAGTGCATTTATACAGTTGTGAGCATCACCATAATCAGGTTTTACAGTGCTTCCATCGCCCTAAAATTTCCCTCATTCCCGCGGTCAATCCTTGTTTCTTCTCCCATCAACGATCGTCTACATCCTTTTGTGATTTTTTTTTAATTACCTTTGGCTCTGTGTTTGAAGGAGCAAACTATTTGGCTATTTTAAGAGACATAGATTATGTTGAAACGGCTTTATTATTTTTTTTAATCCATAAATATCTGTTACTGACAAAAGTGGAAAAATCCTTAAGACTAAATCTTACTAAAGTGATACCTGTTTACAGTACATATAGAATGTGCTTTGACGGGTAAGTAGAACGATGAGATTTGTACAGAAGCGGCAGTTACAGGAGCACTGCTCACCATGAAGCTTACTTATGAGGATGAAGAAACGGGCAAAGGTACAGATAGAAAGGTACTTTTTGTCAGTACTACCATATGTAATAAACATGGAATCCATAAATTGGGCTAATGCATAAAAATGTTCATTAATCTCCCCTTAGGAAATTGTGTCCCAAACTAAAAATATTACAGTAAGAATTGCTTTTTTTTTTTTTTTTAATTAGAGAATTTTAAGAATTCTTTACTACAAAATGTCTAGTTGAGTTATAGAACTAGAGGAATATTTGCCACTACAAAGCAAATGACTGAGTCCTCCCAGGGAGTGGCATTCAAAGGTCATGGCAGGAGTGGGCAGCAGAGAGGAGCAGGGGTCTTCCTCTCCCCCAGGAGGGAGGGCGTTAAGGAAACGCAGGATGTCCTTTCTCTGACTGATGGATGGTGGATGTGTTTGCCGATTTACAAGATGGGTTCGGTGGTACTGACTTGTACTCTCAATTCTGGCTTCTTCTCAGGCTTTCACCGGGAGGATGGTAGTGTCACGAGAGGAGGGGCTAGAGAGGTACTAGGATGGGGTAGGTGCCCACCTCTTAGCAGCCCAGGGGGGTGCCTCCCCCTCCTCCAGGTGGTGCAGAGCACCGTGTCCAGACTCAGTCTTCAGGACACAGGTTCTGGTGGGAGACATGACACCCCTCGCTGCAGAGTCCCTGCAGTGCATTCTGTCCCCCCCGTGGCTTGGAATGCATCACCGAGCTGGTAGCAGATACAGACTTTGTGCCATCGTGGGCCCACCTCTGGATCTCTCTCCTCTAGCCCATGCCATCTCGGAAATCAGAACAGCCTCCCTCCAGCTCTAAGGACCACATCAAGATGAGCACTTCAGAATTCCCCAGTGACTCAGACACCTGGGGTGATACGGATGTGTCTATATGGGGTGGGGGTGGATTCCAGGACACACAGTTGGTAGCCCACTGAACGGGTGGGGCCCTCCATCTTCAGATGGGAGAGTGTCCTGGGGCAGCCGTGACCACGGGGCCCACCCCGGGCTCTGGGAAGGAGTGCAGAGACTGCCCAGGGCACCTGACCATGTTGCCGTGGGCACGTGGAATGGGGTGTGTGTAGCCCAGCTGTGAGGGAAGGGATGCTGAGAAGAGGGGGTACTATTGGGGAATGGGAGCCCTACATGTACGAGTGGGATAGAACTTCAGAGCTCATCTGGTCCAAGCCCCTGCTTTACACATGGGAAAAGGAGGCGCTGAGGGAGAATGCAGCTGGTCCTCGGTCACGTGGCAAGACGGAGACAAAGCCAGCACAGAAGCCGACTCTCCAAGAGCCTCAGCCCCATGGTTTTTTCCTCCTGTAGTATGCTGCCTTCAGAAATCAAATACAGAGTGCAGGAAGACACAGCTCTCATATCAAATCTGTCACTAAAATGCTGCATTTATATATAAAAAAATACATAGGAACCCTGAAAGATACATCACTGAAGCACAATGACCTTCCTAGAAAATACTCCAGAGCCAAGTTTCCCAGGTTTGGGGAGAAGGGTGGAGGATAGTGTGTGGGGAATACAGCAGGTGTTTCCTAGGATCTTGTTCACCAGCTGTACCTGAAGGTCAGGTTCACAGTTGCCTCTGACTGGAATCTGAGGCAGAAGGCTGGGGCAGACAGAGTATCTCTGAAGAAAGTAGACTGTTTGGTGGTAGGGTTACTGGGCTTGCTGGAATGGATATTTCTCCAAGCTCAGACAGTCATGAGGCTCTCATCTTTTGGAGACAAAGGGAGGTCTATGATACACACAAGCAGGACAGGCATAACTGAGATGAAATAGTGGCCGAGAGCCCTCAAGGATATGAATCTTTGGCCAGAGCAGGAGCCTCTGGGCTAGCGGCAAGCTGGGGCAGGGGCTTCAGGGACGTGCCAGCAGCAGGAACCAAAGCCAGTCTTTGCCCAGGATGCCTCTGACAGAGTAGCTTCCATCCTTTATCTCATGGGGGCAGGAGGTGAAGGATAAACCAATGAGGCCAACAGACACCTGAAGAATGTCTCATTCTGGGACTGTCTTCATTGAGAGCTCCACATTTTAGAACCAGGGGGTAGTGCAGCAGGACCAGGGAAAAGAAATTGGGGATGGAGAAGACCAGGGCCAGGGAGATGAGGGGAGGAAGGGCTGAAGGGCATGGAAGAGTGAGGTCAGTTTTGGGCTGAGAGTGGAAAGAGGGGAGGAGACATCTGAATGAAGAGAGGGATGGGAGCTTTGTAGAAGGTAAGCCCATCGCCCAAGACACTGGGGAGCCCTGTGGGTAAAAGTCCATTTAGGGGGTTAAAGGAATTCTTGGGAAAGCATTTGTGACTTACGAGCTCCCAGAGCCAGGAGTTCATTGGAGGAAGTGAGGCAGGAAAGGTGGAAGGGCATGACAGACAGTGAGAGCTCGGCTGCCATCAAAGGCCAAGCTGACCAGCACAAACCTTCAGGGCAGGAGAGAAACCATGCAGACCTCAGTGTTTCCCCAGCAGAGCAGTGGAGACTCAGAGAGCCAGACAAGCCGAGGGAAACATCGGGCTTGGGGCTACCTTTAGTGGGAGAGCAGGGCTTCCATTGTGGAGGAAGGGCCAGCCCTTCCATGTGGGTAGTGGCCACCAGCCTGGTGGTGCTGGAAGTCTGGACACCCGTGTTCCAGCCCCAGAACTCTCTCCTCTCTGCTAAAAGAACTTGTCCAGTAATGCAGCTTTGCTCTTCCTACAAACATGGATGGCACGACTGATAAACAAGATATTGCTGTGTCCTAGTTAAGACATCATTGTATGGATCCTGAAATGAGGGGACTGAATTGGAGCTTGTCTGTAGACCTCTTTCTCTTATTTTTTTCCTTCCTTCCCTCCCTCCTTCCAGACTCAAGGGTGAATCAGAAGAATCATTACAAAGAAGTAAAGGGGTCAGATAGAAATTTTTTGATCCAGCCGACAACCAGAGGTTTTAAACTGGGCAGCAGAAACGCTGGGATGAGAAATGGTTCAGAATCAACCTACCAAACAGACCCCAGACAGACACACAGGGCTAGGGAGAAGCATCATTGCTCTGAGGGCTGGAGAACTTGGTGCAGAGAGGATGCTGCAGACATGAATGAGAACCAGTTTCTGGTTCAGGTCTATGTTTGTATAGATTCACATCCACCCACGTCCTTTCCCCGCTCTGCACCAGCCTTCAAGGGAGTGGCCAAGGACTGGATTAGAGAGCAGTGGGCAGAGGGGAGCGGCTGTGACAGACACGTGTTCCTTTCCAGGAGTAGCTGATTCCTTCCAGCCCAGCCCTCTTAGCTTCATCTTCTGGAGCAAACTCTTCATAAACCCTTAGGGACCAGCCCTTGAGATGGTTTATGTGTTTGTCAAGCACAGAAGCAGAGAGTTATCCCTGACCTCACAGCCTCACAGCCCCAGTGACACTGCTCCCTTGGGGACCTCAGGGCAGTGTCCATCACCCCCAGCCTCAGTCCCCCTCGTGATTCATGTGATGGTGAGCACTGTGGTAGGGAGGGGAGGACAAGAGCTTTGGAATTCTTGAAAAAGTAGGAGGAATCAGTCAATTGATTTCTCTGTGGATTAGATTAAAAATTCCCAGGGCTGACCCTGGGGTGTTCTCCCTGCCCCACGCCTGCTTTTTAAAGGGTCATACATGTTGTATGCGGAACTGGGGAATCTAAAAGCTAGTTTAAAGTCGTTGCTTTTGGAGTCTGACTGTGGCGGCTGTCATATTTGTAGTATTATACCTTTGCCCAATAGTCTGAAGCCAGTTCCCCCAGCTTCAGCCCAGGGAGGTATCCTGGCCCAGAGAATGGAGCCTTCTCTCCCCCCACCCCCCACCAGGCTCTGGTCTCTGGGTAGTAGATTCTACTTTGTTCACTGTCTGCTCTCCAGGTGGGTGCCACACCCTGTCCACCCCACCTACCCCCTGCTACCCCCCGTACCCTTTGGAGGCAGAGAAGAGGCTGAGATGGGCTGCGGGGGAGGGGGCAACCCCCCCAATAGAGCTGAGGGCATGGATGTGCCTGAGGCTGGACGCCCCCTGCAGGGGAGCACTGTGGAGGTACCCAGTTAGCCCCCAGACCAATAGCCTGGAGTACCATTATTTGCGTCTGCTAATTGATCTCTGTCAGGTAGATCCAAAGGAGACACTGGAGAAAGAAGCAGCAGCCAGGAGAGAGTCCTGAAGCTGCAGGAAGATGGGAGATGTGAGGCGAGGGGGACAGGGTGGCGGCAGGAGGGGAAACTGGCAGAGAGCAGGTTCTAAACAGAGACAGGGCCAAGCACAGGGGTCGGGGGTCGTGGGGTGGGGAGTCAGTGATGCAGAGAGTGGAGAGGTCGAGGTGCAGAACAACTAGAACAACCGCCTGGGGTCCTCCTTTGCCTGGGGCTGGGCTGTCCACCTAGTAGCCACCGCCTATGTCCTGCCTGGTGCGTGTGGCGGAAGCCCTGGGCTAGTGGAATGGCCAGCCTTCGAGGCCCAAGGTGTCACAGTGGCCTCCCCACAGCTGCTCTTGAGCCAGGGGGCAGAGCCTCTTGGGAGAAGAGCCAGGGAGGGGAAGGCAGGCCAGAGTGGCAGGTCACGGTTCAGACAGACCTGGAGGCCTGGAGGAAGTGTGGAGATCATTGGGTTGCTGGGGAGAGCCACCCCAAAAGCCCCTGCACCCCATCCCTACTCTGTTCTAGAATGACCAGAGGGAAGCCCCAGAGAACCCAGGGATGGCCTCTAGGGCTGGGGGCGGGGCAGGGCCTTGTGGGCAGGTCAGCCAGCCGGAAAGGGGAGGGGTTCCCAACCTTGGGGCGGCAGCTGAAGGAAGGGAACACCTGCCAGGTCCTGGGGCTTGGGGGAGGGGCACAGGGGAGTCAGCAGAGAGAAGGGCCACCCAGTGGGGATCAGAGAGTTCCAGCGGGCAGAAGAGAATCATTATTGTGCTTATGGACACAGCAGCTCCCTGGCTCTGAGAGAGCGAGCAGGCAGTTTTTAGGCACTAAGATTTCTGTGATGCGGTTTTAGGTGAATGAGAGACCGTGGAGCCTATTCCGTCAGCCCATCGGCCAAGTCAAATCCGGGCAGGCAGCTTCCAGCCAGGGTCAGGCCAGGGTCTCTTGGCGGACGGACCTGCAGCTGAGCCCCCAGGAGGAGGAGGGGGACGTGGGACTGAAAGGGACTTGGTGACAGTGGGGGAGGGGAGGGAGACCCGGGCCTCGCCCCTCTCCTCCTTCCCCTCCGATTCTTCTGGAACAGTGAGGGTGACCCCTCTAGATCCCAGGTCTGCGCACGCGCTGTGGCAGGCCACCGGCCGAGTCCCAGGAGTATGGCTTTCTGGGACAGGCGGCCCACCCCCGGCCCCAAAAAGAGGGGACGGGGGGAGGGCCCCCGTCCAGGCCTGGAAGCTGCAGCCCAGGCCCCTGCCGACCCCGGGCCCCCGCCGGTCACACGGTCACTTCTGTCTTGCTGGCTGTGTAGCAGGTGTGGTGGCCCGGGGTGTAGTGCCGCTGTT
>NW_011494752.1:12972344-13001988 GCF_000754665.1 Bison bison bison
GCAGCTGTTCCACGGTGTTGTGTCTGCGCGAGGCGAAGGCCTGGCGCTTGGCCGCCGTGCGGCTCTGGCCCAGGGTGGCGTACGAGTTATCCGAGGCACTGGGATGCGAGTGCATCTTGGTCATGCGGTAGCGGTCCAACACAGGCGTGGACACGAAGACATCCGTGTGCGAGATGGCCCGCGCCAGGGACTGCTCCGGGAAGGCCGTCCGCTCCGGGGACAGCAGCGGGTCCTGGGAGTGCAGGCGCTCCGTGGAGAGCAGCTGCTCGTCCGAGAGGAGGCGGTCGTAGGGCAGGCCGAAGTCGTCAGGCAGGCCTCGCTCCAGGGAAAGGACCCGGTCCTGCGACATGGCCCGGAGGGGCCGGCGGGGTCGCTCGCGAGGCAGCGGCTTCTGTTGGGGCATCTGGATGACGTTGAGGGGGAGGGTGCCGCGGGCCGCCAAGTCAGGCAGGGGCCGCCGCCTCATGTAGTACTCGTCAGCCTCCTTGTCGGCTGCAGGGGAGAGACAGGGTGAGAGCAAGAGAGAAAGCAGTGAGCCGAGGGGGACACTGCAATGCTGCAGCCAGGAACGCGCTGGAGTGATGCAGCCCAGAGGGGTCGACGCTGTGCTTCTCCACTGCCCCTGCAAGTTAGTCTTCGGGCTGGCTTGGTTGAGTCGCTCGGTTGGGTCCAACTCTTTGCAGTCCTATGAACTAGCCCACCAGGCCCGTCTGTTCATGGGATTCTCCAGGCAAGAATACTGGAGTGGATTGCCATCTCCTTCTCCAGGAGATCTTCCTGACCCAGGGATTGAGCCAGGTCTCCTGCATTGCAGGCAGATTCTTTACTGATGGAGGCACCAGGGAAGCCCTCCGGGGTCTTGTTAAACGCAGAGTCAGATTCAGACCTGGCTCTGGGGTGGGTCTGCAAGTCAGCCTACTTCTCCAACAAGCTCCCAGGCGATGCTGATGCCCCTACTTCTTGGACCCACTCTGGGGTTAAGGGATTCCCTCAAGGTCCCCGTGGAGTTCAGGGCCAACTCCACGGCAAGCCCATGACCCTGAACTCCTGCTCCAGGACTGCTTCTGTCACACCATGGTCCCAAAAAAGAATAGCTCCCGGGATCTTGCTGAAACTCCCAGGTAGCAGCTGGCAGCTTTCTGATGAGGTTCAGAACCTCTGTCCAAGGAAACAGGGTTGAGAACCAGCCTCCTACTAGAATAAAGCAGGATGCTCCATCCAGGAAGCACTTGTGAAAATGCTTCCTGGTTACTTAGGAACATACCAACACCTTCTCTGGAGTAACAGCCTATGCCTGGGAAGCCAACACATGGCACAGGTTCAAGTCTACACATGCTTTGCCTGTACCTGCAGCACGAGCAGGCCAGGGCAACCCCATATGTGCACCTTGTTCAGATGCTGCGCCTTTCCCTGGATCCTGAAGCTCACCCTTGAACTCACCCAGGATGAACCTGCCTTACCCCACAGTTGAGGAGTGAGGCTTCCTACAGACAGCCTTCCAGATCTCTGCAGAATGTGGGATTCCCCACATTTAACCATAGAAACTCACTGTGCCACTTTGGAGGTGGCCAATGTTGTCTCCTGAGCTGAACTGCTATCACAGTAGGTCACTCTGTACCTTCAAGTGCATGCTTGGCCCTGTAGCTGGGTGGTCATCAAAACAGACTCACCGGGTAGTGGGGGCAAAATGTCCAAGGGTTGGAAAGCTAGAAGAGAAGACTCCTCCTACCATATACCTTCTTGATATTGTAACGTCTGAAACATGTCAGTCTCAATCGCCTCCCCAGACTCAAATGGCAGATCTGGGATCGTGGGGCTCAACCTGGGCTCAACTCACGAAATGGGATGTGTGCACGGAGTGAGGGGTCTCAGGTTCCCAAGACAGAACTGATGGAGTTAGGGAGAGAGCTGGTTTATAGGCCCTTCCATAAGCCCAGGTCTCTGGGAAGAGCCTCAGAGAAAGCTCTGGCTTACTCCAAGACAGAGAGCAAGGGAGGCCCAGGGTTTGAAGAAGGTAGGTGCGGGGTGAGGTTGGGGGAAGGCTTTCTCTTGCAGTTAGTGTAGTTCATGAGCTAAACCACTGCCTCCCATGGGAATGTGGGTCTGAGGATCCCTTGGCCTCCACTCTACCGAGGGAGAAGATGGACTCATGCTCTAAAGAACAAAAACGAGGGGCTCGTCTGTTCTCTCCTTCCACTTTCTGTTTGTTCTTGGGACCCCACCCCATGCCCTCAGGTGCGGGGCAAGAGAGCGAGACACCAGAAGATGTCATGGAGGCCTTGGAAGCAGCCCCCAGCCCTGGGAAAATATCCCACTTACTTAGCCTCTTCAGGGATGAGTACTTGCTGGGGTGGGTCTTCACTGCAGACTCATAGGATGGGGGCAGGTGGGCCAGGTTCTGGAAGGAGCGTGAGAAGGAGAGGTCATAGGGCTCGGTGGCCGATGTCAGGATGTTGTTCATCCGAGGCTTCTCTGCAAAAGAAGGGAGGGGTCGTGGTGTTAGTGGGGATGAAGTTTTGCAGGGGCAGGCAGGAGGAATGTGTCCAGGTTTCAGCTCTTGAGCCCATCCTGCTTTCCTGGGACCCTGTGCTAGGGCACAGGCGATTCTGGCGACTTGATTTCCCTCTGCTCAGCTCCAGTTGCCAGCAAGCCGGCGGGGCAGGAACTTTTGGCTGCACTGGCCATAATGGCAGGTTACCCTTCCTTGAATGGCAGACTCTTTCCTCAAGTATATCACTGGGCTGTCAGATGAAAATGGAAGCCCAGTGGAGCTGATGAGTTGGGTCATAAAATCATTCATTTTGGTGTGAATAGTATTAGGCAAACTAGTTCTCAGGCTCAGAAAAATCTAAGTTTGAAGGAGAAAGAGGGAGAGTGACTGATCTCATCTGTGTACCCCTAGGACTGGGTCCAGGACCTAGCTCCACTGAGACTCCAACCCACGCTGTCCATGGGTCATTTCACCTCTCACCCGCCCCTTCCACCTTTAGCTCCTCCAAGCCCTGCTCCTGACAAGGCACTGTGAGCTGCAAAGCTATTTCCTCTTATTCCAGTTCCTTCCTCTGAATCTCCCTTAACCATCTCTCAACTGCTGGAGGAAAGAATGTAGGCAAAATGTCTAGCGCGTTATTCTGTTTTTCTTCCTCCATCCCTTGAGACAGAACCTTGAGATTCCAAAGTCTAAGAGAGAGAAGGGAGATTGTTCAATGCCAGACCTGCAGAAAAGAAGGAGGGGAAGACATGGGGGGAAAAGACCGAAGAGAAGTGAGATGAATGACTAACGAGGTGAATGAGCTGGTCTGGGTTCTGGGGGCCAGATTAGGAATAATACAGGAGTCAGGGTATGGGGGAGAGAAAATGCAGGTATAGGTGATGAGTGGCCATGAAGATGGGGAGCAAAAAGGAATGGAGAGCCCGGACAGGAAGACAAGCATGCCTTGGTGCTTGGATGACTTGATGTACAGCAAGAAGTCAACAGGGAGTGCTGGAGAAACAGTGGTACCGTTCCCAGAAATGAGGCAGCTGGGTGGCTCTCGAATCATCCCTTCTGGTTTGGGACTCCCAAGTAGGGGCAGACTCTAACTTTGGACAAGTGTATCCAGAGGACTGTGGTTCCCCATCCCCAGCAAAGGGAATGCTATGAACCTTGAGACAAACAGAAACTCTTCTAGGCTTTGTTCAAGGACAATCTCAATACAGGGAACTCCTGGCTTCTCTATCCTTTCCCGCCCTCATGGTACCCTCAACTCTGGGGATGGAGCCAGGGAAGCCCAACCAATGATCAGGTATTCACGCCAGCTCAGTACATATGTGAGGGGGTGGGGGGATGCTCTACATCCCTGGGTGATCAGAACATGCTGTACAGAAAGAGCCTCCCTTGCATGGATGAGGCTGGTGCCAGGGAGTGGAGTGGGTAGCGAGCCAGGAGCACTGCTATCCAGAGCTGGGCAGGAGCTACCAGCCCCTTAGCTCTTGTGTCTTCACTTTGGGCCATGCTCGAGAAAAACGAACTTCCTCTGCTTGTGGGCATCTTTCTTCTACTGAGGGCATCACGCAGCTCACCCACTTCCAAATGCAACGTTGCTGGATATTCTTACCCCTCACTGTTCTCCAAAACCTGCCATGGAGCCAAGGCCAACCCTTCCTTGCTTTCTGCCTCCACCGTGATTGATTGCTTCTGCCCCCTCGCTCACGCTGTCTCTCCTCTCACAATTATCTCCTTACTCTTCCTCTATCCAAATTCTCCCCTCCCTTAAGACTCTTTGCTGTGACAATATGACATCTTTTCAGCCCAGAGTGGTATCTGGTCTTCAAGCCCCTGTTGCTCTTCTGGTCAGTTCCACCCAGTTTAGTGTCTGTGTGGTCTCTCATCATCTGACTCTAGCTGGTCTTGTTGATCTCCAAAGATTGCCATCTCCTTGACAGGAGAAGTTTTGCTTTCCAGTTTTTCTGATGCCTTCACAGTGCTTGGCCCAAAATAAGAATTCAGTTAATGCCCGTTGGCTAATCAAGTAGACACAGGCCGCCTCCTCTCTTGAGAGTTGCTCTGCCAGCTCCTGGGAAAAGTGAAACATCCAAGGAAGGAATGAAGGGAAAACCCTGCTTCCACTGAGCTGCGAGTTGTTCAAGTACAGGTACTGGGTCTCATCTATCCTCAAGCTTCTCACATCAGGTGCCAAAAGAAGACAGGAAGAGGAAGAGGAAAGGAAGGTTCCTCCTTAAGTCCATTCTCTTCATCTGCATCTCCATTCCTTCCCTGAAAATAGGTTCATCAATACTGTTTTTCTATATTCTGTATGTATGTGTTAGTATCAAGAGGGAGATATATATAATTAAGGCATATATATATATATAAAACTATGTCTGATTCTCATTGTTGTATGGCAGAAACCAACACAACACTATAAAGATTATCCTCCAATTAAAAAGCAATAAATCAATAAATAAAATTTCACATGGATCACAGCTTTGAGTAACTCAATGAAACCATGAGCCCTGCCATGCAGGGCCACTCAGGACAGATGGGTTATGGTGGAGAGTTCTGACTGACAGACTGTGGTTCACTGGAGGAAGGGAATGGCAAACCACTTCAGCAGTCACTCTGTCCTTGAGAACCCCATGAACAGTATGAAAAGGCAAAAGTAAATAAAGGCAAAAAACCCCAAAAAGATTGGTTCCTCCATTTGTATTCAGGAGGCTGTGCTTGTGTAGGCTTCTTCTGGGGAATATCAACTCAGAGTTAGTCTTTCAGAATGATACTGAGCAAGCAGACATCCTCGCTTGCCTTTTCTGGATCCTCTTCCTGCTGCTGCTTCATCACCATGGGTGTCCCCCAGGCTTTCTGCTTCTGCCTTCTGCTTTTCTCTTTCAGCCTTCTCGCACAGATTGCCCCTACTCCCAAGACTTCTGTTGCTGCTTCCAAAGCATAACTTACATCTTCGGCTGTTATCTCCCTCCAGACTTCATGTCTGTATTTCTAACTGCCTTATTGAATGATTTTCCTTGCAGATCCTATAGTCATATCCAGCTCTCGATGTCCGGATCCAAACTCACCATCCACAGCTCCATCCTACCAGCAACACTGGCTGCTTTCCTGATTTCTTAGATTGCTTTCATAAGACCTTTTATCCTCTCATTGATCGTGACTCTCCATTTCACTCATAATTGACTCTTATCAGCCATATTCAGTTAGTAACTAAGACTTCCCATTTCTTTCTCCCAAATACTTCTTAGCTGAACCCTTCTTCCTATTCCTACTGTCAACATCACTGGTGGTACCAGCTTCTTTTAGCTGATCAGTGTGATCAGTCTGACTTCCCCCAGTTCTACTTTTTCCTAGACCCTGCAACTTGAAACACCTTATTAAACTGTTGCTTTCATCACATATTTTCATTAGGAGCCTAGCACTGGAGGGGGACCTCAAGATAGTTCACTTTTGTTCTCCAAATTCTGCTGCAGAAACAGAGCATAGTCCGACATGAGAGGTGTAGATCTCTCTGCCAGGTGAGCTGCAGAATTTATCTTTGTTTTGAGTTTCTCTCTCACTAAAATTTAGTGATGTTTTCATTTTTTAGCAGCAAAGACAGAAGAATGACTGATAGCTCATAATTTACATGGCTGTCTTGTGTTCTATCAAGTTTTAAGCATGCACCGAAAATAGTTTTTCACTGCAGTTCCAAATGATAAGTTGTGATCTGATGGGAGGATGTTAACACGTAAGAGGGAAACATGGTTTTGTAACTCTTTGGCACTTTGCTGACACACACACGCTCTGCAGCTTTCAGGTTCTTCCTCTGTTGGGAGCTAAAGCTCAAGTCATCCAGTTTGGTTTTGAGTTTTATCCAATCTTAATTAGTTTGGGGGAGGATCGATAGAGTTTTCCACTCTCATGTCATTCCTAAATGGCACCACAAGTAGCCCTGGGCAAAGAAGAGTGTTCACTCCTTGCTGTGGACACATGAAATTTATGGCTGCAAGAAGTGATCAAGATTGTAAGTGAAATGGATTAAGAAAGGGGCTTTCTCTTCCCCTTTCATGACAGAAGATCACTTTGATATCAGAGACAGACATTAGGGGGGCAATGATCTAAAAGTGAGAGTGAGTCACTGTGGCCCTAGAAGAGGGCGGATACCCGGCTCCTTACACCACCCTAGCTTCAGTGAGCCAGTGACCATGCTTGATGCCGTAATCGGCATCAGTAGCTAGGATGGAGCCACTTGGGATGAGGATGGAATGCAGAACGCTCTCAATCATCTCTCACCATGTGTAGGGGTCTGGGTAGCACTGCTTAAAATCGGATGGTTATACTGATGATCACCTGAAAATCACAGAAAAAAATTTTTTAAAGAAGAGTTCAGGAATTGCGTAGTCTCTTCAACACAGCAGCACCTCTGTTGACCTCTGCTATGCTTCTCTGAGTCAAAGGAAGCACTTCCAAGAAACTCAGGCCTTTGCATACCCTAGAAACAAGGCAGGGTCCTTCCTCTGATGCTTCTGTTTCTCTTTTTCTGCATTAGGGCTTCCTCTGTCATCACGGCAACCCACCTACACCTGTAGATCTGGCTGACCAGCATCAGAAGCTTTGTTGGGGTGGAGGAGGAGAAGAATGGAGACTAGGGGACATTTGGCAAATATGCATACATGGGATAGAGAACTGAGCAGAGGAAGTAGATCTTTTTTGGGGGAGGAGGGTGTTCAGGCATGGTTGGCCAGGAAAGGGATGCCCTAATGTAAGGTGCTTGCATCTTATAGAGCTTTAATTTGTCCCGGGTCTTTATACACAAGTATCTGGGTGTGTCCTGAGAGGTAGTAAGCTGACACGAACTACCTACTGCCTGGGATCCAGAGTCCTGGATCCTGGTCGCTGTCCTGCCTATAAGTGACACAGCCCGCTATTTCAAAAGCATTGGTTTTAATTAATGCAAAAGTCCACATTGATTGAACAAGCCACACAATGAATAGAGTCATAGTTGCTAAAGTCAGGAGTTCAGGGCTTCTAAAACTGAATGAAGATTTGGCTTACCACCAAAGCACAGTTCAATATAGTATTATTGCTTCAGTTCAACATTGTATGTTTGCTTTTTGTTGGTATGTGCATCTTATTTCAACCAAAGCAAAGGAAGGAGGAGGCATGAGGGCTTAGCTTGAGTTTATCTAAACCATGGGTCACAGCCCTGCCATCCTCTTAGGTCTAGATTTGCTTCCATTTCCTGGATGAAATCATCTTTCCTATCTTTGGCATTATACCCTCTTGTTACTCATCCTTAAGCTCTTTCACTAGATCCCCTTTTCTCTTTAATTCTCTAAATACTAGCATGTCATGAGGCTCGGGGTCTATCTTCTTACCCAAGTTGAGAGGTTTCAAGTCTACACCTCTGACCTGAGATCTATCTGGTCTGTGGGGTTAGATTTTAAGCTGCTTATGTCTGTTACCATGAAATTCCTGCTCTTAACCCAAACCATTGCATCCTAAAGGGAGCTCATCATGTTATTCTCTGCTGCTCAAGCCCTGTCCATGGTACTAATGTTCCATGGGATTGGAAAGCTAAAGTGAAACTTCAGTTCTCATTCACCATTTCCCTCCCTTCATCTTCCATATCCATCCAGTGAATGCCCAAATTCTCCTCATATGGCAACCTCCTAAATCCAGGCCTACAGTATATCTTTTTTCCAGATTTCTCTTAGTTCTAGTCTCTAGCTATTTCCAAGACAAACCGTCTTATGTACTACCACCAGACAAAATTTCCCATACCAATGGAATTATTTATATCATTCCTTTGGTTCAGAGCAAGGTCTTTAAGGACTCTATCCAGTGGAATATAGTTTGGGGCAGGAAGCCACCATTTCTCACACAAAGACCCTCTACCTTCTCAAAGCAGAATATTAAGTTATTTCCAAGGAAAAACTATTTGACAGACACTGAACCAGTTCTACCCTGGATCTGGATTTTAACCAAGAAGAGAGAATCCAGGAGGAGAGATAAAGGGTAGTTTGTTCTGCTTGTCCTCTGGAGGCGAGGAGAAAACCAACTTCACTGTTTTTTGTTGTTATTGTCATTTATTTATTTGTTTTTAAACAATATGGCAGCAGCAAATAAAGCAGTTGCAAGTAATGAGAGAACTCAGATTAAACAGTGGAGAGTGGCAGAGAGAAATACTTCTTTTTTTCTCACTTTTTAAAAAAGTTTTGGCTGCATTGAACAGCATGTGGGATCTTAGTTCCCTGACTAGGGATTGAACCTGCACCCCCTGCATTGGAAGCATGGAATCCTAACCACTGGATCACCAGGGAAGTCCCAGAGAGAAGCACTTCTAATCTTCCATTTAAGAATCCAGGTGTTTCTAGGAAAGGGAGATGATTCAGGTTCATTTAATAATTCCTGGTACCCAGCTATGCCCCAGGCTATGTGCTAAACACTTTCATATACCTTTCAAAACTAATCTTTGCAATGATTTTCATTGCAATATATCAATATTGATATATTATTGACTTGCTGATTTCCAGACACTGTGAAAAACCCCTCAAATATCTTATTTGAAGTAATTATCTTTTTTTTTTTTTTTACACATGAGTTTACAAACAGGATAAATGTCTTGAATTTAGATAGTTTGTTTACAAGGGCAGGGCTTTTCCTTTTGTTTGAATCTCACTTCAGGTATTTTGCTAACATTTGATTTTTTTTCACATACTGAAATTAAGCAAAAGCATCTACAGAGGTAGAAAATTAAACCATCGTAAAATAGTCATGATATTTTGTTATCTTTTCTTTTGTTTCCCTCCCCCAATACATTACTAATGTATTACTACATTACTATTACTATTACATACACACATATACACACCCAAACTTAAATCGCAATGAATAGCAATTTGCATTTTTCATTTGCACAAGTGAGAATCAGATTATGGTGCTTAAAATAGAGAAAAATATGGTGATTTGATCATTACAGTTTCATTAAATAACAAATGCATAAGGTTATTATTCCCTGTACCATTTTTACAGTAACAAAAGAAACAACCCTTAACGTTCATACATACATGTACATATACATATATACACACAAAAATAAATATGTGTAGTTTCCACATATGTAAGTATTTTCTATTTTTAATCAGTTTCTTTTATACTCAATGGACAACATATCTTGAATATATTTTCATGTTTTCAAATAGTCTGAAATATTTTATATAGTTTCACAATAGCCCTTTCTATAGAATAACCTATAGTGTATTTCTACATATGACTTAAACATAATGTTTATATACATATATATATACATAAACATTCCCTTATTAATGTGTATTTAGATTATTTAAAGTTCAATAAATTTACACCAAACAACCTTGAACACAACTCTTTGTCCATGTCTTACTTCTTTAGGCAAATAATTAAAAATGGCATTTCTTGGTCAACACAATGACAGTTGCCTTGTGATGTGATGAAGTGGGTTAGTGGACTGCTTCCTATTGAACTATTCGTCTATTCCTAGGAAATACATTATTTCATTTTTGTGCCTCATTCTTTCCTTACAACATTGGATCCCATCTTATTTAATTCCTATGTATTCATAAAGAAAATTTGCACTTTTGTGCGAACATGGCAGGGCTTTTTGTATCAAGATAATGATTCTGTAAAATCAAGTGCACTTGTTCATCTTTCTGTATGCCTTGGAACTATTAATAGAGCATATGAAAGATGTGTTCTTTGAAAGTTTGAAAGAGTGCAATAAGAAAAATGCCTGCTATCTTTTGGGGAGTCTGGTTTGCACAGTGGTAGGGAATTGGCTTGTCATTTTACTGACTTCACAACAACAACTTTGAGAGATAGACGTTGTTATCATCACAGATTTAGTGTTAAGGAAACTGAGGTTTGGAGAGGCTGAATAATTTGCCAAACAGGTGAAACTGGGATTCAAGTCCAGGCAGGCTGGTACTAGAGCCCACATCCTTATGTACTCTGCCTCTCAGGCTTGGCAACATTTTCCTTACATATTGATTCCTTCACATTTTCTAATTCTAATTTCAGTTTGTAATTTCCATTTTTTATAAGTCCATTGAACATTTGAAACTTTATTAGCTTAAAAGTGTAACATACTCTCAGAAAATCTCCATACAGGAAACTATATTTCTTTTCTCAGTCTCAACATCCTGTCTTAATATTTTTCGGATCATCAATGTATTCCCATCATTCTTCTTTTTCAAATAACTACTTCTTTACATATCAGAGCTTTTTATCCCTTCATATCTTTATTTTATGCTTTTGGATCTGTTCATTTCTGCCTCCTAATTTTCTTTGGTTTGGTTCGTTATTCTTTTCTAATTTTCGAGCTTGAATCTTTTGTCTGTTTATTTTTACTCTTTTCTATCAACAATATCGGGTCTCTAGCTCTGAATTTGTCTCTGACACAATCCCATGAGTGCTGATATGCAATGTTCTTATTGCTGTTAAGCCCTAAATGATCTGTAATTACAGCTTTGATTTTTCTCTCTGACCCAAGATTTCTGTAGCAGAGTTGTTAAATTTCAAAGTGTTTGGGTTTGTCAGTTTGAACTTTTGCCGTTAATTTTCTGTTTTATTGTATTGCGGCCAGAGAATGGAGCCTGTACAATTTCTGCCTTGGAGACTTCACTTAGGTTTCCTTTGTGGGCTAATATATGATCAATTTTTGTGAATTGATACCTTTTAAGAAATTGATACCTTTTAAGAAAAGGTATTATTTTCTTCTCATAGAGTATAAAATTGACATATATCTATTAAATCAGACATATGAAATATATTATTCAGCTCCTCTCTACCCTAACTCATTCTTTGCCTACTTAGTCTGTCAAAGACCGAGGGTGGTGTCTCCACTCTTCCACTATTGTTGGAAGTGAAAGTGAAAGTCGCTCAGTCGTGTCCGACTCTTTGTGACCCCGTGGACTATACAGTCCATGAAATTCTCCAGGCCAGAATACTGAGGTCGGCAGCCTTTCCCTTCTCCAGGGGATCTTCCCAACCCAGGGATCGAACCCAGGTCTCCTGCATTACAGGAGGATTCTTTACCAGCTGAGCCACAAGGGAAGCCCAAGAATACTGGAGTGGGCAGCCTATCCCTTCTCCAGCAGATCTTCCCAACCCAGAAATTGAACTGGGGTCTCCTGCACTGCAGGCAGATTCTATACCAACTGAGCTACCAGGGAAGCCCCCACTATCGTTGAGTTCCTGTCATTTTCTGTCTGCATCTGTTATAATCCTGGTTTTACATATTTCACAGTTATCTTGTTCAGCACAAGAAAACCTCATGGTGCTTATGTCTTCTTTGTGGCTTGTACCCTTTATCAACATTAAAGAACCCTTTCTGTCCTATTTAATGCCTTTTTTTTTTTTTTGCCTGTACGTCTGCTTGATCTGATATTTATATTGCCAACCCAGCTTTCTCTTTGTTTGCATTTGCCTGATAAACTTTGCCCATCCTTTTGTATCTAACCTTTCTGTGTCATGTTATTTTATCCTTGTCTCTTGACAAGAGCATAATTTTAAGAAAATTTACCTATGTGCTTTGGTGTGTTCTGGGTTGCCTTGATGGTGAAACGTGAGTCCTCCTGGCTCAGAAAAATTGTCCTTCCTTCTACTGTCATATCCTCATCTCCCTATTATACATGCATGTGTATGATATGACTGCCCTCCACATGGCTCAAACTCTAGGTCATGGTTAATTTGGCTAGGTATGAATACTTGACTCACTTGGGCCCATTGGAGCTCCTTCTCCAGAAATCAGGAACCATTAAAAAAGAGAGATGTGGTCTCTCTGCATGGCTGGACACATGACTTTTAAGCTAGGTAGCTATGGCCAGTCTTGTCGATTTGGAAGAGAGAAAGTCAGTCTTCAGAGACAGTGCCGCATCATATTTTATAAAAAAAAAAAAAATGGTGACATTATATTTCTCGTCCCACACACTCTCCTGAAACCTTCCCATTCCCCCACTGGATAGAATATATTCTTTTTCTTGAAACTGGAGGGCGCTCCTGACTTCCTCAATGAGCATGGTGCAGCAGAAATAACACCGCATGCCTCCCAGAGCTAGGCTGCAGAAGATGATAAGGCTTCACCTCGCTCACTCTTTCAATACTCACACTTCAATCCCAGCCACCATATTGTGAAGAAGTCCAGACCATGTGCAAAATCTGACTTCAGAGGCTGGCCTAAGGTTTCCATCAATAACCAGCATCAACTTCCAGATGCGTGAGTGAGGAAGACTTCAGATGATTCCAGCCCTCAGCCTCATAGGTGTCCAGGTTAACACAAGTGGGTCAGAGACGAACTATACCCAGTGAAGTGAAGTGAGGTGAAGTGAAGTGAAGTTGCTCAGTCGTGTCCGATTCTTTGCAACCCCATGGACTGTAGCCTACAACACTCCTCCGTCTATGGGATTTTCCAGGCAAGAGTACTGGAGTCGGTTGCCATTTCCTTCTCCAGAGGATATTCCCAACCCAGGGATCGAACCTGGGTCTCCCACATTGTAGGCAGATGCTTTACCATCTGAGCCACCTAAATCCCCCATACCCACTGAGCCCTGCCCAAATTGGAGATTTATAAGCAAAATAAATGTTGCCTTTACTGTACTGTTTTCTAAAATTAAAATTTTAAGGGACTTCTCTGGTGGCCCAGTGGCTAAGACTCCGAGCTCCCAGTGCAGGGGGTCTGGGTTTGATGCCTGGTCAGGGAACTAGATCCCACACGCCACAACTAAGAGTTCACATGCCATGAAATAAAACCCAATGCTGCCAGATAAATAAATAAAAAATCTAAAACTTACAATCATTGTTGATTCACAAACAATACAGATGTTTTGTATATTGTTTAGCCAGTTTCCCCAGTAGTAACATTTTGCAAAAATATAGTACTCTATCAGAATATTGACATGGATACAGTCAAGATATGGAAGGTTTCCATCACTAGGTAAATTCCTCATGTTGCCACATCCACTTCCTTCCTGCATCCACCCCCGCACTAGCCCCTGGCAACCACTGAAGTGAAATTGAAGTCGCTCAGTCATATATGACTCTTTGTGACCCTCATGGACCGTAGCCTACCAGGCTCCTCTATCCTTGGGGATTCTCCAGGCAAGAATACTGGAGTGGGTTGCCATGCCCTTCTCCAGGGGTTCTTCCCAACTCAGATATCAAACCCAGGTTTCCCACATTGCAGGCAGACTCTTTATTCTCTGAGGCACCAGGGAAGTTTGGCAACCATTAACCTATCCATCATTTCTAATTTTGTCATTTCAAGACTGCTATGAATGGATTCATACAGTATGTAGTCTTTGAGACTGGATTTTTTTTTTGTCAAGCATAATTCTCTGGAGGCACATTCAGGAATGCATCAATACTTCATTCCTTTTTATTTCTCAGTAGTAAATATTCCATGGTGTAGATGTACCACAGTACCAACTGTTCAACTGTTGAAGGACATCTGGATTCTTTTCAGCTTTCTGAGATTATGAATAGAGCTGCTGTAAACATTCACGTGAAGGTCTTTGTGTCTAGGTCTTCTCTTATCTGGGATAAATGCTTAGGAGTGCAGTTGTTAATTGTTTAGTAACTGCATGGCTTGTTTGTTTGTTTTTAAGAATCTACCAAACTGTTTTCCAGAATGGCTGTACCATTTTACATTCCACCAGCAGTGAGTGAGTGCTCCAGTTCCTCCACATCCTTGCCAGCATTTGGTGTTGTCACTGTTTTCTATTTTAGCCATTCTTAACCATGATAGTTATGGAGTGATATCTCATTGTGGCTTTAATTTGCATTTCTCTAATGACTAATGATGTTAAACATCTTTTCATGTGCTTATTTTTCATTTGTTTATCTTCTTCAATGAAACGTCTCTTGATTACTTTTGCTTACTTTCTAATCAGATTGTTTACATTTTTCCTGTTAAATTTTGAGAATTCTTTTTATATGGCAGATGATAGTTATCTGTAGGATATATGGTTTGTAAATATTTTCTCCCTGACTGAAGCCTATCTTGTCATCCTTTTAACTGAGTCTTTTGCAGAACAAAACTTTACATTTTGATGAAGTCTAATTTGTCAATTTTTTTTCTTTGATGGATTGTGCTTTTAGTGCCAAGTCTAAAACATCATTTTCTAGCCCTAGGTCAGAAGATTTTTCTCCTTTCTTTCTAGATGTTATATAGTTTCATGTTTACATTTAAGTCCATGAACCATTCGGCATTAATTTCTATGAAAGGTATGAGACTCAAGTTGAGGGGTTTTGTTGTTTGTCTTTTTGCTTGCTATCCGATGTCCAGTTGCTTCAGCATTGTATTTGAAAATACTCCTTTCCTCCATATAATTGCTTTTACACGTTTGTCAAAAAATCAGCTGGACATGTTTGTGTGGGCCTACTTCTGGGTTTTGTCTTCTGTTCCATTGAGCTACATGTCCCTTCCTCTACCAATAACCAGATAGTCTTGCTTCCTGTGGCTACATGATATTTCTTGAGTTGAGTAGACCGATCGTTTCCGCTTTATTTTTCCTTTTCTAAAATGTTTATTTATTTATTTTTGTATGTGCTGGGTATTCTTTGCTCCGTGTGCTTTCCCTGGTTGCAGGGCGCGGATGCTCCTCTCCACTTGCAGCGCTTGGGCTCCATCACAGTGGCTTCTCTTGTTGCAGAGCACAGGCTCAGTAGTTGCAGCATGCGGGCTAAGTGGCTGTGGATCACGGGCTCTATGCGTGTCATAAAGCGCGGACTCTGTCCCACATAATGTGAAATCTTCCCAGTCCAGGGATTGAACCCATGTCCCCTGCATTGGCAGGTGGATTCTTATCTATCGTACCACCAGAGAAGTCCTATTTCTCCTTTTAAAAGGTGTTTTAACTATTCTAGGGTTGGTTTTTTTTTTTTTTTTGCCTTTCTGTATACCTTTTAGAATAATTTGTCTGTATCTTAAAAAAATCTTGTGGAGGTGTTGATAGGAATTTTGTTAAATCTGTGTACTATTTGTGTGTGTGTGTGTGGGGGGGTTAAATGGAAAAACTGTCCAACACAGATGCACTCACTCACTGTGACCAGTGCTACTCTATTATGAATACATCTTGAAGACGATGGAGGGCGAGGGGGTGGGAGGAGGTGGGAAGATGTTGCTCTAGATAATATGGAGTTGTGGGGTGTGTGGGCAGCTCGGTGTTAATATGGAAGGGTCAAAGGCAGAACTTGTGACGTACAAAGAGTTGTTGTTCAGTCGATAAGTCATGTTCGACTCTTGGCAACCCCAGGGACTGCAGCACACCAGGCTCCCCTGTCCTTCACCATCTCCTGGAGCTTGCTCAAACTCATGTTCATTGAATCAGTGATGCCATCCAACAACCTCATCCTCTGCTGCCCATTTCTCCTCCTGCCCTCAATCTTTCCCAGCATCAGGGTCTTTTCCAATGAGTCAGGTCTTTGCATCAGGTGGCCAGAGTATTGGAGCTTCAGCTTCAGCATCAGTCCTTCTAATGACTGTTTCGGGTTGATTTCCTTAAGGATTGAGAGTAGGAAGGCTAACGATTCCAGAAATCAGTCTGGAGCATCCTCTCTGCAGCGACGCGTATACAGTCTGTTAGAACAGGCATCCTGTCTCCCCTTGGACTTATCCACAGATCACATCTCCACTCCCTCAATTACTGGTCTCCCCTGTCCCTCCTCCTCAGGGAGTCCTGGGCCTTGGCACAGTGCCCAGTCAGGGCCATCGGCCTTCTGATGAATCGAGCTGGATAACATAACAATTAATTAGCGCTTAGGACTCACAGATCGATATGCTGACAAGACCACAAAGTGACAAAACAATCTCCATCAGAGCTCCAAGGCTGCTTGAAGGAAGCCAAGAAGCAAGGCGGAGCCCTCTGCCCACTGAGAGCATTGACGTGGACCATCTGTGGTGAACAGGCCGCTTAGAATCAGAAGATTCTGCAGCCGCCTGGCCTCTGCAGCCATGGAAGTTTCTGGAGCTGGCAGAATGAGTTTCCCCCCATTGGTGTCTGGTTTAGCTGCTAAGGAAAGTGGCTCGTTTTCTCTGGGGAGCAAATCAACTGTGTGCTTACACGTGTGTGTTTGCAGTTCTGTGTTTGTATGCTTGCTTACACGCATGGTTGGAAGGGGGAGAAGGTGAAAGAAAAGAGTGATTTGCTTGGTGTTGGACATTTCTGGTATGAATTCAATGAGAGATGTAGCAACAGTAATTTCTGTTTAGTGAGTCACAGGAAGGTTGCAGGGTATGAATAGTACCCAAGTGATGTGAGCAATGGGATCCTGAGAATACAAAACAAAGAGATAATATGCATATTGGTTATAGACCCTCATATCTCGGGTCTCATCACCACACCCTGGGTGAGATTTCCTCCCTGCCTCCAATCTTTGCCCCTGTGGATCCACCTTGTGCGCTACTGCTAGAATAGTCTTTTTTTTTTAATTTGTTTATTTTTAATTGGAGGATAATTGCTTTATACTATTGTGTTGGTCTCTGCCGTATATCAACGTGAATCAGCCACAGGTATACATATGTCCCCTCCATCTCGAACCTCTTTCCTACCTCCCACCCTTCCCCACCCCTCTAAGTTGTCACAGAGCACCAGACCTGTACTCCTTGCATCATACCGCAAATCCCCACTGGTTATCTATTTTACATACAGTAATGTATATGTTTCCATGCTACTCTCCCAGTTCATCCCACCCTCTCCTTCCCCCACCATATCCACAAACCTGTTCTCTAGGTCTGCATCTCCATTGCTGCCCTGCAGATAGATTCATCAGCGATGGTGGTGGTGAAGTTGCTAAGTCCTGTCTGACTCTTGTGATCACATGGACTGCAGCCCACCAGTCTCCTCTGTCCATGTCATTCCCAGGCAAGAATACTGGAGTGGGTTGCCATTTCCTTCTCCAGGAGATCTTCCCGACCCAGGGATTGAATCTACATCTGCTGCATTGCAGGCGATTCTTTACCACTGAGCCACCAGAGAAGCCCCAGGTTCATCAGTCCCATCTTTCTAGATTCCACATATATGTGTTAATATACGATATTTTTCTTTTTTCAAAAATGAGTTTTATACAATTTTAAAAGGTTACTTTCCATTTACAGTTATTATGAAATATTGGCTATATTCCCCTATGTTGTACAATATATCCTTGAGTCCATACTGTACCCAATGGTTTGTATCTCCCATTCCCTCACCCCTATCTTGCCCCTCTCCACCTCCCCACTGTAAGCACTAAGTTCTCTGTATCCGTGAGTACGCTTCTGTTACGTTCTATTCACTAGTTTGTTGTATTTTTTGGATGCCACATATAAGCAGTATCATACAGTATTTATCTTTCTCTGTCTGACTTATTTCACTTAGCATAATGCCCTCCAAGTCCATCCACATTGCGGCAAATGGCAAAATTCCATTCTTTATTATGGCCAAGTAGGCTAGTCTTTCTTCAATGCCAATTTCACCCTGGCCTTTAGCCTCTAAGTATTACAAACTACCAATAGACTAAAGCTTAGATGCCTAACAGCAAAGACCTTTGAACTGCTATACCTAAGAGTGATCTGGAATCCATTAAAAAAAATTGAGCCCTTCTCTCATCCCATAAATTATGAGTTAGGTGACCTGAGACAGGCCAGAGGAATTAGCTTTTTTGAAAGCTTCCTGCATCTGCAACTGGAATCTGGACCACATTTTGAAAAATGCAGGAGATATCACTGCATTTTCAGAGCTGCCCATGATTTAGGCCTATTTCATCTCACCCAACAAACCAGTGAATTCTATTGACTGGTTTCCTCTCCACTATTCCCAACCCACATCAGCACCTCAAAAACATCTTCTACCTGGCACTTCCCTGGCAGTCCAGTGGTTAAGGCTTCGCCTTCCATTGCAGGGAGTACAAGTTCGATCCCTGGTCCGGGAGCTAAGATTCCCATGTGCCTCACAGCCAGAGAAGCAAACCATTTAAAAAAAGAAGAAGAAGCAATATTGTAACAAATTCAACAAAGACTTTAAAAATGGTCCACATCAAAACAAACAAACAAAAAATAAAACACACACAAAAAAAACCCCCACAGAAATGTCTTCCACCTAGATCACTCTTTCGCTCCTCTCTTCCTCCAAACCCTCCCAATCCTTGATGATAAAACTCCAGTTTCATCTGCATAAAGTCGTCCTCAGGCCCCGCAGTGCAGGAGCCTTTCTGGCCACACCCACTTGCTTTTGGTGCCGAATTGCATATCATTTTGCTTTTTCACTTCTCTGTAGCGTTCTTTCCCTCTTTCCAAGACGATTAAATACTTCTGCAGGCAGGGCACTTCTACGCGGCTGTGAATACGTTGAACCTTGCTGGAGGTGGAGAAGGATTGTACTTCTTTTGTGTTTACTTTAACACAGTCCTCCCCCAGGCTGGGCCCCCCGGGGTGGAGGGGGACGCTTGTACAATTCGCAGAATGATGAATGGAAGTGTCAGTGAATCCTCTCTTGAAGTGGCGGAGAATGGGCAAGAGGCCTTGGCGATGAGATTTGATCGCCTGTCCTCCTTTCTCCCTTCTTCGGCTCAGAGTGGCAGATTTTCTGGGCCCGTAGCCAAGCGTGTGGGCTGCAATATTTTGTACGCGTCTGAATATGAGTGTGTGTGGAGGAATAAGGCACCCTTGCCTCCCCACCTCAAATCCAGCCCACATTTCACGCTTCTTCTTGAGGATTAGTCGCCATTCTGATGCACCCCAGCACGATGCTCATCATTTTGGTGGCATGGTAAGGTCAATGCAGAGAGGCAGGCCTGTGAGTCACAGTGTCCGAAGGTGGAATTCCTCCCAAGACAACTGGTTGGTTGCCAATGACACCACGAGGTCATCCATGCCTGTGTCATTCTTTCCTCCTCTTCAGAGGCTTTGATTCAGGGTCCCCTCCGGGGAGTCCCACCCCTGGAGTCTGGCTTCATATCAGCTCCTACCCCTGCTCTGCTTCTCCATGTCTGGCAACAATTGTCATTTTCATTGCTGCCTGAAAACACGGGTTGTCATGCCACACAGGAAAACAATGTGTCTTCTGCCAGAGTCACTTAAAAAGACAAACGTGGGGCTCCGCGGGAGAGCTGCCTGACACCTGCTGGGATCTGTTTTTCCAGGAGAACTCCGGTTCATCCAGGCCTGGAGACACCTGAGTGGTGTGCTCTGCTAGCAGTTATGGTCACATCACCATGAGAAAGAGTCCGACTCCAGCGGACTGATGGTCCACCTGGTAATAAAGACTGGAGCGCATCCCCCAGAGCTATTTGAATCATACCCACGGGAAGTCAACCCTGGATGCCATGGGGTTACCTGGAGCAGGATAGGGTATGAGCTCCAGGTATGTGATGCGGTGGCTCTAGGGGAGAGTGGGACGGTCTTAGCCTCTGATACTGGGCCAAGCTGGCCCATCAGGTGGGCTTCCTAAGGGGGCACTACGATTGCTGGGAGACTGAATGGCAAATTCCAGATTCTCCTCACCCCCAGCTGTAGGCACCCTGTCCTACAATTTCCTGAGCTTGATCTAGGCACCCAGCATGTCTCCTGGGTGATACAAAGCAGCTCAGTATTGCAAAAGGTGACTCCAGTTGAAATAACTAGAACAGAGGGATGACTGATATTTAGAGGGCCTGTAGTCTGTGGGGAAACCCCAAAATATCCCGAAGAAAAAGTAGGTCACTGGAGGATCTGCATCCTGTAACTACTGTGAGCCATGAGTGTGCCTGATATGGAGCTGTATTTCCCTTTATGAAGTGCCGTTTTTGTGTGTGTGATCTGGGTCTGTATTTTAATTTTTTTTAATTAAAAAAAAGGGTATAATTGCTTTACAATGCTGTGTTAGTTTCTGCCATATGACAATGTGAATCAGCTACAAATATACATATATCCCCTCGCTCTGGAGCCTCCGTCCGCTCCCTCATCCCAGCCCCCTAGATCATTGCAGAGCACAGAGCTGAGCCCCCCGTGCTGTGCAGCAGCTCCCCACTAGCGGCCTGTTCCACACATGGTAGTGGCTACATGTCAGTCCCGTCTCCCATTCATCCCAGCCTCCCCCCTCCACCTCCATGTCCACATGTCCATCCCCCACATCTTTGACTCTATTCCTGCCCTGAAAATAGGGTCACCTGCACCGTTTTTCTAGACGCTACATATATGCGTTAATATACAATGTTTGTGTTTCTCTTTCTGGCTTACTTTACTCTGTATGACAGACCCCGAGTTCATCCACACCACTACACATGACTCGATTTCATTCTTCTTTATGGCTGAGTAATATTCCATTGTCCATTTTTAATCGACACGTTTGCTCTCTAAGTTACAATACCGACTGGAGGACATTTTAAGCCTCATGCCTGGCCCAAGAAACCACACTGGCATTGTTAAAATTCCCAGTATAAATGGAGTCTTACTGGATTGGGCAAAGACAATCATCTTTTCCCTATCATTTACCATTTGTTGCGTCAGGCACTTACAGTGCTAACTGACAAGTATCATGTCACTGAAACCTCGCATTATTCTATGAGGTCATTCACATTTCATTGGTGGCACGGAGTTGCCCAGGATGGCACAGAATATATGTGGCTGACCCCAGATTTAAGCTCACATCTAAAGAATCGAAACACAGTGTCCTTTAACTCTACCCTGTGCTGCTCTCTTGCTAGAACAAGCAAGCAGAGATTCATCTGCAGCATCAGTTGCAGAGCTGGATGGAGTTTCTAGGGGGATCTAGGTTCTCTTGTTTTTATTTTAATCACTGTGTTGTGTCTGACTCTTTACGACCCCATGGACTATAGACTGCCAGGTTCCTCTGTCCATGAAATTTCCCAGGCCAGAATACTGGAGTGGGTTGACATTTCCTTCTCTAGGGGATCTTCTTGATGCCAGGGGCTGGAATAAAATGAAAAACAAACAAAAAAAAGCATTTATAGGATGGGGAAGATCATGGAGCCATTGATGAATGCCAATGTCATAAATGTAAACGACTTCGTAAAGGGACTAAGTTCTTTGCATGTAGTACTCTATCTAATCTCTTAGGGCCTCCCTGATGGCTGAGTGGGTAAAAAATTTGCCTGAAGTGCAGGAAACACAGGAGATGCAGCTTCGATCCCTGGGTTGGGACAATCCCCTGGAGGAGGGCCCACTCTAGTATTTCTAACTGGAGAATCCCATGGACAAAGGAGCCTGGTGGGCTACAGTCCAAAGGGCACTAAGAGTCAGATATGATTGAGCAACTGCACACACAGGACATAGGAAATTATATTATTCCCATTTTATAGGTGAGAAAACTGAGGCAGACAGTGGTAATGTGCCCAGGTCATGGCTACTGGTCAGGGCACAGGCTGATGAACCTCAGCAGAAGGCCCTCACCAACTGGATCTGAGCTGCCGTTGTATTCCCCAATCCATCACAGTTGATCTTGTCACAGGCACATTCTACTCAAATCAGTTACTAAGACAACTGAACAGACTTTATTGGTCTCCCGGGAATCCTGGCCATATGAATATTACAGTAAAATAACAAACATCCGCTGATATCCCCAATGGGGAAGAAAGGACGATTAATAGATTTGCCATTTGCTGTACAATTCCACTGTGAATCTGGTTTGCCTGTTAGGTTGAGAGACATCTACCTTCATCACAGAGGTCAGCTCCCTTGCTAGAAAGCATTGCCTTTGTTTGCTTGTGAAAAATGCACATGCTGCTGCTTTTCCTGATGTGTACAGAGAACCTTCTGCCAAGAAGAACATCATAAATAAATGACCAGCCTCGAAAACAGACGTGTCAGCGATGCTACTTGATGCCTTGGCGTTCTGAGACTTTCCTTCAGGTGTGATAAAGCTCAGACGCCGTGGAGGAGTCATCCCACCCCTTGCCCCTTTCCTGGGCTCCAGGAAGACTCTGAGACTATAGCTGTCTCCCCACTGAAGACAACTCCAGCTGTTACTGGTGGTCCAGTGGCTAAGACTCCACACTCACAATGCAGGAGACCTGGGTTCAATCCCTGGTTGGGGAACTAGATCTTTCATGCCACAATTAAGACCTGGTGCAACCAAATAAATACATTTTTACAAACCTATATAATTAACAAGGCTTCCCAGGTGGCACTAGTGGTAGAGAACCCACCTGCCAATGTAGGAGATGTAAGAGACGCGGGTTCAATCCCTGGGTTGGGAAGATCCCCTGGAGCGGGGCATGGTGACCCACGCCAGTACTCTTGCCTCATGGACAGAGGAGCTTGGAGGGCTATGGTCCATAGGGTCGCAAAGAGTTGGACATGACTGAAGTGACTTAGTATGTATGCATATAATTAACATGTCATTGTTGAAAAACTAGAAAATAAAAATGAACTAAAAAATGTCTAATTTGTCCACCAAAAACAAAAGCTGAACAAACTTTTGGGACATGACTTTTCAGTGACAAAATGCTGTGGATATTTTTCAAAGTCAATAATGAACTCTTCCACGACCACTGTAAATAGTCCCTTAGCATTCCGCCGTATAGAAGAGCATCAAAATCTAATGGGTGGCGGTTTGTTTGCTTCACCATTTCCCTGTTATTAGATATTTAAGTTGTTTCCATCTCAGTGGTATCATAAACAATACTTTATATCTCTACACAACTCTGTGCTGGTCTTGTTTTCCGTAGGAAAAATTCTAGAATCAGAGTTTCTAGGTTAGAGGGAATGTAATTCTTAAGATTTTGGTTTAATTTCTTGTCAGAAATGTTGTGCTGATTCATATATCTTTTGATTGCTAATTTCCCCTCACTTTGTATATCACAAGTATTATTTTTTGGTGGTGGAGAGTAGTTTTTGCCAAGTTAAAAGGTTGTATTTCATTGATTCCTACGGATGTTATTCACTTTTTAAATTTCCCCTATGTTTCGCAGTGGAAATATCTTTAATATATGTTTGACTATGTTTGATAGTGACTTATTTTTATTCTTTAAAAGTATTTGAGACTTCCCTGGCTGCCCAGTGGTTAAGACTACACACTTCCAATGCAGAGGACATGGGGCCGATCCCTGGTCAGGTAACTAAGATCCCACATACTGTGCAGCACGGCCAAGAAAATTTTAAAAATTAAAAAAACAAATTCTGCATATAGAGTTGATTGCTTTCACATCTATCACACATCCATTTTTTAAAAAGCATTTGCCTTTTAATTTTTTGACTCATAAATATCTTAAATTCAAATGCAGTCAGACTTGGGTGTATTTTCTTCTCTGTTTTGTCTCTTTGGCAATTTATTAATTTATAATTCAAAAAGCAATATCAGGGCACAGACTCTGGGCTTCGTATTGAGATCTGCTCAAACAGATCATTCCTATTCCCAGATGGCACAAATATTGGTTTTTCTCTTCTTTTCTGGTTTCAATTTTGGTATTTTAGCCTTCAGTATACATGAAATTTATTGTGTTAGGTCAGGAGATAAGAATTTAATTCATTTTAAAGTGGTTAACTATTAAGTCCAACACAGCCTTTCCTCACTTTTATGCAAATCCATCTTAATCTTATACCAAAGAATTATCTATCTAGGAAGCCCACGTCTTTGGCGGCTGAGTGCACAGGCTATTTAGATAAAGCGATTGTAAGGGAAGGTTGTCCAGTGAGAGGTATGCAGGGCGAACTGCCTATGATCTTATGTCCGGAAATGATCCAGTAGTTTTGAGGCTATTTTGATAATAGAGGAGCAACTAGGGAAATTAAGATTTTGTCTAGGAATCTATCTTGTAAAATATTAAGTAACAGTTGATTATAAAAGAAAATGAAGAGCTGGGCTAGGTCATCAGGCGAAGCTGGCCTCATGCAGGCTGCAGGGTCTCTATTATTAAGTGGGCGCTTACTTCCACCAAAAGGCTGAGTTTCAGCGCTCTCCATGTTGACCACAATCCATCCCATGCGAAATTCTGAGCTGCTTCTTCTGTCACATTGCTCCCACTCTCACACCATTCTAATTGTTAAATTTTCATGTTGCCTTTATTTTTTAAAATTCATCATCATGGTGGGTTAATTTAATATACCTTTCCCAGGAAATGATAGTTCAATCATGTTCCCTTTAAATATCTAAATCTCTAACAGTACAAATGCCCACCTATATTTCTCATGTGTGTATATACACATTAGTCTCAAGCATTTAGGCTTTCAGAGGTATTTTAGTATTATGTTGTGAAACTAACAAATTTAGATTTTTGTTTGGAATTACATGACATTTATAGATTAATTTGAAGATAACTGGTGTTTTTTTTCCCATTTAGGGGGACAGTATATATTCCCCATTTATCTTTTACTGTGTACCTTGCTTCCCTGGTGGCTCAGACAGTTAAGAATCTGCATGCAATGCAGGAGACCGCGGTTTGATCCCTGGGACCGGAAGATCCCCTGGAGCAGGGAATGGCTATCCACTCCAGTATTCTTGCCTGGAGAATTCCATAGACAGAGGACCCCGGCAGGTCCATGAGGTCGCAAAGAGTTGGACACGACTGAGCGATTAACACTATGTACCTTACTTAGTAAATATATATTGTATTCTTTATGTAGATCCTGCAAATTTTATTTTTACTGATTTTAAAAATTTTATTGATGTATAGTTGATTTGCAATGTTGTGTTAATTTCTGCTGCATGGCAAAGTGATTCAATTATACATATATATGTAGTCCTTTTCATATTCTTTTCCACTATGGAATATCACAGAATATTGAATATAGTTCCCTGTGTTATACAGTAGGAACTTATTGTTTATGTCCATTTTAAAAAGAACATCTATTTGTAATTATTTCATATTGTTCAAGTACAGTGGATATAAGTGCCTAGATTGGTAAATCAAGTAGCCAGAAACAACTTAGGAGGTTATGACTTCCCCAAAAAACTGAAACTTGGAAGTATCTCATGGCACTTTGGACTTCCCTGATACCTCAGTTGGTAAAGAATCCGCCTGCAATGCAGGATCTGCTGGAGAAGGAATAGGCTACCCACTCCAGTATTCTTGGGCTTGTCTTGTGGCTCAGCTGGTAAACAACCCACCTGCAGTGCAGGAGGCCTGGTTCGATCCCTAGGTTGGGAAGATCCCCTAGAGAAGGGAAAGGCTACCCACTCCAGTATTCTGGCCTGGAGAATTCCATGGACTGTATAGTTCATGGGGTTGCAAAGAGTCAGACACGACTGAGGCCTTTATATATTTAAAGTTAATGTAAAAGTTCTTCATCTTTGAAAAGAAAACTGATGAACCAGCCACCACGTAGTTGTGAATAAACCTATGAGGAAGGGGCTTGCTAATAGATTTGGCAACTGGATCAAAGTTGTCCAACACAGAGGTGTAAAATGACCTGTGGATGCTCACGTTCCAGATGACACCAGGGGGCGCCCACCTGTCTCTCTCAAACCAAGTCACTGCTCTGATGTTGAACCTCAGGCTCCTTTTCACTTGGAGTCCAGCAGCTGAGTTTTAAAAACAAGCTAGAATGGAGCATTCCAGAAAGGTGTCTACCTCCAGGGCTGCTCCAGGGGCATCTGGCATGATGGGCTCCATGCCTCACTGGCTTCTTGACCTTAACAAGCATGCAGGTGAGTTGCTCCCTGCCTGGATCTCAGGTGGCAAACCTGAGATCTTCCAAAAGGGCAACCCTTCACCACTGCACACTGCAGGACCTATTTGTTTCCTGGACATTTTACCCAAAAAATTAGCTTCTCACTCAATTAGCTGTGATTTTGGGTTTCACCAGGGCAAGGTGTCTTATGCCGGATGGTAGATGTTAATCTTGGCTATCCCCATAAAGACATAAAGAATGTGTCTTCTGGGTTAGTGAGGAAATCTGTGCAGAATACAAATAGACCCCATAAAGATTTGATAGGCGCATGGCTAGGAATCCGGTAAGGGTTATGCTGTAAGAGTCCCACATAGATCGATGGTTTGGATGGAAGTATAAAAACTGCACTACAATTTTACTATCAGATCCGGTGAGATTCTCCAGCTGAGTAGATTGGTTTGAATTTGGTTTTGTTTGTTATTTCTGAGTCTACTGTTGGATGACTTGCACATAGCATTTTTACACATATTGAGATGAGAAGGATAGTCAATCTTTTAAAATTGAATGCATTTTTATATTGCTTATTTTATTAGATGATTAAATTAGGAATAACCTGATGAGAGAGCAAGTCTTTCTGGGTAATTACTGCCGAGAATGACATAGATCCAATGTTGGCAAACTATGGTTTGTGGACCAAATCTGACTTCCAATCAACACTGGAAACAAAGTTGGTGGTTTGTTGTTGTTGTTTTAGTATAGTTGCTTTACAATAATGTGTTAGTTTCTGCTGTACAGCAAGGTGAATCAGCTACATGCATACATATATCCTCCCTTCCTTGAATTTCCTTCCCATTTTGGTCACCACAGAGCACTGTGTAGATTCCCCTGTGCTATACAGTTGGTTCTCATTAGTTACCTATTTTATACATAGTAGCAAAAGTGTGTATATGTCAACCTCCCAATCCATCCTACCACTCCCCTTCCTCTCTTGGGACCCATACACTTGTTCTCTACGTCTGTGTCTCATATATGCAGTGGAATATTACTCAGCCATGAAAGGAATGAAATCGTGCCATTTGCAGAGACGTGGAGGCACCTGGAGACCGTCATACAGAGAGAAGTAAGTCAAAAAGAGAAAAACAAATATCATATATTAATACATGCATGTAGAAACTAGAAAAATGGTACTGATGATTTATTTGCAAAGGAAGCAAGGTTTTATTGGAGCCCAGCTGCACCACTTGTTTGAGGAATGTTTGTGACTCTTTCATGCTAGAACAGAAGACTTGAGTAGTGAAGAGAGGTACTGTATATCTTGCAAAACCGGAAATATTTACTCTCTTTTTCGTTACCAAAAAAAAAAAGGTTTCTCAATCCCTGACACAGGTCACTTTCCAGACAGCTGAAGTTACCATTTTGATAGTCCCTAGCTTTTCTCTAGTTTGTGTAAAATCTCATGAGTTACCTTATTCATTTTGCATGTTGTTTATTCCTGAAGGTGTCACGATGTGGCAGCGTTCAAACTAGAAATTCCGTGTTGGGAGTTTTATTTACCCAGAGTGGGCATGTGGTCAAAGATGTCCAAAAGTCAAAATGGTTTTGTCCCTGCTCTGGGGGGTGGGGAGTGGGCAGTGCAGATATAATGCTCTGGTCGCCCATATGTATCCACGAGGAGCAGGTGGAAACAATGGTGTCCGTGGCAATAGTCTGGGGGCATCTTTTCTTTAAAAGTGCCTTTGTGGAATGCTTTGAATTTTTTGCAGTTTTTGTTGTTGTTGTTGTTTTCTGTTGGCTGTGCCAGGCCAGTTGTGGTATGTAGGACCTTTATCTGTGGCATGTAAATGCTTAGTTGTGACATGTGGCATCTAGTTCCCTGACCAGGGAATGAACCTGGCTCCCCTGCATTGGGAGTGTGGAGTCTTAGCCACTGGACAACCAGGGAAGTCCCTTGGCGCATCTCTGACTCAAGTCTTTCTAACAAAGAGTCAGGCATTCTTGCCAGGCTTTTTCCTTTTCGCAAGCAGATGGGAACTGCTCTCAGATTCATCGTCTGTTACACAATGCAAAGTATTTGCTCTGCCTGGGAGCACAGTCTCCAGCTCTACCATGCAATATTTATCAGTAGTTTGGTTGGAAGAGACAATAGCCAGGGAGAATTGTAGGAAAGAAACATAGGCTCCTGACGCATCTGGGTCAATTGGGTCAGCAGAGAGCAGGGTGCTCCCAGCACTTTGTAACGTGGTCATCATTTTTCACTGACATTCACTCTGAAGTCTGTTGAAGGCTGGGTCTGTGAACCTCATTGTTCAGGATAGTGTGGTGTGTTACATGGTTCAGTTCAGTTAAGTCGCTCAGTCATGTCCGACTCTTGGTGACCCCATGAACTGCAGCACTGCAGGCCTCCCTGTCCATCACCAAGTCCCAGAGTTTACTCAAGCTTATGTCCTTTGAGTCGGTGATGCCATCCAACCATCTCATCCTCTGTCATCCCCTTCTCCTCCTGCCCTCAATCTTTTCCAGCATCAGGGTCTTTTCAAATGAGTCAGCTCTTCGCATCGGGTGGCCAAAGTATTGAGTTTCAGATTCAACATCAGTCCTTCCAATGAACACACAGGACTGATCTCCTTTAGGATGGACTGGTTGGATCTCCTTGCAGTCCAAGGGACTCTCAAGAGTCTTCTCCAGCAACACAGTACAAAAGCATCAATTCTTCAGCACTCAGCTTTCTTCACAGTCCAACTCTCACATCCATACATGACCACTGGAAAAACCATAGCCTTGACTAGACGGACATTTGTTGACAAAGTAATGTCTCTGCTTTTTAATATGCTGTCTAGGTTGGTCATAACTTTCCTTCCAAGGAGTAAGCGTCTTTTAATTTCATGGCTACAGTCACCATCTGCAGTGATTTTGGAGCCCAGAAAAATAAAGTCAGCCACTATTTCCACTGTTTCCCCATCTATTTCCCATGAAGTGATGGGACCAGATGCCATGATCTTAGTTTTATGAGTGTTGAACTTTAAGCCAACTTTTTCACTCTCCTCTTTCACTTTCATCAAGAGGCTTTTTAGTTCCTCTTCACTTTCTGCCATAAGGGTGGTGTCATCTGCATATCTGAGGTTATTGATATTTCTCCCAGCAATCTTGATTCCAGCTTGTGCTTCTTCCAGTCCGGCGTTTCTCATGATGTACTCTGCATATAAGTTAAATAAACAGGGTGACAATATACAGCCTTGATGAACTCCCTTTCCTATTTGGAACCAGTCTGTTATTCCATGTCTAGTTCTAACTGTTGCTTCCTGACCTGCATATAGGTTTCTCAAGAGGCAGGTCAGGTGGTCTGGTATTCCCATCTCTCTCAGAATTTTCTACAGTTTGTTGTGATCCACACAGTCAAAGGCTTTGGCATAGTCAATAAAGCAGAAATAGATGTTTTCTGGAACTCTCTTGCTTTTTCGATGACCCAGTGGATGTTGGCAATTTGATCTCTGATTCCTCTGCCTTTTCTAAAACCAGCTTGAACATCTGGAAGTTCATGGTTCACGAGCTGCTGAAGCCTGGCTTGGAGAATTTTGAGCATTACTTTACTAGCGTGTGAGATGAGTGCAATTATGAGG
>NW_011494752.1:13002351-13005403 GCF_000754665.1 Bison bison bison
ATTCATGAAGATCTTTTTTGTACAGTTCTTCTGTGTATTCTTGCCACCTCTTCTTAATATCTTGTGCTTCTGTTAGGTCTATACCATTTCTGTCCTTTATCGAGCCCATCTTTGTATGAAATGTTCCCTTGGTATCTCTAATTTTCTTGAAGAGATCTCTAGTCTTTCCCATTCTGTTGTTTTCCTCTATTTCTTTGCATTGATCGCTGAGGAAGGCTTTCTTATCCCTCCTTGCTATTCTTTGGAACTCTGCATTCAAATGGGTGTATCTTTCCTTTTCTCCTTTGCTTTTCACTTCCCTTCTTTTCACAGCTATTTGTAAGGCCTCCTCAGACAGCCATTTTGCTTTTTTTGCATTTCTTTTTCTTGGGGATGGTCTTGATCCCTGTCTCCTGTACAATGTCATGAACCTCCGTCCATAGTTTATCAGGCACTCTGTCTATCAGATCTAGTCCCTTAAATCTATTTCTCATTTCCACTGTATAATCATAAGGGATTTGATTTAGTTCATGCCTGAATGGTCTAGTGGTTTTCCCTACTTTCTTCAATTTAAGTCTGAATCTGGCAATAAGGAGTTCATGGTCTGAGCCACAGTCAACTCCCCATCTTGTTTTTGCTGACTGTATAGAACGGTTCAGCTTCAGCTTCTTCAGCATTACTGGTTGTGGCATAGACTTGGATTACTGTGATATTGAATGGTTTGCCTTGGAAATGAACAGAGATCATTCTGTTGTTTTTGAGATTGCATCCAAGTACTGCATTTTGGACTCTTTTGTTGACTATGATGGCTACTCCATTTCTTCTGAGGGATTCCTGCCCACAGTAGTAGATATAATGGTCATCTGAGTTAAATTTGCCCATTCCAGTCCTTTTAGTTCACCAATTCCTAGAATGTAGACGTTCACTCTTGCCATCTTCTGTTTGACCACTTCCAATTTGCCTTGATTCATGGACCTGACATTCCAGGTTCCTATGCAATATTGCTATTTACAGCATCAGACCTTGCTTCTATCACCAGTCACATCCACAACTGGATGTGTGGATCCATCCAGTTGCTTTTTGCTTTGGCTCCATCCCTTCATTCTTTCTAGAGTTATTTCTTCGCTGATCTCCAGGAGCATATTGGGCACCTACCAACCTGGGGAGTTCATCTTTCAGTGTCCTATATATTTGCCTTTTCATACTGTTCATGGGGTTCTCAAGGCAAGAATAACGAAGTGGTTTGCCATTCCCTTCTCCAGTGGTGTTACATGGCAATACCCGCTTTAAGAAAACCACTGGGACAAAGAAGACTGATCTTCATACCAAGAAGTAGGCATCTTTTAGCTGAGGGAGTTGTTTTCTTCTTCTAGACACTTTGAGTTGCATACCAGAGAAGACTTCATGTCTCTGGCTGGCTCTTACTATAGAACAGCCATGTCAAATACATGGGTGAGTTCAGTTTAACTTAATTCCTGCTTTACTTTGTCTCTACCTGTGTGTTACTCTCTCCCCTTCTAAAGTCCTCCTTTGCCTTGGAAAGTGAAAGTTGCTCTGTTATGTCCAACTCTTTCCGACCCCGTGGACTGTAGCCCACCAGGCTCCTCTGTCCATGAAATTCTCCAGGCAAGAATACTGGAGTGGGTTGCCGTTCCCTTCTCCAGGAGATCTTCCGGAGCCAGGGATCAAACACAGGTGTCCTGCATTGCAGGTGTGTTCTTTACTGTTTGAGCCGCCAGAGAAGCCCTTGTTTGCCTTGGAAAGTCTCCTTTAACCCCTTCTGAGGCAAGGTGAGAGATAGATGAACAGAAAAAGTCAGATGAAACAGTAGCTACCAAACTCTGCTGCTCTTGCCTGTGTTATGTACAAGCGAATCTTCCACTTCTGTTCCAAGGTTTTTGAACATGTATGAGTTACTTTTTAGGATACTGATCTAAAAGTCAGAAAGCCAAACCACTTCCAACCTCTTCTCTTTGAAAATGGAGATTTACCGCCCCCCCAAAAAAATCAGATTACAGCAGTAATTGATGTTGTGGCAAAACATCAGAAATTACAGAAAAATAACTACACTCAAATAAAACTACCTACAAGCCCACTACTCAGAGAAGTGTCTTGTTTCTAAAAGACATATCTAGATCTCATCTATAATCCATACCCTCCAGAAGCCAGCCTCCTCCAGAGCATTTTCCTTATAATTCTGGAGCATATTAATCTTTGGGGCTTCCCTGATGGCTCAATTGGTAAAGAATCTGCCTGCAGTGCAGGAGACCCAGGTTCAGTCCCTGGGTTGGGAAGATCCCCTGGAGAAGGGAATGGCTGCCCACTCCAGTATTCTTGCCTGGAGAATTCCATGGACAGAGGAGCCTGATGGGCTACAGTCCATGGGGTTGCAAAGAGTCAGACTATTAACCTTTAGAGGGGGAAAAAACCCACCAACTTGTCTTTCTTAAAGGGTCATTTTTATGCCCCACTTTGCCACGAGTTGTTATCATATGATTCCGTTAATAACGATTATCAGTTTCATAACCCAAAAGGCAGGATCCAGTCTCTTGCTCAGGAGTTTTGGAGGCCCTGTTACCACATGGCACAAGTGTGACCTCATTGTATGGTTCAGACTTCAGAGACTGTAACTGGTAAATAAATGTGTAGAGAATACAGCAGATCCATAGAAGCACATTTTAAGTGAACATCGGTGCATTGCACACAAGCAGGCATACACACCACGTTAGAACATCCTAGTTTGTGTAATTAACATCGGCCTGACTCTTGGCTGGTGGCCAAACCCCAGGTGCTACCTTCAACGTCTCATCAAGCACTGAGCAAATGCTCTCTTTCCTGTTTCAGGTTATCTGCCTGGCCCACGAGAGACAGCTGCCTGCCTCTGCAGTGATCTTTCAGCATTTTTATTTAGCTACACTTTTCGATGTTTTGTCAGATTCCCTTTGCAGACTTGAATCCTCCCACAGACAACATCAGGAATAAATTGCCAGAAATGAAGACGAGGGAGCAGCAACCTTTGAGCAGTGGCAGCAGATCCGACCAGAGCAAACAGGATGCCTTTCTCATTTCTCTT
>NW_011494752.1:13005503-13014220 GCF_000754665.1 Bison bison bison
CTCTTTCCTCATCTTTTTTCATCTCTCCGACTTCTCGGTTCAGCTCTAGAACATGTCTGTACACACCGTCTGTGCCGGTTCACTAACACGCTTGCCTGGTGGCTCCCAGAAAACTCACCACTGGGGTTGTTTTGTTTTTGTTTTATTATTTAGAGGCCCAGGGAACACTCACTGCCAATATGCGAGATGAAACCGGTGTAAACATCTGTTGAGAGACTGTTTAAAATATTCTTTGAAAAAGTCTCTTCAAGCAAAGGGTACCAGTTGTTTTGGAAAATGGCTCTGGAAACAGGGAACCTGAGGCAATCTGTGATCTCAGGGCACGTCTGGGGACTTGATAAGGCAGAGAAGCTTCCAGAAGCCCATGCGTAAAGTATGATTTCCTGCCATTCAGTAGAAAGAGGTGCTTGTTGGAAAGACTTCACTGGAGTGAGGAACAAAAGCACAGTCCGAACAATGTGAACCGTGTCATCCGTTAATGAGACAGATCTCGGTGATGACCCTTGGATTTATTTTAAACACTCAACGTGCAAAGCACATCTTTTCCTAAGTAGATTTTCCCTCTTCACTCTTCCTCTTCTGCCTCTTCAAGGACAGAAAAGATAAGCTGGGGGAGAAGAGCTAAGGTCTAGCTGGTGTCTTCATAACTATTTTTTGAAAGCCAGCCATTACACGAAATAACCTCTGAAGTTTCATAGCCAAAAAGCCTCAAGTGAGCTTCAAATATTGTTAAAGTCAGGCTGATCTGAAGCCTTAAGTCCTAAGAGGGTTTTGCCTGAAGCTAAGCATGAAGAGAAGTTGATATTAGGGATTTCTGAAATGGATACCAAATAAAATCTTATTTTTATAAAAATTTCACTTTACCAACAAGGACCTACTGTATAGCACGGGGAACTGTACTCAGTATTTTATAATAACCTAAAAGGGAAAGAGGGCTTCCCAGGTACTTCAGTGGGTAAAAAATCTGCCTGTAATGCAGGAGATGCAGGAGAAGGGGGTTTGATCCCTGGGTCAGGAAGGTCCCCTGGAGGAGGGCATGGCAACCCACTCCAGTATTCTTGCCTGGAGAATCCCATGGACAGAGGGGCCTAGTGGGCTATGGTGCATAGGGTCACAAAGAGTCGGACATGACTGAAGTGTCTGAGCAAGCATGCAAGCACCTAAGGGAAGGAATCTAAAAAGATTTAAACATATATAAATAAATTAATCACTTTGCTGTACACCTGAAATTAACATAACATTGTAAATAACTATAATTTTAAAAATCTTGCTTAGTACAAAACATAAATGGAATTATTACCCTCAAAATCTTGCTTTAAAGAGAAATATAATACATTGGTTCATATGGTTTGAGATCAGCTGTCTTAATGCATTAAATTTTTATTAGTCAATAAATAACTAGGGGGAACTTCCTTGGTGGTCCAGTGGTTAGGACTTTGCCTTCCAATGCAGGGGGTACAGATTTGATCCCTGGCTGGGGAGCTGAGATCATGGGGAGCTGGGGAGCTGAGGCATGTGGGCATGCCTCATGGCCAAAAATCCAAAACATAAAACAGAAGCAATATTGTAACAAATTTAATAAAGACACAAAAAAATGGTCCATATTAAAAAGACCTTAAAAGGAAATAAATAGGGAAAATTCAGGATTATAAATTTCTGAAACATGACCAGAAAAGTTAACCTCAGTATAAACCCAAGCTTTAAATATAAGGCATCATGTTACATGATGACCCTATACCATAATCTTAATAAATGAACTTATTAAGTCCCTTTTCCCTTAAAGACTTAATGAGTGAACCATGCATGTCCCAGTTCAGTTCAGTTGCTCAGTCATGTCTGATTCTTTGTGATCCCATGGACTGTAGCACGCCAGGCTTCCTTGTCCATCACCAACTCCCGGAGCTTACTCAAACTCATGTCCGTTGAGTCAGTGATGCCATCCAACCATCTCATCCTCTATCGTCCCCTTCTCCTCCTGCCTTCAAACTTTCCCAGCATCAGGGTCTTTTCCAATGAGTCGGCTCTTTGCATTATGTGGTCAAAGTATTGGAGCTTTATCTTCAGCATCAGTCCTTCCAATGAATATTCTTTGATTTCTTGAATGAATATTCTATTGATTTCCTTTAGGATGGACTGGTTTGATCTCCTTGCAGTCCAAGGGACTCTCAAGAGTCTTCTCCAACAACACAATTCAAAAGCATCAATTCTTTGGCACTCAGCTATCTTTATGGTCCAACTCTCACATCCATACATGACTACAGGAAAAACCATTACTTTGACTAGACAGACCTTTGTCGCAAAGTAATGTCTCTGCTTTTTAATATGCTGTCTAGGTTGGCCATAGCTTTCCTTCCAAAGAGTAAGCATCTTTTAATTTCATGGCTGAAGTCACCATCTTGCAGTGATTTTGGAGCCCAAGAAAATAAAGTCTGTCACTGTTCCCACTGTTTCCCCATCTATTTGCCATGAAGTGATGGGAGCAGATTCCATGATCTTAGTCTTTTGAATATTGAGTTTTAAGCCAGCTTTTTCACTCTCCTCTTTCACTTTCATCAAGAAGCTCTTTAGTTCCTCTTGACTTTCTGCCATAGGGGTGGTGTCATTTGCGTATCTGAGGTTAATTGAAAAGGACACTATTGGTGGGTCTCTGGAAACACAGTGGTAAGTCCAACAGACACAGAGCCTGTGCTCGTGGAGTCCAGTATTTATTAGCAGCGATAGGTAATAAAGAGTTAACAAGTAGGCAAATTGTTGATGGTGATAACGTCTAAAATAGTAACAACTGGATGTAAGAAATGGATGTTGACAGAAGGTGATGCCTGTTTATTGCATGTGACCAAGAAAGGTGTGCTTCTCTGCAGAATCAACATTTATGCAGAGATCTTAAGGATGAGAGGGACCCACCATGTGCATGGACAGGGAGTGAAGAGGAGGGTTGTAAGGGAAGGAAGAGCATGTGCTTGCATACTGTGTGTGTAAAGGCACTCGGTTGGAAAGAGTTAAACTGGGTTGAGCACATGCATGGTGGCAAAACTGAAGTGACCCATTGTGGCTGAGGGCAAAGAGCAGAGAGGCTTGAGATAAGCTTGAAGGAGAACAGTCAGTCAGGACCCTAGACCAGCAAAGAAGCTACTGCTAGAAAAATGATATAGCTGTTCTTATATGCAAAGCAGAAATTGAGACACAGATGTAGAGATCAAAATATATGGATACCAAGGGGTACTAGAGGGGTTAGGATGAATTGGGAAATTGGGATTGACATATATACACTACTGATACTATATATAAAATAGATAGCTAATGAGAACCTTCAGTGTTGCACAGGAAACTCTACTCAGTGCTCTATGGGTGACCTAAATGGGAAGAAAATCCAAAAAAGAGGGGACACGTGTATATGATAACTGATTCTTTTGCTGTACAGTAGAAACTAACACAACATTGTAAAGCAGCTATACTCCAATAAAAATTAATTTTTTAAAAACGAAGCTACTGCAATAATCTAACAGAAAAGAGAAGGTGACTTAAAGAGGTGATGGACACATAGAGAAGTGGGCAGATTCCAGACACATGTTGAAGGGAGAGCTGTCAGGATTTGCTAATGGATTGGAGATGGGAGAGGAGGGAAGGAGAGAAATGAGGTATGCTACTCAAATGTGGAGAACCCAACCTCTGCTGAGGTGGGGGAGAATGTTGGATGCACCATTTGGGAGCAGGAGGTAGCATCAAGAGTTCCCTTGTGAACACAGTGTATGCACACTGAAATAGTGTGGAGTTTAGGAGTCTGGAGTTCCGAGAGAAAGTTGAGGCTGGAGATGAAGCTGTGAGAGTCATCAACCTCAATAAACATATGTAAAATGATGAGAGGAGATGCATTCCCCTGGAGAAATAACAGATTGGAGACAGAAGATTCAAGAGGGGACAGAGGAAACCCTTAATTCTATGACCTCAGCCTGGGGCTTGGGGTTTTGGCATGGGGGGCAGATAGGAGGAGAAAAATGAGAGCGTGTAATGTCATGGAAACCAGGAGAGTGGAGCATCTCAGGAAGACAGCTGGGTACTTCAGCGAGGTTAAGTGAGGGGGGGAATGGGAAGGTGGTTGCTGTCTTTGTGAAAAAGCATGTCAAGGTGACCTTGGCCAGAGCAGGATTAGTGGAGTGAGAGAAGCAGAACCCGGAGTGGTTGTGGTTTGAAGAACACATGCGAGGTTAGAGTGAGGACAGTATGTGTATATAGCTATTATTATTAATTGTGGCAAATATGCATGATGTGAATTTTGCCATCTTAACCATGTGCAAGAGCACAGTTCAATGGCATTAAGTACGTCCATCGTGCTGATCAACCGTCACCACCACCCATCTACAGAACTCCTTTTTCATCTTCGCAAACTGAAATTCTGCACCAGTTAAGCCCTACTTCTCCCTTGCTTTTCCCACCCAGCCCCAGGCAATCATTTTTCTACTTTCTGATTCTGTGCATTTGAGTGGAATTCAGCAGGTATTTGACTTTTTGTGACTGGCTTATTTCCCTTGGCATATCGGCCTCATAGTATCATCCATGTCGTAGCCCATGTCAAATTAGCACATAACAAAATCGCACATTTTCTTTATCTGTGCTTCCATCGATGGACACCTGAGTCGTTTCCACCCCTTGGCTGCTGTGAACCTGAACCACGCTCTGGCTCTTTGGTGGAGGGATGAGAGGGTGAGAGCTGGAGGGGGTACAAAGTCAAGGAGAAGGCTTGGTTTTGATTGTGGTGTTGTTCTTCCCTAAGCTGAGGGAAACCAGGGGATGCTGTGTGACTTTGGCAGTGATTCTGTGGAGAGGAAGAGGCAAATGCTGAGCAGAGAGCGGAGGGCAACTGAGGAAGGGGAAGGGGAAGAGCTCAGACTCTAATGGCACGTGGGCAGTTGGACCCCTTTCGTCTGTCGAGAAGGAGGAAGACTTGGCTTCACGGGCAGGGGCTTCAGTGGTTTTGGCAATGGCAGTATAAGGACAGCTCCTGCAAATGGCTTCGGTTTTCTCCATGATGGAGGAAGCAAGCATATCAGCTGGTAGTTGAAAGGAGAAGAGAAGATGGAAGGATTAGAGGAGAGAGAGATCTGAAATGATCACCTTTAAGGAATGTCTTTTCACCTCAGTTGCACCTTAGAATCACCTGCAGGACTTTCCAAATATTTTCACGCCTGCTCCCTGTTCCCTATCTGATCACAATTTAGTTGGTCTTGGGTGGGTTTGGGGTAGCCATAGTTTTAACTATAGTTTAGTTAAAAACAATGTAATTTTAACGTAATTTTAGAGTTTAAAGTTAGTATAACTTTAAGTGAGTTATACTCGCTCATGTACCACCCGGGTTGAGAACAGTTTACAAAGAAAAATATTAGGATTGCTGAGAGAGTCAGACCCTCATTTGAGATGTGTAATCATAAATTTCAAATGAGATGAATTTGTACAGGTTACACATGTGGATTTGTGCATGTGTGTGTGTGTGTGTTTCTAGCTTAATAAGTTAAACTGCTTCTCAGCCTTTTTTCTTTTTAAGCTCACATGCTTGAGTCCATCAATTTCTCATCGATGATATCTAGCAATAATGGGAATAATCACTGTCACCCCGTGCCAGGCACAGTTCTGAGCATCTTAGTTCTCTTCATTTGTTCAGCCTCACAATACCGACATCTCCATTTTACAAAGAAGCAATGATGCACACAAATAAAATCAGGCAGCTGCCAAAATTCACATAATTAATGTGTGATACACAGTGGGACCTGAGACCAGGAAACTTAGACCAAGAACCTGTCCCCTTGACCATGGCCCCATGCCACTTCTGTGCACATAATCGAAAAGACTTAGTTCCAGCCCTGCCCTTCCTATGACAGGAAACAGAGATGAAGCCAGTTGTTGGCGGATACCTCACAAGGTTTGAAGAAATACTTGGATATAAACCTTCTGGTTTATCACATACTCTGAGGATGTGAGTAGCAGAACCAGAATTGCAATGTAAGATCTTAAATGAAAAGTCTGAACGTGTGGAATTAGACCCTGAGGTTTCATCATGAGGAGTTGTTTTGACATCTGCTGCCAACACCCGGGCTGGCCGGGCAGATGCCTCCCGAGTTTTCCATCGTGGATCCCTGCAGCAGGGGCAGCACTTCTACTTCTGCGGTGCTGCGACTCTGGAGGAAGGCCCTCAATTTTCCACATGCAGCCCTGGAGGGGAGGATGGAGACTTGGGAGCATCTTCCTGCTGAAGACCTGGGATGAGGTCACAGCATTGACAAATCTGTAATTGGAAAGGATCCCTGGCACTGCCCTGACCTCTCAGTTGGAACTTTGTTTCAGATGAAGATGGGAGGGATGGTAGCTCCTAAAGACTAAACAGAGAGCTCTGGCCAAGGAACGTTTCGGAGCACACAGCCAGAGCAGAAGTCTCTGCATCAGGAAGGGAAGATGGTCACAATATCTTCCCTTAATTGGCCATATCCGGTATAAAATAGGAGAAGGCAGTGGCACCCCACTCCAGTACTCTTGCCTGGAAAATCCCATGGACAGAGGAGCCTAGTGGGCTGCAGTCCATGGGGTCGCTAAGAGCCGGACACGACTGAGCGACTTCACTTTCACTTTTCACTTTCATGCACTGGAGAAGGAAATGGCAACCCACTCCAGTGTTCTTGCCTGGAGAATCCCAGGGATGGGGGAGCCTGGTGGGCTGCCGTCTATGGGGTCACACAGAGTCGGACACGACTGAAGCGACTTAGCAGCAGCAGCAGCAGCAGCAGTATAAAATAAAAAACATAATAAAAGTTCTTAAAAGAACTTATATCTATATTAACAAGAAATTCATAGGAGAAATTCTAGAAGAATGCTTTGCAGTTAGAAGGTGATTCATAAATATTTGTCGAATGAACGAAATAAAAGTCATTAATGAACATATAGTAAAATATCCAGCCTCAGTGATCAAAGAAATGCCTATATAATAGATACCATTTTCCTCCTCTTAGGTTTAAAAAATTAAGAAAAATACATAATATAAAATAATGCATGTTTCTTTGAAAAGGGAAAGGAAAAAGGTACTCTGATGTAATTACTACATAATTTCTCGAAATAAATCCAGTGATGTGCATCAAAAATCTCAAAAGTATATAGACCATTTTGTCTAGCCATTTCATTAATAGGAATAGATCCCAAGAAAATAATTGACCATGTTCTCTGTAAAACGTTGAGAACAGCAAAAAATTGGAAACAACTTCAGTGTCTAGCAATAGCAGATTTGTCAAACAAAATACAGAAGTCCAAGCAATGGAACTTTACCATCCAGCCTTTACAATACATAATGTAGATAATTAAAAAATTTTATACAGGTTAAGTGAAAAAAATGCAGATTGAAAAGAGCATAATACAATACAATTCTCTGTTTTAGTTATATGAATTATTTGGATGGAAAGTAATCTGGAAGGCTAGATAATAAAAGGTTATCTTTGGTAAGATTGTTGGCATTTTTATTTGCTTTTCCAACTAATTCATATTCTCTAATTTGTCCAAAATCTACGTATATTGTTGGAATACTGAAAATTACTTAGAATGAAAAATGAAAGTGAAATAAATTTTGTCAGTTTCCATATGGACTTGATTCAACTTATAAGGTATAAACAAACAGTTACAAAGTTAGACATGTAAGGTTACCAAAGAATTCACTACAAAAAGTAGAAGCGTGAGCAGTTAGTGGGTGTGCGAGGTGAGCTAGGTAATTGGGTGCTGCATTTATTTATCTGTGAGTGTCTTGGTAGCAAGGGCAAAAAGAACCCAGAAGGTGGGACCATTTTTATTTTCGTGAAAGGAAGGCAAACAGATTCACCTGAAGGGTTTATTCCTCAGGGCTCAAAGGTGGGAGAGGATGTATTCTGTGTGAAGAGCACAAATAAGGCGGTGGTGCTTTATCATGTAGATCATCAAAACCTCCTTCAAGGAGGTGATTTCCGAATAGAGCTTTCTTTAAAAACAGCGTGTAATGTTAAATTGTACTTTGAAATCACCGAGTGTCCAAATTGAATGAAAGTCACCTCAGGGGATCAAACTCTATTACGGAGGAAGAAACCGAGGGTCAGAGTGGTGACGTATTAGAATTTGCTCAGTGAGCAGGAGAAGGGGGACTAGGATTCCTGTGTCTTGATTCCTAACTCAGGGCTCTTTGTACCGAATTCCAAAGTCTCCATCCTCTGTGCCTCTGGTCGGTCTGTCCCTTCGGGACTGGATGGGCTGTTACCAGCCGTGAGTCAGTTGTGTTTGTGTCTGACCCACCCTCTGGATTAGGATAGTCTCTAAGCAGAGATCTCTTCCTTCGCTGGTACCTCCTTCACAGGGCTCTGCCCCGGGGTGGGGGGTGGGGGGGCCTGGGATGGGATCCTGCACAAGATGGAAGTGTCGGAACATAGTTTTGCTTTTTTGTAACCTACTTGTACATAGCTTTGGCTTCGCTGGTGGCTCAGACAGTAAAGAATCTGCCTGCAATGCGGGAGACCCAGGTTCGATCCCTGGGTCAAGAAGATTCCCTGGAAAAGGGACTGGCTACATGGAACAACAGACTGGTTCCAAATAGGCAAAGGAGTACGTCAAGGCTGTCTATTGTCACCCTGCTTATTTAACTTCTATGCAGAGTACATCATGAGAAACGCTGGACTGGAAGAAACACAAGCTGGAATCAAGATTGCTGGGAGAAATATCAA
>NW_011494752.1:13014320-13015119 GCF_000754665.1 Bison bison bison
ACCTCAGATATGCAGATGACACCACCCTTATGGCAGAAAGTGAAGAGGAACTCAAAAGCCTCTTGATGAAAGTGAAAGTGGAGAGTGAAAAAGTTGGCTTAAAGCTCAACTCAGAAAACGAAGATCATGGCATCTGGTCCCATCACTTCATGGGAAATAGATGGGGAAACAGTGGAAACAGTGTCAGACTTTATTTTTCTGCGCTCCAAAATCACTGCAGATGGTGACTGCAGCCATGAAATTAAAAGATGCTTACTCCTTGGAAGGAAAGATATGACCAACCTAGATAGCATATTCAAAAGCAGAGACATTACTTTGCCAACAAAGGTTCATCTAGTCAAGGCTATGGTTTTTCCAGTGGTCATGTATGGATGTGAGAGTTGGACTGTGAAGAAAGCTGAGTGCTGAAGAATTGATGCCTTTGAACTGTGGTGTTGGAGAAGACTCTTGAGAGTCCCTTGGACTGCAAGGAGATCCAACCAGTTCATTCTGAAGGCGATCAGCCCTGGGATTTCTTTGGAAGGAATGATGCTAAAGCTGAAACTCCAGTACTTTGGCCACCTCATGTGAAGAGTTGACTCATTGGAAAAGACTCTGATGCTGGGAGGGATTAGGGGCAGGAGGAGAAGGGGATGACAGAGGATGAGATGGCTGGATGGCATCACTGACTCGATGGACGTGAGTCTGAGTGAACTCCGGGAGTTGGTGATGGACAGGGAGGCCTGGCGTGCTGCGATTCATGGGGTCGCAAAGAGTCGGACACGACGGAGCGACTGATCTGATCTGATCTGACAGGCAA
>NW_011494752.1:13015219-13026642 GCF_000754665.1 Bison bison bison
TGCGATTCATGGGGTCGAAAAGAGTCGGACATGACTGAGTGACTGAACTGAACTGACCCACTCCAGTATTCTTGCCTGGAGAATCCCATGGACAGAGGAGCCTGGCAGGCTACAGTCCACAGGGTCACAAAGAGTCGGACATGACTGGGCGACTTTCACTTTCTTTCACTTTGAATGTTTAGGTAACATTAACAGGTGACAGTACCAGGCATGGCAGTATGAGTTGCACCGTTACTGAGTTCTTGCTGAAAACCAGGCAAGCTCCTAAGACCTGTTCATACATACACCCTCTCATTTTATGGTCCCAACTCCATGATGGGGGTTGCTGTTCCTACCTCCATTTAACTGGTGAGAACACGGAGGCACAGAGCAGGAGACGACATGTCTAGAAGACGACACAACTGAGGTGCGAACCCAGGTGGAATATTCAAGAGACCCAGGCTCAGGTACCAACCACACTGACTCTCCATCAGTAGCGAGAATGATGGCGCCTTGTTATCTGGTGAGACGGTTCATGGTCCACGCACTGAGCAGGGTGAACGCTAACATACAATGCTTTTTCGCACTTGATTTGGAGACAGACGTGAGTTATTTACCCCAGTCCAAGACAGGCAAGTGGTGAGACTCGGATGGAAAGCCACCTCTCCTAAATGTCTACACTATTTTTTGCTGTGTCCTCCACAGTAGACAGGGTCCCGCGATAGGACACATTCTGAATCTCTGCATGCGAGCCAGGTGAACAAAGATTTAACTCACCTCGTGGATGGAGCCTGGGATCTGTGGCTTAAGCATTGCCAAGACAGTCACAGGGATATGAGGAACTTGCCTCACTGTGGGCCAACCCCATCACTAGGCAAGGTCGACTGTGTGACTGTTTCTGCATTTTGAGGCCTGGGAAAATTCTTGTCCAACCCAGAAGGCCTTTGACTGAAGCAAGGATAGAATCTGATTCCTTTCTTCCCCACTCAGGCCTCACTGAGCACTCGGGCACTCCATGGCGCTGTGAACAGATCGCTCTGTAGTGTCCTAGTGGGGGAACCAGGGGAATGCATCAGAGAAGGCTTCCTGGAGATGGTGATATCTAAACCTGTGATACCAAGGAAGAGTCAGAGGCATGAGCTCTGGGAAGGGGGCAGCAAGCGACGTGAAGAGGGACAGGGCTCCCCCAGGCTGGGAAGATGCCAAGTTACCAGTATCCCTGGAGGGTTCCAATCTGTACAGAGCTTCAGACAGACAGGGGGTACTACCCTCCCCCCACCTCCCACCTCAAGTCTGCTTCTTCCTTCATGGATCTCTGCTCTCAAAGCTCCTCTCCCCAAGGCATAAGTGGTCAGTGGAATGCCACACTTTCCTCCTCCCAGGACAGTTGGCACAGAGCATCTCTCCCACGTAGAGCTGTGTGTCGTCCCCTCATCCTGCCATCCTTCCCCTGATACCTCAGCTTTCTCTCTTCTATCCCAGGGTGGGACACCCCCTGTCGGACTCACCCCATTCCATCTGGGGTGTCGGTGTGCTTGCCCTGGTCTCTCTGAGTCTGGATGACCTTAAGGGGAAGGAGTTGCCAGGCCAAGCAGAGCTGCAGAGGATGTGAGTGAGGACTCTTTGCTACCCAGTAAACAGCTCTCCAGGTGGCTCAGTGGTAAAGAACCCACCTGCCAGTGCAGGAGATGCGGGTTCGATCCCTGGGTTGGAAAGATCCCCTGGAGAAGGAAATGGCAACCCGCTCCAGTATTCTTGCCTGGGGAATCCCATGGACAGAGGAGCATGGTGGGCTACAGTCCCTGGGGTTGCAGGGTCGGACACAATTGAGCACACAAGCTCTCTGGTTCTGGCAGGGTGCTGGTTCTGACTCCACCCTCAGGAAACAAGGGAACCTGGGACATGACTCTGAGGTTCCATGTCCCATCTGCATGGTCACTGCTTTGAGAAGTCAGGGGAGGTCGAACATGCTTTGTAGATGGTAAAGTCCATCGTGCAGGTATGGGCCGTGTGCAATGCTGTGGTTGACCATGAATGTGTGCTTTTTGAGGGCTTCACCCTCAGTCTGGCCTCCCCATCCCAGGATTACTAACAGGCTTGGGGTGAAGTCTGAGGAGCAGGCTCTCCTCACAATATCTGAGCAACTTCTTCTGCCTACGCCCACGGTCTGTATAAACCTCCAGCTAAAGAATTGGATTTTCTAAAGAAGAGGGGAGATATATACACACACATCTGATTCACTTTGCTGTACAGCAGAAGCCAACACCACATTGTAAATCAACTCTACTCCAATAAAAATGAACTAAAAAACAACTGTTTAAAAATAAACCATCAAAAAGAAAAAAAGAATTGGGTTTTCACACCCTGCTTTGAGCCGGAGGGTCTGAGACTGGGGTTGTGTAGGCGTGGTGTCTGCATCCACTCCGCCCGGCCCACCTTTGAGACTCAATCAATGCTTGATGCCAGCAAACCTTCCTGGGAGGATTTTAACACGGCATTATTATCCCATTCAAGTATAAAATCTTGTCCCCAAAGCTCATTATTCCTATAAATGAGAATGATTGATTTAGACTCTTTTAATGTAATACTCAGACAAATGAGTGCTTTGTTGAAACTTAATAAATATGATCACCTGGAAAGGAAATTCCCTCCTGAGAGGCAAGGAGCCAGACAGACTGCAAGAGAGACAGTAGGAGAGAAAGCCCTGTGGGAAAGGTTCAGGTCTCTCCCCGCCCTCCCTCCATCCCTCCCACCTTCCCTCCCACTCATGTGTGTGTGACAGATGGGGAGAGAACAGTAAGGGGACTAGGGGTGGGCACGTGGTGTCTGAAGTCTGAGTCAGGGAGGTGAGAGGATGTATTGATTCATCAGCCCCATTTTTCATCCAGTCGCCTAGACCAAAATCTTAGGGTCAACCATGACTCTTCTCCTTCCTTCACACCTCACATCCACTTTTTCAAACAAATTGTCAGCTCCAAGTATAAATGCAGCCTGTTTGAGGGAGGGTCAGCATTCTCCTGTGGTGTCTCCTTGCGCTCAGAATAACACCCGGACTCTCTCTGGGGCTCTGTCTTCCTCTCTGAACCCAGCTCTCCTCTCTCATCCATGTCTCCAGCCCAACGAGCCCCATTTTTATTCTTCAAGCACAGCAAGTCCATTCTCACCTCAAAACGTTTGTCCAGTGGTGTACCTCTGCCTGGAATTGTCAAGGCTAACTTTTCCCCATCATTCTAAAAACACGTGTTTCTTCCTTGGGCAGGGCAGTGTTTTTTTGATCTCCCATCTAAAGCGTGTACCGACTGTCCCTCCTTTGTATCCAGTTGCCTTATGACCCTTATCATAGTTCACATCTGTCTTATTTACATGCTTAGTCATTGATGGTTTCTTTCTGGAAGATAAACTTTGGAAGGAAGAGACCATTTTTGCCTTGTTCATGTTAGTATCACTGTAACTAAAAGAGTGCCTGGTGTATCGTAGGGAACTCAATAAATATTTACTGGATGAATGAGAAGGAAGCCATAAGATTGCACAGCCAAGGAGGCAGCGGAGAAGGATGCTGTGTGATCCTCTCGTACATGGCACCCACCTGTGAGTACCACCTGAGGGCTGTGACCAAGGAGCCTCACTTGGCAGGGTGCACATCGTGATGTCCAGAAGGGCTGGCTCAACCCTGGTGGACCAAGGTCAGGGATGCTGGCTTCAGTTCTTTACAACAGACCACATCAAAACTTGGAATAGGTCTCCTAAATGGATCAAATTCTCTTTGGGCTTCTGTGTCCAGGGTTGAAAGGGCAAGGGAAGAGGGAGGGACAGCTTTCTCATGACATCTGGAAGGGCAATTTCTCAAGGTCAGATTTTGTAGAAGCATTTAAAGCTTCTACTCAAGACCCAGGGCCAGGGAGCTTCCATGGACACCAGGAGACTCAGTCTGCTCGCAGCTGCCTCATTCCTGAAATTGAGATTTCACACAGAATGCTCTGGATCAGAACAGTTCACCTGCAAGGCTTGTGAGGTCAGCCCGCCACTCTTCTTCCTCATACGTGAGCCCCTTCTCACCTGCCGACCTTCAACAGAGGGCTGAGAGGTTCAGGGACCCTTCCAAGGTCGATGGGAAGTTTTATCCACCCGGCTGCCTTTCGGTAATAGCTCGAGCATCCATCCCAGATAAATGAACATCTCCCTTAGGTTTAAAAATCGCCAGAAGGCGTTGCGTTCTTTTGGTTCTGTTTTTATTACATCGTGAACATCAGTACAAGGTTAAATACACACAGAGACATCAGAAGGCTGCAGAGAGAGTTCACATTAACATACTTGTACATAGAGAGACCGACAGAGCACACACATACATGGAGAATACAGATCCCAGCCGCCGGAGAGCTGGCTACATCTGGGGTGCATTCCTACACAGAGATACAGAGAGTAGATGTCGGTTGATAAACGTCATCAATTAAACTCCAGCCATTTGTGTTACAGTTGACAATGATAGGGGTATACAGAGCCTTATTACATCTCCGAGGGTGAAAGGTCCAGGGAACCTCAAAGAGCTTACCAGAAGCATCTCAGAGGCCAGGCTCTGAGGGGAGGAAAGAAGCCAGTGGTGACCACAGAGATAATGAGGGGAAGAAAATGGACCATCAGTCGCAGGAGCCACGGGGCAAGGCAGGGGGGACACTGGAGGTGTCATTTGGTGACATTGAGACAATCGAAGGCCCTCCTCCACCTACAGCCTCAGGGCCAGCCCCACCTCCATTCTCCAGAGGTTGAAAATGGCCCCACAGGAGCCTGTTTCTGCTTTGTTCGACTTACATTTGGTGACTAAATTTCCAGAGCTGAATACAAGGCAAAGGGCATCACTCCTGCATGATGAGAACTGCCATCAAAACCTCCAGCTGTCAGCCTTGGGGTCTGGCCCTACCTATGCCGCTGACTAGCTGGGTGATCTGGACAAGCCACTTAACCTCTCTGAGTCTCAGTTTCTTCACTTGTGATATAATGGTCCTGGCTAGTTGCCCTCTAGACTCCTGCCAGCTCTTATAGAGGGAAATTCAGGGGACTTTTAATAGCATCTTTTTCTTTATCAACTTTTTATTTTGTACTGGGGTATAACAGATAAACAATGGTGTGATAGTTTCAGCTGAACAGCAAAGGGACTCAGCCATAAATATACATGTATCCATTCCCCTCTAAAGGAGAAGGCAATGGCACCCCACTCCAGTACTCTTGCCTGGAAAATCCCATGGACGGAGGAGCCTGGTGGGCTGCAGTCCATGGGGTCAGAAGAGTCAGACATGACTGAGCGACTTCACTTTCACTTTTCACTTTCATGCATTGGAGAAGGAAATGGCAACCCACTCCAGTGTTCTTGCCTGGAGAATCCTAGGGATGGGGGAGCCTGGTGGGCTGCCGTCTCTGGGGTCGCACAAAGTCAGACATGACTGAAGCGACTTAGCAGTAGCAGCAGCATTCCCCTCTAAAATACCCTCCCATCCAGGCTGCCACATAACCTTGATCAGAGTTCCCTGTGCATAATAGCACCTTTTTCTGAAGAAATAAAACATACAGGAAATGATTGAAAGAAGATAATTGATATTCGCAGACACCCGCCCACCCACACCCCACTGTCACCCCCAGAGACCAGACCCAAAGCCAGCAACCAGACACCTTGAGACCCGGCTCTGTGCCCAAAGCCATCACAAGGCATTCAGGGCAGACTTCTCAGAATTAGGAGCCACTAGTGCCTGCTCCTCAAAGGCAGAGGTGACATCACATTTGCTTTATAGACCCCAACCCCCAACCTGGTGCCCGGCTCGTAGAAGATGTGTTGTCTTAGCCTCCTACAGCTTTATCAGAGCAATTGGACTGAAGTTCCGCAAGGTTCAAGTCCAAACATTTCAGCCTCTTCCTTTGTTTCTGAGGCTCAACTAGAGGGACTTCAAAACACCAAAGTGGAAACTGGGAAAAATAAAGTGATGTGTATCAAGGAACTGGCCACTGCCTGGCAAAGTAGTGGCCGGGGAACACGGCAATTCCTCCATCATCTCTGCCTTTCCCTCTCTTTTCCTCTCCGTTTCCACCATCAGGAGAGGGAACAAGACCCCTTATGTTCTTGTCCCCTGTCTGCGAGTTACCACTGAGACTTGGAAGGGTCTGAGACAGGAGATTCTGTTCTCTGAATGTCTCTAGGTGGCCACTGTCATCACTCTCTGTTTTCTCGATTGCCCAGTGCTCAAGAAGCACTCACCTTGGGACCATCTGAATTCTCTTCGCTCCTTGGAGGAGTCACTTCACCTCTCTGAGCCTGAGTCCTTTCATCTGTACTAGGCTGGCTGGAGAATGCGGTGAAGTGACGGATCTGATGTGCTCAGCACTGAGCCTGGCAGAGTCACTCAATAAACCCTTGTAGTTTCACTTCATTGTTATCATTACTGTTACAAAGCAGGAAGAGGGTTGGGAGAGGGTGGATGTGGCAGTGACACTATCCTGCTGTCACAAGCGTGCCCTGTGGGCCTCCGGGGCTTTGGCTGCAAACAGCTGGGGCTGCACCCTGAGCAGCAGCAACACACGGCTGGCTTCCTAAGGATGCATAATTAACATCCAGCCAGCGGAAGCTTCTCTTCTGAAAAGAAGGACAAAGACACAAACCCCAGGGTCCACCCTGGAGCAGGAGGTCCACAGGGCCTAGAATTCATTGCCTCCCTAACTGGGAGGAAATGGAGGACCCTGGGAAGAGGTGGTGGGAGCAGCATCATTGTCCAAGGTGTTGGGGGAGAGCCCTGACAGAAAGGGCTGCCCAAGAAATGGGCGAGGAGTACCACTGTCCCTTCTTTTAGGACCTTTCATCCCCCTACAGCACTTTTGCATGTACCCACCCCCCACCCCACAATACACACATATGTGCCTTTCAGCTTCACCCCCCCACCAGGTCCTACAAAGTCTCCTTCTCTAGGCAATGACAGGCTCCAAATAGCTCTCTGCCTTAGCAAGACATCCCTCAGCTATTTAGCGCCTTAGGACGGGCTCATTTGTGCACTAAGGCTGCGTGTCTACGAGCAATGCCTCACATTAGTCCCTGTTAAATAGTGGCTACAAACACGTGCAGCATGTCTCTGGAGGCTGAGACCAAGGCAGAGCGTTGAGTCATTGGTCCAGGCAGTATTGACCAAGGGAATCTGACTGAACGCCTGACGCAGGCACTCTTTCCCTCCTGCCCAGATTGCATTCTGAAGTGGCCTGAAAGCCCCTTGCAGGAGGTCTCCAAAGAGACGGTCTGGAAAAGCAGCCTTGTCAAGCCCCAGCATATTTAGGGATAGAAGCAAGCTGTGAAGTCGCACAACTCCAGGGGGCACCCTTCACACTGCTGCCTCAGTGCGTGGAACCGCTTGTCTGCAGCAGCGCTGGGCACAGCCCATGTGCTCATTCAGCAGCCCTGGATGGAGGAGTCCTGGAACAGTGGTCAACCAGCCAACTTTTATAGGTGACGAAACTGAGGCACGAAGGTGAAATGACCTGCCCAAGGTTCCCTCCTAAGGGGAGACCCCCCCATACCCAGCCCAAGACATATTTTATACCACACTTTCCCTGGTTTGCTCAAAAGACCAGCCCTTCCCTCCTACAGAGCAAAGATGTATCTATCCATAGGTCACCACTGGCCCAGATATGTTTATATATACATAGACACACATATATATATAGGATATATCCAATATGGTAGCCATGGAGCACACATGGCAATTTAAATTTAAATTAATTCAAATGAAATTTAAAATTTCATTTTCTGTGTTACACCCATCATGTTTGAAGTATCCAGTAGCTATATGTGGCTTGTGGCTACCATATTGGGAATTTCCATGATCTCAGAAAGTTCTACTGGGTCGGTTATAGATTATACTGGGTCCACAAAGAGACTGGGAGGTGGGGCAGAAAGAGTTGTGGTTTTCCTGTTTATCTGTGTTTCATTCATTGCCCGGTGTGCCAAGCACGGTGGTAGCACTTCGCCTGCCTGACCTCATTCATTCTTCACAAGCTCTGTGATGTAGGTATTTTCACAAATCCCTTTTCACAGTTGAACTCAACAAGGTTAAGTAACTCGCCATGATCACACAGCCCATAAATGATGAGCCAAGGCTCTGACTCAAGTCTGTTTGATTTCAGAGGCCAGGTACTTAAATACTAATCTCTCCTGTTTCCAGTGGATAGAAAAGGATATAGACCCAAATGCTGCTATTAGAGGCAAGCAAACAGATGCTATTTGCAGGATGGCAAAGACAAGGAAGGGGCTCAGAACCAATTACAGGAATTAATGAGGCTTGTTGGGTCCTAGAAGAGAAGATCAAGGGGTGAGTTCATCCTGTCCTCTAAGAATGGGAGACGGCCATGCAGGCAGTAGCCCTCCGTGGGTACCAAAAGCCAGGTGTGGAAAACAGCTTACCCAGTGCAGCTCAACCTATGACCTGCAGGGAGAGAGACCAGGTGGTGAAGTGCTCCGGGGAGAAGTCAGCCCCCCACGGTCACAGGGCTCCAAAGTGCTGAACCCTGAGGCTCGTGCTGGGTGATTAATACCCAGAACAGGCTCGACCTTGGACCAGACAGCATCACCCTGGGGCTTGGGTTTCCCGCAGGTAGAGCCCTGCAAAGTGGCCACAGGCAGAGGCAGCTGCTTGTCCCATTTGCCTGAAACTTCCCTGGTTTTAGCCTTGAATTTCTCACCTCCCAGGAACCCCACATTCCTGGGAACACTCAGAATGGCTGGTCACCCTCATCAGAAGGTAAGTCATCCTCCCATGGTCCTTGATTTGACTGCATATCGGATGCTTTGAACAATATTAATGACCGACTCCCGACTCCAGACATTTTGATTTAATTGGTCTAGACGTCAGCCTGAGAACTGAGCCTTTTAAAAGCTTCCCAGGTGATTCTAATGCACAGTCGCGGTAGAGAGCCACCAGCTTAGCCTGAGGAATCTGGCCTGATCCTGTTGCCGGGTTAACCTATCACGGCTGAGCTTTGTCTGTATCCCTCTGTGATGTTGTGATTTATAATAAGAAATACACATTTCATCTCTGCCTCGTTTCTGGCATAGAACTCCTAAAACCCTTGGAATTCCTAAGCGAGGAGTGCAATCAGGGTGTCTTTTGTTATGCTAATGAAGCGAGTTTTTGGACCCCCCCACCCACAGCCGGGGGCTGGTTACCAGGGAAACTGTTGTAGTCATTAGATAGTTGGAACTTTCAGTCCTGCTCCCAGACCTCCAGGGTGGGGAAAGGGGGCCGGAGGTTGAACCAATCGCCAATGGTCAATTATTTACTCAATCATGCCTATGTAGTGAAGCTTCCTGAAAAACCCCAAAGGCTGGGTTCTGAGTGTTCTGTGAGCCCATGGAGGTGCTGGGCGAGGGATGCACTCAGAGGACGTGGGAGCTCTGAGCCCCTACACACCGTGCCCTGTGCCGCTCTTCCATCTGGTTGCTCCTGATATCATTGATGATTTCCCTGTATAATTTGTGTGTGTGTGTTTAGTCACTCAGTCATGTCTGACTTGCAACCCCATGGACTGTAGCCCACCAGGCTCCACTGTCCATGGAATTTTCCAGGAAAGAACACTGGAGTCAGTTGCCATTTCCTACTCCAGGGGATCTTCCCATCCCAGGGATCGAACCCATGTCTCCTGCACCAGCAGGCAGATTGTTTATGACTAGCCACCTGGGTTGCCCCCATTCGTTTATAATAAACTGATATAAAACAAGTAGAAAGGTAGAAAAAGAAGTAATCCAGTAAGTAAAATATTTTTCTCTGGGTTCTGTGAGCCGCTGTAGCAAATTCATTGGACCTTAAGGAGAGGTCAGAGGAACCTCCCACCTATAGCCAGAAGCCTGGGTGACAGCCTGGACTTGGGAGTAGGTCTGAGGTGGAGAGGGGAGGGGCAGCCTTGTAGGACTCAGCCCTTATTAACCTGGGGAATCTGACATCATCCACAGTCTCTGGGTAGGGAGCATCAGAAGTGAGTTGAATTGTAGACACCCAGCTGGTATCAGAGGACGGCTTAGAGTGGGGGAAAACCCACACACTGAGTGTCAGATACTACCCTCCAACCAGGCCCGATATAAACCCAGCCTGGCATCCGAGAGCTTGCACACCGTGGCTCCAATTTAATTTTCTAGCCACTTCATCCTAGCTAGTGAAGCCAGCTAATGTCGCTCAGTTGTGTCTGAGGCTTTGTGACCCCATGGACTGTAGTCCGCCAGGCTCTACTGTCTATGAGATTCTCTAGGCAAGAATACTGGAGTGGGTTGCCATGCCCTCCTCCAGGGGATCTTTCTGACCCAGGGATCAAACCCAGGTCTCCTGCACTGCAGGCAGATTCTTTACCATCTGAGCCACCAGGGAAGTCTCATCCCAGCTAAGCGCCCCATTATCTTAAGCAGTCACTCTGGGAACCCCTGATGCAAGGAGTCAATAGATCATACTTGGAGAAACTCTGTTCTCACCTCCATCTGAAGCCCCCTGTTGACTGGACCATTCTGTGTGGATGCAGAGGTGGTGCATTTTTGCCTATATGCGCTCTAGCTGGTAAGTAACTAGAAATTGAGGTAACAGTTTCAGGAATGCAGGGCTAGATCTGGGCAGCGACACGGTGGTGGGGATCTGGGCAAGCACAGTAAGCAATGGACAGGCAAGACAGAGACAAGGACAGGATTGAGGGGTGGGTCTGGGTTGGCAGGCACTTTAATTCTGGGGTGGAATTCTGACGAAATAGGAAGGGGGAGGGATGAGGCAGCTGTTCGAGGGTGCGGGGAGACAAAGCCTCTGCTCCTGCCACGGCCCCCTTGGCTCCGCTGGGATAAAGCCCCACATCCATTCAGCTCATGGACGTGATCCTGGTTGGGGGACGGGGGCCCCTGGCTGTGCCCCAGTCTCCAGTATCTTCATGGGGAAGGTCTGCCCGCTTGCCCAGCCTGACTTAATTGGTATTTCTCCTAATTATCAGATTTAGTCACTACCTCTCCAGTGAAATAATTTTTGACTCAAATGAGAAATTAGTATAAAAAAAGGACAAGTAGTCAAAGAAATACAAGGGAGAACAGAATTCAGTACAGAAAGCATTTTTAAATGGCGTGTGTGTGTGTGCGTGTAGTGAAACATTATTTCCTGTTCATCGCTGTCCATCTGACAGGAGCCCTGAGGCAGGGTCTCTGAGGGGCTCCTGGACTTGGCAGCTGTCTCAGGCTGGGCGGGGGGAGACCAGGGGCTCTGAGGCTGGCGAGACTAGGAATCTGGAATTCAAATATGGCTCTCTGGCTTCGGGGCAATCCGGACAGCACCCCTGCGCCTGGCCCCTTGCTGAGGGTGGGAGGTGAAGCACCTGTGGCCTTTCTTGAACCAGAGGTTGGAGGGGTGGGCAGGTGGGGGGAGGGGGAGCGAGGAAGAGGGTGAAAAGGTGTGTATGTG
>NW_011494752.1:13026742-13040948 GCF_000754665.1 Bison bison bison
GTGTATGTGTGTGTGTGTGAGAATTGTATCTGGCTGACCACTGAAATGGCCACAGTGATCAGAGGTGACCCTGCTCTATGGGTGAGGAAGCTCCCATGAGCTCATAGTAACCCTGACTCAAAGCTTCTTGAACATTCTTTATACTCCTGGAACACTTACCTATTAGTGTTTAGAGCATCTGGGAAAGGTCCCCATTTGCCAGAAGGCTGCCCTCCAGGGTCCCTTCCTATTGCTGTAGGAATTCTGGTGTGGAGGTTGGGAAAGAGACTGAGAGAGAGGAGCAGAGAGGCGTGGAACCTGTGAAGAGAGCTGACTCTGTGACCATAAAGAAGCAGAGGGGAGCGGGGCTTGGGGACCCCAGGAGCGCCAGAACACAGGGAGACCTGGGGCTGGGGTCCACCCTCAGGAGGAGGCTGCCTTCGCCTTGACCTGTCATCTGGTGACTAGCTGAGACTTCCAGAGAATTCCAGTGCTGGGGAGACTTTTCCTGGGGAGACTGTTTCCTAGGGAGACAGTGGAACCAGGCGGAAGGGCCACCAGAGGATCCCAGATCCCTAGAGGGTCTCCGTCCTCTGTTCACAGTCAGGCTGGGATCTGGCGTGAGACCCAAGTTTGAGGCCCACAGCTGCGCTTGTCCCACTTCTGCTGGGAGGTCCAGACAGGCTCACAAAGCTGCAGGTGGATGGAAGAGGCCCTTGAGCTGAAAACGCCCCTGTGGACGGACACTTTTCCCTGGGCCTCTTAGCCCCCCATGGATTCATCAACAGACCCTCCTCTTGCACTCCTCCTACACCACCACTCTGGAGGAAACGAGACAGGAAACGTCAAGGAAGGCCTCTGGCCCAGGTCTGAGCACAGGCGGCTGGGAGTCTGGCCACCTGCCCTTCCTTCTGCAGCGAGTCAGGACCCGACACCACCAGTGGCTGCACCTCTCCAGAGGGTAGTGGAGCGTGTGGGCTCAGAAGCTGCTGGAGCAGAGTGTGAATAATGGAAACTGCTTCTGCCTTCATTAGGCTCACATTAAAATCTCACTCCCTGAAGCTTCAGAGGTGGCAGGGAGGCCCCTCCCTCCTCCATGGCCCTGGATGCCCGGGTCTCCTTCCGCCCAAGTGCACACATCCACGCATCCCTCTCACTCTCCCCTTCTCCTTCATCCTCCCCGGTCTCACCATCTGCTCCACGGTGACCGTCACTTGCCGTTGTCCCCTCCCCCTCCTCCTGCCTCAGTTCCCTTGGGCACCCCACAGCCCTGAGCAAAGCAGCTACTCCAGCTCTCTGCCCAGTAACTAGGAGCGCAGGCCAAAGCCTTGGCACGCGATGGTCCTGTGAAAACAAGGGTGGATGGTGGGCAGAGGGGGTCCTTCATTTGTGTCCGACTCTTTGAGACCCCTGTGGACTGTAGCCTGCCAGGCTCCTCTGTCCGTGGGATTTTTCAGGCAAGAATACTGGAGTGGGTTGCCATTTCCTTCTCCAGGGGATCTTCCCGACCCAGGGGTCGAACCCCAGTCTCCTGCACTGGCAGGCGAATTCTTTACCACTGAGCCACCTGGGAAACTCTACCCCCACCCCCCACCCCCAACCCCCACTTTGGCTTCTTGTACTGGCCTGTATATTCCCAACCTCCTTCCGATAATGAAGAAAGAATGGTAGTGGCTGATTTGCTTTGTGTATGACTGAGAACAGAAGGGAAAGCCCTTAGGAGATGTGGATGGAAACTTTTATTTTCAGATATTCCTAAGCCACGGTTTCTCAGACTTGGGAATACTCCCATTTGGAGGCCAGATAATTCTTTGTTGTGTGTGTGGGTGGGGAGAGTTGAGGAGGGACTGTTCTGTGCATCGTATGAGGTTTAGCAGCATCTCTGGTTTTGACTCAATGAGGCCAATAAACTGGCTTCCTTCTGCCCATCTGGCTGTCCCTGGGGAGCAAAACTGTCCCAGCTTGAGAACCACTGTGTAAGACTGGGTTCTCATTTAGGCATCCGTGTGGCCCTGGTGTGTGTGTCTTGGATCTACCACCACCCATCCCACACCCAGCTGCCACCCTTACTTCCTACCATCTACCCTTGAGCATCCTGGAGCTCTCAGAGTTGCTTTTTCTTTCATTTGACAGATGAGGACGCTGCCAACTTTGCAGATGGATGTGAAGAACACGAGATAAAAACTCCAGAAAATATATTTAAGCACTACACTCTGTTATTATTATATGCAAATAAAACTAAGTCTATATACTCAAGGGAGAGTTAATTTTAAGTGATGATGGATAAGGGCACTTCAGAAACTCAGTATGATTAGATTGGGAGATTTGTGAAAATAGTTTAAAAGGAGGAGGGGACTCAAGAGTCAGGGTGAGAGAAGGAGAAAAATGTGGGAGCAGGTGCCAAGAGAAATATTGCCATAAAAACCAGGGTCTTGGAAAACACGGGAAGTCGCAGTTGGTCTGGGGGTAAACAGAGGGGCTGATACGGGGATTCAAGGAAGGAATGTGTAGGTTAGGGTTGGAGGAGGTGTGTGATTATGCTAGGATGAGGATTTAGGAACTTGGAAGCTAGCCAAAGAGGGTGAGCAAAGAGGAGAGCCTGCACAAGCAAGATTTAAAGCAGGAGACCGACCCACTCCACAGTAGAAAATAAGACAGCTTCAGAGACAGAGTTAGGGATGGGCAAATAACCAAGTGAGGCTGGTCAGGGCCAGTGAGCCTCAGCCTGCATTGCTGGAAAGAATATACTCTCTTTCTCCTGAGGTTGGTAACCTGGAAGAATGTAAAGGAACCTGTCTGAGGAGGCAGCAATGCAGAACAGAGAGACAAGAGATAGATGACTGATGATACCATCTGTACACCTGGATCCAGCCATGCCTGAACTCCAGAATCCCAGGCTCTTTCAGCAAAATAAAAGATCCCTTTCACTAGTGAATGTGTTGATTCCGACCAGTGTATTACCAATAATTGCTGCCTACAAATAGTGAGCACCACAAAGTCCTTTGTGCCAGTTTCTGGACACTGTTGAGCTATTATGTGCTGATTTAGTTATCCATTTGCCCACTGAGAGCTCACAGGACCGGCCTTGGACAAAGCTAAGTCAGGAAAGTTAGCTCTTCTCTTCTAGCATCACAAAGCTCCAGGTTCTTTAGTCCCGGTAAAAGTGAAAGTGTTGGTCGCTCAGTCATGTCGCTTAGTTGGGTCCAACTCTTTTGCAACTCCATGGACTATAGCTCGTAGCCCACCAGGCTTCTTAGTCTATGGAATTCTCCAGGCAAGAAGAATACTAGAGTGAATAGCCATTCCCTTCTTCCGGGATCTTCCCGACCCAAGGATCGAACCTGGATCTCCTGCACTGCAGATGAATTCTTTACCATCTGAGCTGTCAGGGAAGTTCTTAGTCCGGATGCTTTCAGCCAAAATAAAAACTGACCTGATGATAGATTTCTTTTTTTGCCCTTTAGTCTGAATGAGATTTGAACAGGTTTTTGCCTTTTAAAGAAATTTAGGCAAACATTTGTTTGGGCTCCTGATAATCTTTGCTGAGAGGCACTTTAGGGCCCTCAGGGCAGCTGGCCAGAAGGTGAGTTGTCACGGGTGACTTGCTATCAAGAAGAGTCACATCCCTAAGACTAGACCCCAGGTTCTCAGGAGGGGGCAGTGCAAGCTAATTTCATTCCAAGCTGGAATTCAAAAGAGTCAGGCAGGCCAGAGACAGGATATTTACAATAGGGTCTTGGCATTAGCAAATTGCTAAGTTGAAATGTTTCCAGCCTTAGAAAGAGTCAGGGGCATTAGGACACTCTGGCTGAAGCTAATCCTATTATTTGGAACTCTATCAGCACCAGCTTCTGGCTGGAGCCTAATCTCAGCGGTGGATTACTGAGTGGGGGGGCTGCTTTTCTTTTCTGTTCTCTTGGCTTTCATGATATTTCCTGGGTATGTGGCTGGATTAGGACGAAGACTGTGGCTGGTCCTTCTCTTGCTCCCGTCCTCCTCCTAGCCAAATCCAACAACTCCCTGGGAACGGGGTTTGTGGTTAAGAGTGATAAGCTAGTAAGAAACTTTATTTCGCAAACAGTGAAAAACAACAAAGGAAATCGACTTTTCGCTCTAACTTGCAGGCTGGACTCAGCACAGTGATTGTCATATCCTCTGAATGCCCAAGAGAAGAAGAGAGAACTTTGCTAAAACTGAGAGCTTCCTTCCTTCCTTCCTTCTTTCATTCATTTGATTGTCCACTCATCCATTCATTCATCCATCTGTTCATTCCTTCATTGCGGCGGCCCTTGGTGCCTCCTGAGGGTAGGCATGGTCATGAGCCATCAGTGTTCATACAAACCTAGACATGTGCATGAATGGGGCTGCCTGTGTATTTCTGAGATCAGGGACTCAGTAAACTTCTTCTGTGAGGGGCTGGAGTGTAGGCTATGTGTTCTGTGTCACAACTATTCAACTTTGCCATTGTGGCCTAAAAGCACTGCAGATAATAGATTACAAATAGCATGGCTATGGTCTAATAAAACTTGTGAAGGCAGATGGCACTAGATGTGTGGCCTGAAGTGGTAGTTGGCTGACACTTGGGCTAGCCACCAACTGTACTACTGACTCAGTTTCCTTGTGTGAACTTAGTAACCACAGTCTGCCTATTTCTCTGCACCCTTTCTGTGGTGGGTGTTGGAGACTGATCTTCCTGTGTGTTAGTACAAGGATGGGTCAGGAAGGCAAGCAAGGTAGACCAGATGGCCCTTGAGATTCCTCCCGGTGTCTACATGCCAAGTTTTAGGGTGAATGAAGACTATGAAAAATCACTTGTTAAATGTGTCTGTTTATGGTCTGACTGTGGGTGGTGTTCTGACTGACCTGGAAAGGGTCCTCAAAGATAAAGGGGCACAGTGCCCACCCAGGGCTGGGGTCTTTGCAACCCATCTTTTGGATCTGTTGGTTGGGTGGTTTATATTGTATATGGCATATTGATTCATTCAACTCTTTGTTCTTCTCTGTAGCTGAGCTTAGTGGAGGTGTCTCACAATTATTTTTTGATTATCTCCTAACTCCATGTGCAGCCTTTTGCATGACATTCTGGTTTCAGAGGAAAAAGACTTGGGAGCTCACAGAGTAGCAGGGAAAAAGAAAAATTAGCAATTAAGAGTCCAATGTGCTAAGTGTGGTGAGAGCAGTAAGCAGTCATGTAGAAGGACAAGTTGGTTCCAGGGCTATATCAGAGGAAGGTGGGGTGATACCATGTCTCTTTCTGGGGCTGCATTCCAGAGCACAAATAGCCTCTTGGAAGGAAGAACTCGCCTCTCGGGGGCCACCCAAGGACCACCGCGCCCTTCACCTGCTTAGGACTCCAGAGCGCGGCGGCTGAGGTCTGGGGAGCCCGTTTGTAGGAATAAAGAGCGGCCCATTCAAGGCAAAAACTTCCCCTATTTGCTTCTTACAGCAGTTTTTGTTTATCTCATTATCTCCCAACCTGAAGAACAGGACCATCTGGCATGCGGGCATGTTAACAAGATCATAAATTAGGAGGAGAAATGAAGCCAGATTTCCATAATGGTCGCAAGACAGAAATCAACAGCGCTGGGAAGGAATTTGCCGGGAAGGTAGGGTGGGAGGGAGCCGAATGAAAAACGCCTCAGCACATCCAGCCTGAATGAAAAACACAGATCCAGAGCCATTTAGGCGTGTTTTTCAAAAAGTGCTGGTGCAGCAGTTGCCCCTCCCCGTCTTTCTCTCCCTCCTCTGTCTTCTGGGTCCTGCCTTCGGAAGGGGGCCAGCTTGAACCCCCTCGCTCTCCTAGGTCATTAGTGCAATTACTGTAATAATTGTTTGAAGACTCCCTCTGCATCTCACCCAGTGCCCAAGGCCTCACGCGCTTGGACCAGCGCTCAGGCCACTGGTATTTCCATAGGCTCTGCCTCCTTCCAGGGATCCTGGGCCAAGACAGCGACAGCGATTAAGTGATAAGAGAGGACACTGCCCATCCAGGACCCAGATGTTAAGAGTGCCCCAGTGCCTGTGCACAGAGCCTTGCCCGGTGTCACCATCAGACTGCCCTCGGCTTTTTGGCAGAAAGCCCCTCCCCGTTCCCTGAGTGCCTTAAAGAAGCATAAGAGCAGACATCCAAGATTTTGGGTCGGGTTCCAGAATCACTGCGAGCAAGTCACATGAATCCTTTGGTTTCCCAGTGTCTATAAAATTTATATTTACGTTATACTGTAGTCTTTTAGGGGCTTCCCTGGTGGCTCAGATGGTAAAGAATCTGCCTGCAATGCAGGAGATCCAGGTTCAATCTCTGGGTCCAGAAGATCCCCTGGAGAAGGGAATATGGTCTATTAAGTGTTCGATTGAATTATGTCTAAAAAGATGTGACACCTTAATTGAAAAATACTTTATTGCTGAAAAACGTTCACCATCATTGGGGCCTTCATTGAGTTGTAACCTTTTTGCCATAGTAACAACAAAGATTACTGATCACAACTCATCATAACAAGTATAGTAATAATGAAAAAGTTTGAAATATTGTGAAAATTAACAAAATATTTCAAACTTTTGTTCCACTGATTACCCATCAGGGAGAATGGTTTCTCCTTTTCAAAAATCAAAAGCACGCTTGATAGAATGAGGCTGAAGAAACCAAAAGGATGATCATTTTTAAGTTACCTGATGGAAGAGGAGGCTGATATTGTGAGGGTAAAATAACAAACTTCTGTGTTTTTTTTCCAACTGGGGAAGTAATATCATAATAGATACACCTCATGAATGTGTTGATGTTAGGTAGCACAAGGCTCTAATACCACCTGCAAATTTATCTCTACTCAGTTTCTTTTCTTAAAACTATTTCCATTTATTTATTTATTTTGGCTGCGCCGGGTCTTAGCTGCAGCATGCAGGGTCTTCGGTCTTCATTGCAGCATGGAGACTTTTTATCTGGGGCATGTAGAATCTAGTTCCCTGGCCAGGGATCAAACTCAGGTCCCCACTTTGGAAGCGTGAAGTCTTAGCCACTGGATCACCAAGGAAGCCCCTCTGCTCAGTTCCTTTTCAAGGGGCAGTTCACCGACAAATTTTTCACTCTCTGCCATGACTTTTCACCTATTCAAGCCTCTACATTTTTAAACAAGTCAATTTTGATCATTTAATGTTTCCTATAAAATTGCTGTTTTTGTAAGTATCTTCTGTATCTATGGTTTCTTCCCCTATCTTGGTGCTTATTTTGTGTCTTTCTCTCTCTCTCTCTCTCTCTAGCTCTTTCTCATCAGTGGACACTTTCTTTGTATATTTTATTTGTATTCTGTTTCAGCCATAATTCTTGAATTGACCAATCCCTTCTGTTTGTAATCTATTCACTTCTGCTTTTATCAGTTATACCCTGCAAGTTTCCAAGGATTATTTAATTGGATCTTTCTATACTCTGAGGTGAATGAGTAGTTCGTTTGTTTTCATTCATTTTTATTCAGTAAATTCACTGACCTTTTCTTTATAGCCCAATATATGTCACATATTGTAAATGTCCCACGGCCACTAGAAAAGAAAATATTTTGACTTCTTTGTAGGTTAGTGATGTAAATATTTAATTATTGAATATTTATGCAGATAACTATGGCTTTATTTATTCTTTGAATTCTAGATTTCTTAAGAAATGCTCTCCTTTATTGTTTCTGGCAGTTTTTTTTTTCAATTATGTTTGGGCTTTAGGTATTTTGATATAATATTGTTATGTACATGAAGATATAGGTCTATTAGATCTTCATTATGGATTATTTATTTCATGAGTAAAAAATGACTATCCTGTAAATGATTTATCTCTTGAATTTTATGCACCACTGCTTTTTTTCCATCATCTGGTATTTTTCTGTCCAGCTCTTAACTTTAAAATTTTTGGAGTAATTATGCTTCAGGTGTATTTCTTGTAGGTAATACAAAACTAAGTTTTATTTCTTGAACCATTTTGAAAGTCTGTATTTTAACAATGGAGTTGAATCTATTTATCTTTTTTTTTTATGTACATGACCTGTTCTTATTTTTGCATTATTATTGTTATTATCATTTTGGTTTTTTGCGTTTTATGTTTCCTTGATGCTTATTTCATACCATTAGCTTTATGGGACCATGTTTATAATCCTATAATGTTATTTTTAGTTCTACTGGTAGTTACTGGGGCTTCCCTGATAGCTCAGTTGGTAAAGAATCCTCCTGCAATGCAGGAGACCCCAGTTTGATTCCTGGGTCGGGAAGATCCACTACAGAAGGGATAGGCTACCCACTCCAGTATTCTTGGACTTCCCTTGTGGCTCAGCTGGTAAAGAATCCACCTGCAATGCAGGAGACCTGGGTTCGATCCCTGGGCTGGGAAGAACCCCTGGAGAAGGGAACGGCTACCCACTCCAGTATTCTTGGGCTTGCCTTGTGGCTCAGCTGGTAAAGAATCTTCCCGCAATGAGGGAGTACTTTCAATTTTACAAATATTGTCAAACTTGTATTGTTTTATTTTATCAAAATCAATAATGCAACAGTACCTCATGACTTATGTATAAATAGGAGAAAAATATTATCACATATTTATATCTTTTCCTCTCTTCTTCCCAGATTGACTTGGTATGCTATCAAATTTTGGGCCCTGTTTAACACTGATAAATGATTATCCTTACATTCTGCTTTTTTTCCCCTTCAAGAATATTTGCACTGTTCTGTCCACCATTTTCCAGGCCTGTTTAAATGATCTCTGTGGTCAGCACCAGAGCCATGGTCTTCTCTTGTGAACCCTTGACTCAGCTTCTGGTTGTTAGGTATACATCTCGGTGCACTTTTTTTAAGGATAAAACTGCATAGTATACTTTTGGAATCTTTGCATCTCTGAGAAAGCCATGGTATTGAAGAGTAAACACCACCTTGATTGTTAGACGTGTTCTTGGTCTTGGATCAAAACCTCTCCTTCTCTGTGCAGCATCCAGCTCTGTCTCCTTGCCTCCCACCTGCCTCTATCTTTCCTCTTTCTTGCTCTCTCTCTCTTTTGCTTTTCAGCTGCTTTCTTCTGGAATTTACACCATTCTATGTTACAGAGGTCTCTGCACCAAATTGAAGTAGTGCTCCTTTGTGGATAGCTTTGTTCTTCTATAAATCCTTTGCTTGGACATTTGTCAAGTTCTTTATGCTTGAAATGAAAGAAGCATCATCACTGTTTGCCTATGCATTGGATTACTTTCAATTCATTGGACCTGGAGAGTTCATGCCATCTACCCATTCTAGTGTTTCTAAATTCAGGAACTTTTCCTTCTACTCTGTCCTATTTTATCTTCTGTTTCCTTTTTTAAAAAAATTGAATTTCTCTCCTTTAAGAATTTCCTTTATCTCAGTGTTGGGTTTTACTCTCTAAGGTCCAACTCCCAGGCCTTCCCTCTGCCCATTTCCATCTCTTCCTCCTTTTTCCTTTAACATCTGGGGAACATCCCTTGACCTTCACTATCTCTGTTGTTTGGTATTTTTTGTTGTTTGCTTGTTTTGGTCACACTGCACAACATCTGGGATCTTAGTTTCCCAACCAGGGACTGAACCCACATCCCCTGCCTTGGAAGTCAGGTGTCAGGAGTCTTAACCACTGAAGCACCAGGGAAGTCCCCTGTTGATGCTTTTTTATGGAATCTGTTTTTCTCCCTGCCATCTCCAAAGACATCATTTGCTTCCAAGTGTTTTCCCCTTAACCCGCCTTGCTCTTAGAAACACCTGCAGGCCATCATCCTAGTCCTCTTCGTTTAGCTCCTATTTTATCAAATGTGTGGCCTCTTATATTTCCATGAAATTAGATGCCATCTGATATTTACATATGTTTCTAAATACTTAAAAAATATTTTTTCTAATTCTTGAATACTGTGTTTGTCTTTTCATATTTCTTGTGTGTGTGCTCAATCGTGTCTGACTCTTTATGACCCCATGGACTGTAGCTCACAGGCTCCTCTGTCCATGGGATTCTCCAGGCACGAATACTCAAGTGGATAGCCATTCCCTTCTCCAGAAGATCTTCCTGACCCAGGGATCAAACCCAGGTCTCCTGCATTGCAGGCAGATTCTTTACGGCTGAGCCACCTGGGAAGCCCTACCTTTTCACACTTGTCAGGGCAAATGGAAATCTTCTCCACCCTCCACCACACATTCCCTGAAGGCCAAGTCATGACTTTGGTGCTGACTGAATAGAATCACTGTCTCCCTCGTGTCTGCCCTGTTATTCATTTTAATCCTGTTTCACCTGCTTTTGGGGGAGAATGAGGAGAGAAGACCCCTCTGGAAGGCTGGATCCTAGCTGCTCCCTAGGACCATGTCTCCTAATCCTGGTTGAAAGAGAATCCAAACAGGAGGGTGGGGGTGACCTTGGAGTCACCTTAAGGGGGACACTGTTTCTCAGTAGGAGAAGGGTGGGGAGTGTCACGTTTTTATGTATGTGCCTCTGGGGACTGAGCTCTGTAAGAAGCCTTCCCTACAGACCTCCTGGAACCCCCTCACACTAAGTGCTCGTAATTGGCCATGAAATGAAGAAAACAGAAAAGGTGCTCTGAGGTAGCCCAGCACCATGAACAGAGGCTTCAAGTAGAGGCAACACCTTGACCATCCAGGATGAGGGAAGCCAGAGCTGGAAGGGCTGGCTGTGGAGGTCAGACAGGAACTCCAAGAAGAGAGACCTGCTTCCCCACGATGCAGTTTAGTCTAGATCAGCAGCTCTGCTGGGCACCAAAGAGGTGGCGGAGACAGAGGAGGGGGAGGAGGAGGGCAGGGGCTGGAGACACAGGTCCAGCAGGGCAGAGATGCTGGGAACCCTACCGTGGGGCCCATATGAACCAGGGAACCCAAAATGGCGGCCCACGGGCATCGCCTGCTGTTTTCTTCCTTCTTAGGGGCTGTACTGGGGCTTCTCAGGTGGCTCAGTGGTAAAGCATCCTCCTGCCAAAGCAGGGGATGTGGGTTCAATCCCTGGGTCGGGAAGATCCCCTGCAGAAGGGAATGGTAACCCACTTCAGTATTCTTGCCTGAAGACTCCCATGGACAAAAGAGCCTGTAGGGCTACAGTCCATAGGGTCACAAAGAGTCAGACATGACTGAGAGACTAAATAACAGCAACAACAAAGGGCCCTATTAACTGCTCATCGGGGCTATAACAAATAACCACAAACTCTGACGTTTGAAACAGGTCTTGCTGGGCTGAAACTGAGGTGTCATGTGGCTGTGTTCCTTCTGAGGTTCCAGGGGAGAATCCGTTCTCTTGTCCTGGAAGCCGCCTGCATTCTTGGCTCATGGCCCCTTCCTCTGTCTTCCAACCTAGCCATATAGCATCTTCCAGCCTCTCCCTGACACGCACTCTCCCACCTCCTTATATGAGGACCCTTGTGAGCACATTAAACCCACCCAGATAATCCAGGGTTGTCTTCCAGTCCTAAATCCCCTTTGCTATGTAAACACCATATACAAGGTTTCAGGGCTTGGGATGTGGGCATCTTTGGGACCATCATTCTGCCTGTGCTGAAAGCTTCCTTCTCTCTGGACCCCAAGTATCATCTTCAGAGGAAATGGGAGAAGCCATGACGTCTCAGGCAGGACAGGGTGCAGGTTGAGGCCTCTTCAGGGACAACCTTTCCCAATCAGGTGGGTTTGGAAGGGAGGGCAATACTGGCCTGATGAAGGTGAACCAGGATTTGGTGGGCGACAGCAGCAGACACGTCAGGAGGTGTCCTCCCCAGATTCAGCCCCCGATTCTGGGAGGGCTGGCTGCCCCCAGTCAAATGCATTCTCAGCCCTACAATGAATGCAAAGCTAGGGGTGGAACCCACCCCCCCCCCGCCCCCGACCCTGGGCTGCCCAGCCCGTGTGGGTTCTGACTGCATTGGGCTAGTACAGAAAAGTGAGGTCTTCTATGGTGAGCTCAGGGAAGCCCCAAGCCCTTCCCAAGACACCCACCTGCACTGGCGGAGCCTGGGGGAGGGGGCCTTGGGCAGTCTGTGGCTGCAGCTCCTAGCACCACGCCAGACTTCCAGCTTCCCCTTTTGGGAATCGGGCTTGGCCCAGCTGGTATGCTGACCAATCCAGGCACTGTCTTGGTATTCCTCCCTCTGGGAATGACCTTGGGGTAACAGGGCCCCCCCCCCTAAGGTGAGTGTACAGATGAAAATGGGCCTCCAGCCCTCCTGAGTTCTCACTGTCCTAACAGAAATCAGGCACAGTAGCCCACTTTCTTGCAAGCCTTTGCGTGCGGGCTTCACCCTGGAGGATGCCCCTGGTGGATCCCATCCCAAACTTGTCTTATGAAATCTGGGCCTTTCTGTGTGCAGCTTGTCCCTTCGCAACCCAGTTACGGTGCCCGAAGCCAAAAGGAGTTCAGCTGCACTTGAACCATGGACAGAGAATCCCCAGCACCCATGTAGACGGCGTGTCAGGGAAGCGAGGAGTATGAGAGAGCTCAAGGCGAGAGCTGCTCTGAGAGCGGGTTGGGGGCGGGAGGCCCCGGCGGTGAGTGGACCGTAGTGGAAGCCGGGGGAGCAGAGGGAAGCTGTGATGGATAAACTCATCTCACCCAAGATGCTGAACTGGGAAAATTAAAAATATAAATTAAATAGTGCATCTGTTCTCCGAGGTCCCCTCCAGCTTTAAAATTTTATGCTTCCATAAGCTTTGGGGGAAAAGAATAAACCAACCACTAATAGCAAGGAGATTTTGAAAGCTTTAAAGGTTTTAGATGCTGTTCGGATCAGGAGCAAAGATGCTGGCTGCACACACACTGGAGGTCTGAGGGGAGAGATGGGGCTTGACTCTCCATTCTCTGAAGGGAGGCTTACGCAGAGCAAAGCTCGCTTTCAGAAACTCACATGGCATCTATTCTGCCGAACGAAGCCCTTGGAACACGGATACTGTTTTCCTCTTCTACCAACAGAGGCTGCAAGAAGAGGCTCTGTAACCCACCAGGTAGTTCCCACTCCCCAAAGAAGTACACACTGGTTAAGACAGGATGCAAAGGCATCCCTTGTTAGAAGTCCTGACGCGGGCTGGACGGAGGCACTGAACTACGTTACGTCTGACCATGAGGATCCTGGGGAAACGCCCCTCTCCTGCCCCACCTTCCTTCACTTCCCTGCATTCGTGTGGAGACACAGTCAGCTGGCATGGCTTTTTGCCATCTAATGAAAAGCAGAAGAGACTGGGGAGTCTTTGAGCTCAGAGTCTTAATGGGGTCAAAGTGAAAAAAATTAGAGATGATCTTTGTTTTTCATAAAGGGAAGTGTGGTCTCTACTTGAAGTTGAATGTATGCGAGTGTATGTGTGTGTATGTACATAGCTTGCTAGTCCATAAATGCTCTAAGGGCAGAGACCATCTGTAGCTTGTTCATCATTATAACCCTGAAGCCAAGAGCAGTACCTGGACAGAATAGATTCCCTGGTGGCTCAGTGGTAAAGAATCCACCTGCCAATGCAGGAGACTGGGTTCGATCCTTGAGTCGGGAAGATCCCCTGGAGAAGAAAATGGCAACTTGCATCAGTATTCTTGCCTGGAAAATCCCATGGACTGAGGAGCCTGGTGGGCTACAGTTCATGGGATCGCAAAAGTCAGACATAACTTAACGACTGAACAACAAATACATACTCATTGAATGAATGAATGAAATTAGGAGGGAAATAAACCTTCCTACCCATGGTGGTGATTTAGTTGCTAAGTCATGTCCAACTCTTGCCCGTCAGGCTCCTCTGTCCCTGGGATTTTCCAGGCAAGAATACCAGAGTGGATTTCTTTTTCCTTCTCCAGGGGATCTTCTCAACCTAGGAATCGAAGCCAGGTCTCCTGCATTGCAGGCAGCTTCTTTACCAACTAAGCTCTGAGGGAAGCCTACCCATAAGAACTCACTTTGATTGGCTTGCACATATATCTTGGTAATGTCCCCACGAAACCACTGAAATTAGCCAGAGGGATAGTCCATGTTGAAGAAAAATCTGTAATTTTTTCAAGTTCTGGGGTTTCCTTATGGCTGCTGAAAGGGAAGACCTAGAGATGTAGTCCTCTGTTTAGAAGGCATTTCATAATATCCAGGCCATCCTAAAGGAGATCAGTCCTGGGTGTTCATTGAAAGGACTGATGTTGAAGCTGAAACTCCAATACTTTGGCCACCTGATGCGAAGAGCTGACTCATTTGAAAAGACCCTGATGCTGGGAAAGATTGAGGGCAGGAGGAGAAGGGGGTGACAAAGGATG
>NW_011494752.1:13041048-13047550 GCF_000754665.1 Bison bison bison
AAGGATGAGATGGCTGCATAGCATCACCGACTCAATGGACATGAGTTTGGGTAAACTCTGAGAGTTGGTGATGGACAGGGAGGCCTGGTGTGCTGCAGTTCATGGGATCGCAAAGAGTTGGACATGACTGAGCGACTGAACTGAACTTACTGAATATCCAGGAAGTGAAAAAAGTAAGCCTACAAGGGACAGATGGGGATGAAGAACTGAACCTGCATCAATCCGTCATAAATGAGCAGAAGGAAAAAGCACAGGCAGGTCGCAGAAGGCCAGCTCAGGGGAAGCGTGGGCCGGAAGAAGATCTCTGTGGAGGGCAGTGGTCAATGAATTTCGAGGATCGACAGTGTCTGACATCAGCTTAGAAACTGTTTCCTGCTCTCCGCTTTTATTTTACCCTCCTAACCTCACATTTTTCAGAACAAGTGCTTATAAAACCTCTCGTGTAAGGGGATGCTTTAGCAAATGAACCGAAAAGAAGGATGGGGTCTGGGGTGCGTGGTCTGGAGAAAGAGGATGCCTGATGGAGGAGAGAAGGGACAGACACATAAACGTGTAAACTGTAGTGTGACTCAGGAATGGACGTGGGGGGATGCAAACACAGCCACCGGCAGGCTGAAGAGTGGCCCCCAAACCTGTGAAAAGTCACCTGCATGACAAGAAGGGGCTTGGCAAATGTGGCCAGGTTAAGGGTCTTTTTATTTTAACTGAACTATAGTTGACTTTCAATGTTATATTAGTTGCAGGTGTACAACCTAGTGATTCAGTATTTTTATGGATTATACTCCATATCAATTCATTATTTAATTTTTGCTATATTCCCTGTGCTGAACATCACATCCTTGTGTCTTATTTATTTTATATCCAGTAGTTTGTACCACTTAATATAGTATTTTTCCACAGAGAGCTAGGAAAAGCTCACTCTTCAGAAAAGGAGACAGATGAGTGTATGGGGGGGGCGGGTACTAAGTTCTGATCACCTGAGCATTTTGGTTCAGTAATAGGCAGTTCAAGGAGGGGAGGGATATTCCACCCCATGGGACTCTGAGCTTTCTGGCTCCTGTTCCAGGAGACACCACACATTAATGTCAAGGAAGTGAGCATGTGATGGTGGGCGGGGGGTAGTGGGGGTTACATGCCAAGGAAAACTATGACCAGGGAGAGGGGGTTGGTTTTACCTTGTTCCATAGGATTGAAAATCACTCAGGCAAGATGGAAGATGCCATCTCTCCACCATGCGTGCATGCTAAGTCACTTCAGGTCTGTTCAACTATGTACAACCCTATGAAATGTAGCCCATCAGGTTTCTCCGTCCATGGGATTTCCCAGGCAAGACTACTGGAGTGGGTTGGCATGCCCTCCTGCAGGGGATCCTCCTGACCCAGGGATCGAACCCACGTCTCTTTTGTCTCCTGCATGGGCAGGTGCATTCCTTACCACTAGCGCCAGCTGGGAAGCCTGCCATCTCTCCTCTCTAACACCCCACATCCATGAGAAGCAGGTTCTCCTCTGAGCAATTCTAGGGCCCAGGTGGGCAGGGGACTGAACTAATCATGATGTTGACAATGAGTCCACACAAACAGGAAGAAAACTCTACCAGATCTACTGATCATATGGCTTAGCGTGCCTTGTAAATTTAAACAAAATCTTCTGAACCATCTTTAATGCAACAGCTCTTTCCCAAATGCCTTACAGGTAGGTGCTTGGCATGTATTTACCGAACATAGAAGGAAAAGATTTCTTGCATAATATCACACTCAAGATCTGTGAGGATTATGACCTAAATGTCCATCTACAAGAGACTGGATAAATAAATGTTGGCATATTTATACTGTGAAGTACTATGTAGCCATGAAAACAAGAACATACTTGAACTGAATGAGCTGACCAAAGACGTTCTCCATGACATAACCTCCCATAACACATTCCAGACCAACAAGGATAGTATGCTTTCGCTTTCGTATGAAAATGTGTGTATAGACACACCTAGATAAGTGGCAAATCATGGCAAAATATCACAAAAAATTCTCTTGGAGGCATTTTAAGTAATAGAGGGTGGGACTGGAGGAGAAGGGGCTGAAATTTCCACTTGGTCTTTTAATCATTATAAAGGGTGCGATGTAAGCAACTTTTATTTTCTTCTTATTCTTCTGTATTTTTAAAAAACAAAAACCCTTTAAAAGATTCCTGAAGGGTTTTCACTATTTAAAGGAGTCATTTTGTAAAGTGAAGAAAAATAACAGCTATTATTTGCTGAGAGCTTGCTGTCTGCCAAGCCCTGTGTCAAGAGCTTTACGACATTATCTCGTTGATCCGGTCCCCTTTGGAAGTAGATACCTTATTATCTCACTTTGTGGATGCGGAGACAGGCTCATACAGGTGACGAGACTTGTTGGAGGTCCCACCGCAACAGGTGGTAGAGACAGCATTTCATCTGTGGTGTGGTGGCCGCAGAGCACCCCAGTCCCCCTGCCACCCAGGGCACTCTGTTGACTACTCCATTCAACAGCCTCCTAGCTGATGGCTCTGCTCCCCGTCTTCCTCCCTGAAATTCAGTCTCCTTAGAGCTGCCAAACCAATCTTTTAAAACCCATGAATTGGACTTCCCTGGTAGTTCAGTAGTTAAGACTCTGAACTTCCACTGCAGGGGGCATGGTTTCCATCCCTGGTCGGAGAAGATCCCACATGCTGCCTGGTGCTGCCAATGAAAAAATTGAAAAAAATAAATTAAAAAGCCCATTAATTTAGAGAAGTCCTTGGTGGTCCAATAGTTAGGACTCTGCGCTTTCACTGCCAACAGCATGGGTTCAATCCCTGCTTAGAGAACTAAGATCCTGTAAATCACACAGTGTGACTAAAAATACAAAACAAAGCAAAAAAGCCTTCCCCACCAACCCCATTAATGTAATCACAATCCCCCTGCTTTGAATCCTCCCACTGCCCATGGAATGAAATTTCAGTTCCCTGATGCTCCTCAGAGTTCAGTTCCTGGAATAAGCGATGCTCTTCCCGCACCGGGGTCTCTGCTTTCAGCTCCATCCGTGTAGAAAGCACTGACTCTGCCTTGCAGGCTGCCTTCCTCTCAGCTTTCCCATCTCCATTTCATTTGGCCCCTCAGAAAGGCCAACCTGATCTCTCCAAATAGGCCCACCTTATTATTCTCCTCCACACACCCCTGTTGATTTCTGTCACTGCAGTTACACAATGTGTAATTAACTAAACTAATTATTTTGTTTACTTATCATCTCTCTCCCTCTACTAAACAAGGGCACAACCCCTGTTTCTCATTTTTTTGTTGTTGTGTCCCCAGCACCTTGCACACAATGCCTGCATCTAGCAGGTGTTCAACAAATTCAAGGCCACGTGAATGAGCTGCCTCCAAAAATGACATAGGGTGTTGTGGTTGACAAAACACTGTCGGCTGTATTTATTATCTCTGGAAGGAGGGACGTCAGAGGAAGCTCTCGTGCAGGCTACAGAGACGATGCTGCCGGTAACATATCCCATCGGCCTCCAAACAGCTCTTCATCCTGGGTCCAGCTGTGGGTAGTTTCGTTGGTTGTCTGTCCACTCCCAGAGGCTACTTGGTAGACAGCTGGGTAAAGATGAGGATCATCTGTGATCCTGAAACAGCTCTTGGCCCACCCTGGGGACAAACCCTTCCTGGTGGCCTCCTCAGTCAGCATGCATTCTTAGCTAGCACGCATCCTCACTGGATAAGCCATTCTTCCTCCAGGGCATGCTTCGCAGAACATAGGGCACAGAGTCTTAACCACTGGACCACCGGGGAAGTCGCCTTATTTTCTGTATACTGGATACTCTGGCAGCTGGGGCCATGCTGACCTGTGTTTGCGAATTCTTAGTAATAGTGAGTGACTCGCCTGTGGACACACGTTTCCTGTGCAAACTAACCAATTCAGAGTCCTTATCCCCCTCCCCCATCTCCTCCATGTGTCTTACAGTCTGGACCACTACCCACCTGCCTTACTCACTGGACAGACAGCTAAGGACAGCCTCTGTGCCTCAGAGCCTACTGAAATTATTCAAACTATTCAAATTATTCAAACCCATTTGCCTTGCCTTGCCTGCAGAAATTACATGCTTCCCCATCATTCTGCCTGCCTCCTGACCGACCCTGGCGCTTCTCCTTGTAGCCTTTTTTGCCTTCCGATTCTAAGGGTCTGAGAATATCAGAACTTCCTCCTTCATGATAGCTATTTCCATATCTCTGTGTCTTACTGTGTTGCTGTTTTTTTAGTCACTAAATCATGTCTGACTTTTTGCAACCCCTGTAACCCGCCAAGCTTCTCTGTCCATGTGACTCTCCAGGCAAGAATACTGGAGTGGGTTGCCATTTCCTCCTCTAGAAGGTGTCTTACTATACCTTACTATAAAACAATCCTAAGCAAACGTTAAAATGAGAGTGTTTTCTATTGAACTGTGTGTCCAAAGATGCTTTTTATATCTATTGTCAGTGTTTATTTTTAACAGATTCAGTTATTTATAACAGCTGCAATACACACTCTGTGTATACTAACAGTTCCTGATGAAGACAGAAACCATGTGATATTCATTCACAAATCAATTGATTAAACTGATCCTAAAAACAAACAATGCCTCTGTGTGGAGAGCATATTCCTTATCCCAGCCACAGTCCATTGATTTTGGCTGTCAGTCACTAACTGATTAAGACATAGTCAGAGGTTTGTCACCTCTCTGCAGACTCTCCCATGCCCCGGGGCTGGGATCAGGACCCCCATCAAGAGATGGGCTTTGTTCCATCAGAAATTAGGTATCTGGGATTCTCTCTGGACCCTCTTCCCCTTACATCCTGTCTAGTGGATTATCCGAATCCTGGAACGGCTCAGAAGGAAGTATAAAAGCTCAGCACTCTCTTTATTCAGCCCCAGATGCAAACATTGTTGGGTTTCTCTGCTAGACTTGGTTCCATCATTTTTGCCAAGAAAATCAGATTATAAGGCTGCTTCTTGGAGGCCGTCGTGGCGCCTAACTGTGCCGACTGTCGGGCAGTGGAAAAGTCCTTCCTGTGTCTGAACGAACCCCCCATATGGCCCGCCGCGCCCTTCTCTTCTGTCCTGGCCTCGTCCTGCCGGGTGTCTCCATCCTTCTTGCAGACAGTTTCCACCGGCTTGCTCATTGTTATTTGTTCTCCTTCACAATATATCAAACAGATGGCTTCATCCTTTCCTCACAGGTCCTATTTTCTGGCCTTTAATCATGTTTGTGGCTTAATGTGGACCGATCCGCCGGGCAGCCATTTGTCTGAGACCTCTGTGGCCGAGGCCGTCCACGGTGCCTCCTGAGCTTGTCTGGGTTCTGGGGTTGGATGGGCAATCGCTCTTATCCGCGGGCTGGATATTAAACAGCTGGGACTCTTTGCAGCCATTTCAGGGATTTGCCCATAAGACGAGGAAGCAATTTCAGGGATGAGAAGCAATTGCTTCAAAGACTCCATCCAGTTCCCTCAAAGTGATGATGGCAGGAAGGAGCTGGGGTCGTGTTTTCAACTCCTCTACCGTTCCTGTTATTGGGTTGGCCAAAAAGTTCATTGGAGTTTTTCTGTAAGATCGTGCAGAAAAACTCGAACAAACCAATATTTTCCATTCACATCACCAGCTTGCTTGACTGGGGCTCCTGAGTGTGAACCGTACCACACCTTCTTCCTCCTCCAGACTCTGAATAGCATGTGAAAGATAACACATGCTTCTGAGTCCAGGCAGAAAAGGGTCTTCATTTTTCATTCTCTGGACATTCTCCAAGCATTTCTCATGTGCCTGGCCTTGTGCTCCTCATGGGAAAGTGAAGATGAAGGATGAGTAAGATCCAGCTACCGCCCGCCTGCCCCATCGACACGGATCTGGTGGACAGATACTAGTGAATAACTCTTTACTATCCAGGGAAGACAGTGAGAAATGAGATAATGGGGCGGGTTGTTAAGATTCAGGAGGCAGTGCACTGGAGTACATGGGTCTTCCCACGTGGGAGGGGAAGGCCTCATGATGGATGGATGGAGCTTTGGGAGTTGGTCTACTATTCACAGCATCTTTCACACAAGACTCCATTCAGTTTTAATGTCAACCCAGTGATGCAGGCAAGGGTTACAGCCATTTGTCAAGTGGGATATCAGGGTTCAGGGCAGTTGGGTGACCAACCAAAGGCCACCCAGAGGGAAGGCTGGGGATCTTCAGGGAGCCTGTCTAAGTCTGGGGGCATCACTGTGCCATCTTGCTCCTCAGGGGACTCAGGCAGGCCAGGTAAGGGCATTGCACCTGGGGCTGGTTGTCCAGTGGATGCCCAGCTGGTACAAGGGCACAAGGTGGTTTTAGCTCTAAACAAGGGGGCCTGGTCCAGCCTATGATTTTGCAGAGGGGACTCCTCATCCCAGCTGACAGGACTGTCTATGTCTGTGGTGCATTTCCCCCGAGACTGCAGATCCTCCCAGCACATGGCCTCATCCATCCTCACTAGCTCATGGTCGACCACG
>NW_011494752.1:13047650-13075576 GCF_000754665.1 Bison bison bison
GGGCAACCACAGAAACATCTGCTGTTCCCTCCATGTCTGCTTCAGAGCTCACACTTGGCTCCCTTGACCTTTTATAGTCCCTGGCACTAAATCCAGAGGAGGGAGAGAGATGGGCAGCCAATGAGGGTCGTGCCCACCGACTAGCCCCGCAAGGCTTGCATTCTTTCCTCATTTCATCCATGTAACATCACAACGGGCAGCCAGTCTCTCCAGCTTATGGAGGAGAAAAGGGAAGCCCGAGGGAGTTCTTTGATTACTCAAGAGATACTCATTTGACTTAAGAAAGATAAGCCTTGTCAAGAATCTATAATACGTCTTACTTAACACATGGTACGTGCTCAATGAATGCTACTTGTTTTGTTGACGATGTAACTTTGGGGAAGCATCAGTATCTCCTCTATTAGTATCTCCTCTATTGTTACCACACTGGACATCATTGGAAAGCTGGAGTCTCTTCGTGCAGAAACTAGTCTCATGAAATTCACAGAAAGCTTCTATTAATATTCTACAAGGGGGGTGGTGCTTAACCTGAGTTGTAACTGTGGTCTCTGCGAGTGGGAGCATCATTCAGAAAAGTGGAATGTGATTCTGGGAGGGGTGGAGGTGGGCTAAGGCATAAAAGATTGATGGTTTGGGATTAATGCCCATGGTAGAGAGAGGACTGACCAGGACAGTGCTAGGGGCCGAAGCCACAGCCCAAGGAAGGCTGCACGCATTAGAATGACCGCTTGTCGATAAGGGAGAAGACAGGACCCTGTGGCGTTTTCCTGGCATAATAAATATTTAGCCAGTCACCATGAATATTCAGTGGGGCAGAGATTTGCAGGGAAGACCCTTGAGAGAGCCTGAACTGACAGGGGGACAGACTTCTGTTAAGAATCTCCCAATATTGGGGGAGGAGCGTATGCCAACAGCGGAGGACTGGACAGGCTCACAGGTGGAGGCAAAGAGCTAGAAGCTTCAGCGAAGACAGGTAGGTGAGTGACAGCTGGCAGGAGCTGAGGGTCTGCAGGAATGGCTTGGAAAGCCTCGCTCAGTTGGATGGCCAGGCCACAGAGCAGAAACACAGGTCTTATTATTTTCATTTGTGTGCAGCTCTCTACCATCTCTAGGGGATATTTTCGTGCTGGGAAGGTTCTTAGAAAGTCACAGGAACATAGCTCTAAAGACAAAGTTAAAGACAGATATCAGCCCCCATGGTCCTTAACCATGTAAGTGTGCAGAGGGGATGGCAGGCCCCTACCTGCCTCCCAGAGGACATCCTCAAGGTCATTTCCTTGACTTACTGGCTTTGAGAACAATTTCCTCCAGGGACACGGCTCTACAGCTACAAAATGGAATTTGTGAGAAACAGCTCTGGCCTCCGCATGTATCATTTGACAGTGGTGGATGCCGGGACCAGAGGAGGGAAGACTCTGGTTTCAGTGACAGAACCCAGGCTGAGACACAGCTCCGCTCACTCCCAGTCCAGTTTCTGCTCTTTTCCATCTGCAAAGGAGGGTGTTCGTGGAGCCACTGCCAGCTCACTTGGTGCCTTTGGGTGAATTAGGAACAGGGAGGGTGGTCACCGCCCCAGGGAGCCAAAAAAAAAAACCAAAACACCTCTCTTCCAGGTGCTTCTGTGTTGAGCACAGCCTGTAGGACTCTGTGTGATGAGAGACTAGAAGTGGGACCAGGGGGTTGCTGACTCAGCCTCTGTCTGCCCTCTGGTCTCCCACTCACTCATTTTTTAAAAATGTGTGCTTCCATCTTTTCAATGTCATATGGAACAAACGCTACCGAAGGACTGTTTAGTGAATGTAGTTAGTTCTGCTCACTGTTTACTATTGATTAAATGTATTAACTGTCCCAGAAAAAAAAAAAAGTACAGTTAGTAAATGCCTCCTGTATGCACAGTAACACCTTCCTGACTCATCTGGTACAAAATTCCACTGGAAAGGTAAAGAAATGGGTTTATATTGATGAAGGGTTTTCCAACTATGACAACTTTACACCAAGATGAAGGTATGAGACTGGTAGGAATCGTGGTACTCAGAGGATGTGACTGAGGGGACGGGTGTTTTTAAGATAACATGGACTCCTCTCTCTGGATTTCTGCTGTCAAACCGCAATCCTTCATGCTTGGTAGGAGAAAGCGGGGTTAGCTCTGAACAGCAGTGATTTAGAGAATATCTTCAAATGATGTTTATGGGTTTGAGGGCAGGAGTGTGTTAAGAACTTTCTGATGATGAGAACAGTTTAGAAGTGGTCCATCATCAGAGACTGGAACAGGCCCCGATGCACTGCCCTGTTGCGGGAGGAGTAGACCCTTCAAAAATGAAATGCAAGACCCTCTCATGGTTTCTTTGCAAGGTGGATGAGAATCATCACTTCTGGGCTATTCTGGGGGCAAACTATGGAGGTCCGTGTGCTGTTCTCATGAAGAACACCATTGGGTGCAATGCATCTGTGTGTGCATTCATTCATTGAATATTCTTAAAACACCTACTAAGTGCCAGCAGCTAGAGACGGCCTAGATGAGATCCCTGCTTTAAAGTTTGCACAGCTTCAGTTGGGGCTTCCCATGTGGCACAGTGGTAAAGAATCTCCCTGCAATGTAGGAGGCCCGGGTTCAGTCCTGGGTCAGGAAGATCCTCTGGAGGAGGAAATGGCAACCCACTCCAGTATTCTTGCCTGGGAAATCCCATTGACAGAGGAGCCTGGTGAGTTACAGTCCATGGGGGTCACACAGTTGGACATGACTTAGCAACTGAACAACAGCAACACAGTGGCTTTACAGTGTTGTGTTAGTTTCTGTGGTACAACAGAAATATAACAACACTGTAAATCAACTATAACTCAATTAAAAAATAAATAAATGAAGGAGTTATTATCTTTCCATTGTGTGTCTCAACATACCAAGCATCATGGGGGACACACAACAGACCATCACATCAGAGTCCAAAGTGTCATTAGAAAGTAAGAAGCACTGTTATCATATGCCCAGGACCACTGCCCACTTCTGTCTTTTTGCTTGATAAGCCTTCTGTTGGCTAATCAGCCCTTCATCATCAGAATTTAGCCCCCTCGTACTCTATGGGGGCATTCCATCCATCCCAGATCATGCCAACCATGGAACACTGGGGTTGAGAGCGGAAGAAAATGCGAAGAAGAACAATTCATCGAGGAGATAATGACAAAACTTGTGATAAGGACTTAAGTAACAAGGCTGCTCTCCTGTGAACCCATCACAGAGGACCAAGGAGAAACATGACAAGTCAGCAGATTATTATATATGGAGACATGAAATGCCTACCTTCTCTCTGAAAACATTTAGCCGGAAGAAGAAAAAAAAAACCTCACAGAGGCTGGAGTGGGGTGAGTTGCTGATGGGTCTGGCATTGAGAGATCTGTATTAACTGGAGGGAGGTGGCTCCATCCCCAGGTTTGATTCAGCCCATTCTGGGGAGCAGTTGGGGGTCTTCTCTGAGGTCAGCATAGTTAAGCTAAAACATTCAACTGCTCATTATTTCCACAGATTATACCACTTTCCTCAGAGTATTTTAGAAACAAGACAACAGCCCCGTGCTGGGTGAGTTAGTCCAACCCTAAATTTTTGAGGATTTCATCCTTCATTCAGAGATCCTTCCTTCTCCTTAATTTCCTTCCCTCCCCAGAAAACCACGTGCTGTAGGTGACTCTGGTTCTGAATGTCACCTCGACACTGTTTCTCATGCTGAAAAGCGCATGCCTTGTTTTTCACACCTGTGACTTTATTTACATCAGAAGTTGGTTCTTCATTATTACTGAGGCACAAGCCATGGTCCTCTGCTGCCACTGGAAGAGGCAAGATGGCGCCCAACCTCAGAGAACGCTCAGATGGGGCTCCAAGAGTCTGAACAGAAGCAAGCTCACAGTTTGAAGACTTTTAAGGAGGCAAGGGTTGGGGATGAGACTGTCCCTGCCCCTTCGGGGCTCTGACCAAAAGAAGTAGAAAGTTCTGGAAGTCCTATCTTCCTGGCTTTCTCTCACTTCTGTGGGAGGGGAGCAGGCACATGTATTCCTATTTGCAAGACAAGGAACCTGCAGCTCAGACTTTCAGTGTCTTGCATAAGATCACAAAGACAAACACAGGGTGAAAATCTCATGAGCTCCATGAATGGAAGCTAGATCAGGTTTGACTGGTCAGAGATGTTCAGATAGTAAAACCAAGACTTTCTCCTGGGTGTCCACACAGCAGGACACCACATCAGACACGGCATCTGCCCATGTGTGGATTTCATTTTTACTGGCCTGCTGCAGTTTCCTTTCACTCAACGTTTGTCTAAGAGTGTTTTGCTGACAGCTGCCTTTCCAGGGCTTGGGTTGAGGAACTGGATTAGGAACACTGTATGCTAAAGGTCAGAGTCACAGTAATTAGCGCAACAGGCTTGAAGAGCGGCAGCAACCAGGACGGAGAGCTGCTGAGTCTCCGGAGTTCCTAAGGCTCTGAATCTTTGTTTTGGAAAAGGTCCCAGCATAGACGGAAGCCCAGTGAATGTGTGTGTGTGTGTGTGTGTGTGTGTGTGTTGTTTGGGTCTACGTGTTTGTTTTGTTTTGTTTTGTTTTGGGTTTTCTTTTTTGGCTGCACTGCATGTGGGATCTTTGTTCCCCGACCACGGATGGAACTTATGCTCCCTGCACTGGAAGCATGAAGTCTTAACCACTGGGCTGCCAGAGAAGTCCCTGATCTATGTGTCTTTATCACACATAGATTCATGGGACCACCCCACAAAAGACGTACAGGGTGGGATGAATTGTTACCACATGTAACATAGATAACCAGGGCGAGTTCAATGCGTGAAGCAGGGCACCCAAAGCTGGTGCTCCATGACAGCCTAGAAGGAGACGGTGGGGAGAGGTGTGCTGGGTGGAGGGCACGCTTGTATACCTATGGCCGATTCATACTGCTTTATGGCAAAAACCAGCACAATATTGGAAAGTAATCATCCTCCAATTAAATAAATAAAATTTTAAAAAAGACACGCAGATTCATCCAAGCACACCTCTCTTTGGTCCAGGCTGTCCCCTCCACATACAGCATTGTTTCTCACTCACTGTTCCTTGGTTCGGCCATGTGCTCAGTCGCTCAGTTGTGTCTGACTCTTTTGCAACCCTATGGACTGTAGCCTGCCAGACTCCTCTGTCCATGGTATTCTCCAGGCAAGAATACTGGAGTGGGTCACCATTTTGTATTACGGGGGACTTTCCCAACCCAGGGATCGAACCCACATCTCTTGCATCTGTTGCATTGGCAGATGCATTCTTTACCACTGTGCCATCTAGGAAGCCCTCGGTTTGGCCAACTCCTGCCCGTTTATCAAGACTCAGGCTGCAGGTCATCTCCTTTAAAAAGCCTTCTCCAATCCCCTGTCTACTTGTGGATAAGAGATCTGGTTTCCTTTACCTGGGACCCTGTGGCTTCCACTGCTTACCTGGCTAGAACTTTCCTTGTCTACTGTCATCTCTTCTCCTGGCCTTTGTGCTCTTAGAGGTTAAGGGGGTGTCCTTTCTACCTCCACATCACCAGCACTTAGCATACACACGGTAGGGCCTCAGTCACTGTTTGCTGAATGTAATCAAATTTAAAAAGGATAAATATCCCATGACCGAGGGCAAAAAACCATTCACAAGCAAAACTGTTGTGTAATTGGGATTTAATATACTTAATTAATACTGGTATACATGCATTGCTAAAACATTAATTTTTAATTAATTTGAGTTATTTTGTAAGAATTTATGTGCGAGTATGCACGGTGACGCTTTGCATACAATTACGTCTCTTCTTTCAGGAGTATTATGTGCTATGAAGATCTTTTCAATAATTTCACTGAGTTTCATTTTAGTGTTACACTTCTAGCCTCACCGTTTTGAAAAAGTCTTATTAAAAACCACATCTCTACACCTGTGTTTTCTATAAAATTGTTACTCACACTGCCTTCTACACAACTTACCTGCATCATGCACTACATTTATTTGAGAATTTGACACTGAGAAATTCATGTTCTCCTCCATGGAACTGGTAAGCTTCTATCTTTCCTATCTGTATATGTGTTAGTCATTCAGTCGTGTCCGACTCTTTGCAATCCCATGGACTGTAGCCCGACAGGCTCCTCTGACCATGGGATTTTCCAGGCAAGAATACTGGAGTGGGTTGCCATTTCCTTCTCCAGGGGTCATTTACAATAAGTTGTTGCAAATCCTTTACAGAAGGAAAAGTGCCTCTACATGCAACACAAACGTCACAGATTCTGTGCATCTTTTCTGACCTAACCCTCCCCGACTCTCGTCAACAGGAGAAATGGACACCTCCATTCTCTTTGATCTGAGGACAGTTTTATCTGTTATTGTTTCTGTTGTGGCATAGATAATATCATATTGCAATTATGATGGCGGAGAATCACCCTAGACTCTGAGCTTCTTGAAAGTGAGTGATGGACCCCATTATCTTTGTGTTTCATGGGCATGGATGTAGGCAAGTGACACATACTTTTTTGAGCTTCAGTTTCTCTATCTAAAAAATAGACGTAATAATAGCATCCTCTGTATAGGGTAGATGTGAGGATTAACAGAGATAAGCCAAGTAAGGCTGGCATATAGATAACCGCTGAATTAATGCTAGTGGATATTTATTATTATTATTAGGAGGAGAAGTAGTAGGACCATAAGTTCTAATATGCCTAGTATTAGGAGTGCCTGCCTCAAGGTAAAGAATCTGCCTGCCAATGCATTAGACATGAGTTCAATCCCTGGATCAGGAAGATCCCCTGGATAGGGGAATGGCTATCTGCTCTAGTATTCTTGTTTGGAGAATCCCATGGACACAGAAGCCTGGTGGATTACAGTCTATGGGATTGCAAAGAATCGGACACGACTGAGTGACTAACATTAATACATAGCTTGCTGCTGCTGCCAAGTCGCTTCAGTCATGTCCGACTCTGTGCGACCCCATAGACGGCAACCCACCAGACTCACCCGTCCCTGGGATTCTCCAGGCAAGAACACCGGAGTGGGTTGCCATTTCCTTCTCCAGTGCATGAAAGTGAAAAGTGAAAGTGAAGTCACTCAGTCATGTCCGACTCTTCAAGACCCCATGGACTGCAGCCTACCAGGCTCCTCCGTCCATGGGATTTTTCAGGCAAGAGTACTGGAGTGGGGTGCCATTGCCTTCTCCCAATACATAGCTTAAAGCTCAATAAATATTTGCAAAGTAGATGCTGGGTGAGGAATAGACACCAATATGCTATCCCTCTCCTGGTGAGGGTCACCATGCTGCCTGTTTCTGAGAAGGGGATGTGGAAACAGAGATTAAAAAAAAGATGGAGCCGAAACCAGAAACCAGGTGTGCAAGTTCCTGGCCATCACTTTCAGCCAACATATGCAGCTTTGTCTGAGGGCTTGCGAATCTGCAGGAGAAAAGAAAACCTTCAAATCCCAGGCTGTCGTCCTTCGAGGCTCCAAAAGACGAGGCTTCTCAGGCCGGATCAAGTGTAATGTGTCAGAACTGTCAAATGCAGCCTACACTCAAAGACCCAAGACTGAAGAGAGAGCACCGCAGACCTCAGCGTAATCGCAGGCTCTTCAACTTCAACCCAACTTTGATCTGGTTCTTAGCTTTCTCTTTCTACTAAGAAGTACTGAGATGGACAGGATTTAGCCTGACCTCCTCCCCCTTCCTTGCCTGAGGTGCTAACGAGCTCAGCTAAAAGGAAGATGGCAGATGGCAAGTGAGGCATCATTAGTCTAGATGCTCACTGGTGCCCAGGACCCCTGTGCTAAGGGCTCCAAGGCTCCCCATCTCCAAAGCTCCCTCCCAGCACGTTCATATGTGGGGAGAACGCTGTCTGTAGGATATCCCTTTCAGAGGTGAACTTCTATCGCTGGACTCTACTAGCAAAGGTGACTAGTACTGAGCCTTTAGCAGGGGATTCTCTGGTAACTCGGACAGTTAAAGAATCTGCCAGCAATGCAGGAGATCCGGGTTCGATCCCTGGGTTGGGAAGATCCTCCTAGAGAAGGGAATGGCAACCCACTCCAGTATTCTTGCCTGGAGAATCCCATGGACAGAGGAGCTGGCCGGCTGCAGTCCATGGGGTTGCAAGGAGTCGGACACGACTAAGCGAGTAATACTTAACACTCTTCAGCATATGTCAGGCACTGCGATAAGTGTTTTAAGTGTGTTATTTAATCTTGGCAACAGCCTTCTGAGGGAGTTACTATTATTGGTCCCACTGGAAGGTGAGGGAACCGAGGCTTCAAGAGGTTAAGTACTTTGTCCAAGGTCACACAGCTGGGGAAGGCTGAGCTGGGACTAGGGCTCAGGTCCCCTTGGACCCACAGACTCTGCTCTTCATGGCACAGGTTTCTCTCTGCTACTCTCTCAAGAGCAGGGCTGTGACAGAACGACAAGAAGGGTAGGTAGGCTTATGAGTCGGGGGCGGGGGGAAGATGGGGATGCACGGAAGAAGAAAAGGCCGGAGGCTTGGGAGGCTCTGCTGATGGGCAGATCTGAGTGGATCAGCTTCAGACTGACCCCTGCTGGAAAGTTCCACCTCCCTGAATGACCACATACCACCCCTGTGACTTCGAGTCTGAAGCTCCATTTCTTTGGCTACAAGATCAGGACGACAGCAACACTGAGACATAACAGCATGCCAAGCTTCAGATGCCAGCATGTTGATGAGCAACCCCAAAGCATGGTCCTGGTGTTGTGAAGGTGACGATGGCCATGAAGAAGGCACGGAATGACCAAAAAGGGGACGGGGGAGGAAGGAGGGCCTTCCTACAGGACGTGGACCGGTGACAGATTTTCCGTTTAGCTTTGCCCCCTGTCTGTGCTGAGGACTTGCTCTGGGCATGTACTTGTTAGGAACAGAAAGCCTGCAGCATTCTCTCATTTAGCAAGGGCGAGATGTCCACAGAGCAGCTCTCTGCTCACAGAAGGCTCTCTTCGACGTTTCTAATACATGGGCCCCAGCGCTGAGTCATTGGCGTTCATCCTGGGAGCAGACGCGGGTCACTGTCCACCCAAAAGAAGTTAGTGTGAAGAAGTGGCAGGACTCAGAATATATGTCAACTTAGTGTAGGTGAAAATGTCTAACACTAAGACTCGTGGGCTTCCCAGGTGGTAAAGAACCCGCTGCCAATGCAGGAGACTCGGATTTGATCCCTGGGTCAGGAAGCTCTCCTGGAGGAGGAAATGGCAACCCACCCCAGTACACTTACCTGGGAAATCCCATGGACAGAGGAGCCTGGCGGGCTACAGTCCACTGGGTTGCAAAAGGGTCAGACACGACTGAGTGACTGAACAACAACAATGAGACTCACAGTGGGGATGAAAGTATTTTGGGTTTGAATCTTGACTCTCTGATGCTGTTTTTGTCTCCACTCCCCACCATATACATAACACCACGGGGCACATTTTGGACAGCAACTCGAGTCTTTTTTCCCTCAAATAAGAAGTGACTCTTAGAAAATCTTTGATGCCTTTCCCCATGAGAATCTCACCAAGCTTAAGCTCTGGGATGTCTGCCGATAGCGTTTCACTCCTGTGGTTTAGATGTCTTCACACCTTTCTTACTCGAAAGAATTCAGACATGTTCCTGTCCCTGATGGGTTCTTTTTTTTTTTTAAGGTGAGTCTTTTTTTTTTTCTTTTTTAAGAAAATTGAATTTCTCATCCGAGTGAAAGATTATCACATATCTATCCCTATAGACATCTCTTTTCAACCCTTCCCCATGAGAGTAGTTTGAAATCTTCACTCTTTGCTCTCCTGAATTTACCTTGTGTGCTAAATCTCTTCAGTCATGTCTGACTCTTTGCGACCCTATGGACGGTAGCCTACCAGGCTCTTCTGTCCATGGGATTCTCCAGACAAGAATACTGGAGTGGGTTGCCATGCCCTCCTCCAGGGGATCTTCCCGACCCAGGGATCAAACCTGTGTCTCTTATGTCTCCTGCATTGCCAGGTGGGTCTTTACCACTAGTGCCATGGTGGCTATTTCAGGGAAGGTGGCCTTGGGGACACACTCACTGTGCCTCCAGCCTGGCTTCCTGATAGCAGAGGGACTGGGAAGGGTCCAAGATGGGTGTGGAGTGGGTTTCCTGAGTGGGGAAGCTCCTTTGTTCACTGAAGGGCCTGAAGGTTTATGGGAAGATGGCGGTGAGGGATTCAGCTTCTCCTCTGCTCCTTCCCCTTTTCTCATATTCCACTGTTGTCCTACCCTTTATCAAGTAGTTCCCTCTTCTTCCTGCCTCCTGATTGGTCCTTTCTCCCTGGACCCAGGCTGTTTTTATCCCACCCCCACAGATTTTCCGTTTCTCCATGGAATAAGGCGAGCATGCTTGAGGCTGTCTGGGGTAGGAAGGACCAAACCCAAAACTCTGGTCATTACCTACATTGGGTACTAGACACAGATTAGGAGTAGCAAAGACAGCTGCAGTAAGAACGCAAAAGAACTTCCATTTGTTAAAGGGCTACTATTACAATCCGACTTCCCAGGGCTTCCCAGCTGACTCAGTAAAGAAACCTCCTGCCAATGCAGGAAACTCAGGTTCGATCCCTGGAGGAAAAAATGGCAACCCACTCCAGTATTCTTGCTTGGGAAATCTCAGGGACAGAGGAGACTGGCAGGCTACAGTCCATGGGGTCACAAAGAGTTGGACACAACTGAGTCACTGAGTATGCATGCTCTATATTTCAGGACTTCCCAGATGGCCCTAGTGGTAAAGAACCCGTCTTCCAGTGCAGGAGACTTTAAGAGACATAGGTTCGATCCCTGGGTCAGGAAGATCCCCTGAAGAGGGACATGGCTACCCATTCCAGTATTCTCGCCTGGAGGATCCCATGGACAGAGGAGGCTGGTGGATTATAGTCCATGGGGTCACAGAGAGTCAGACATGACTGAAGTACCTAGCACTCACGCCATATATTTCAGGCACTTGCTCTACATTATCCCTGATTCTTACAGCCAGTAGAGATGTGCACACTGATGCTTATTCAAACCCACAGAGAGGTAAATACTATAGCAAAATTTAAATAAATAGCCCCAAGACTACTTAGATCTGATTCCAAAGTCTCCTTTCTACCATGCTTCTCTGCTTCTTCATTTGCTTCTGGAGTCAAGTTCAGTTCTGACAGGAGTGCACAGAGAGTAAGGAGGAAGGAGAAGGTGGGAATCAAGGACTAGTAGGTTCTCCTGTTACAAACTGGATTTGCCCTCATCCTTCTTCCACATCCCCTCTCTTCTGAAAGAAACCCACAAAAGTCCCTGGATGGCGGGAATTGTTGGCTAGCATTTTGTGCAGATGATGAATTAGTGAATTTTTGCTTTGGACTGCCACCAGTCTCCTATTTCTACACCTCCTTCCCCTTTCTGTGGCTCCTAAAGAAGAGAAGCTTCTTATAAAAGGGCAGATTCCCAGTCTTGCTCCTTCTTGCTTCCTGGGGACCTGGTAGAGTGCACAGCACTGAGAAAGTACTAGATGGATATGGAATGAATGGATGAATGAATGAATTCTCCATGCCAGCAAACTCAGGACCCATAGGCTGCCTCCTGCTTACTTGGGATGCACCTCACTATGCCCCACCTGGGTTATCTTCCCCTTTCCTCCATCAAAGTACAAAGAGGGTTGATCTCAGTATGTTCTGAATCATAAAAACAGATGAATCTCCTCTCTTCTCCGTGAAGGATCAGAAAGCATGACTGTCAAACCATAAATCCCTCTCTCCTCAAAGTGCTGAAAAACTTCAGACCAAAACAGAGATAGAAGGAGACAGAGTTGCCTTCTGATGATTCAGGAAGCAGGTGTGTGATTACTCCGAATAAAGGGAAGATGACAGTGGAAGGGAAACTAATGTTTCTTCTTCTTCTTTTTAATGTGGACCACTTAAAAAGTCTTTATTGAATTTGTTACAACGTTGCTTCTGTTCATGTTTTGATTTTTTGGCCACCAGACATGGGGGATCTTAGCTCCCTGACAAGGGATTGAACTCACTACCCCTGCATCGAAAGGCAGTTTTAACCACTGGACTGCCAGGGAAGTTCTCTTGCTGTTTCTCAAGTGTTCCTAAGTGTCCAGTAACCTCCCAGGCGCATTATTTATGTGTGGTCCCGTCTTACAGATGACATTAGGATTAGTGCCCTTTTACTTAACTTGAGCAGTGGCATCACCTGCTTAAGTTACCCAGTCTTGTAAGGTGTGGTTCCAGGATTCACCTCGAATACACAGGACTCCAGTCCACACTGTTTATTTTTCAAGAGTCTAGTAAGAGGCCTCTAGTTGTTGAAGTTTCTACTCATGAAGTATGTCTCTCTCCACTGCTGTATACTGGGGCTTTAATCGAGGGGCAGGAATGGTTGGTTAGGTCAGTCATATTTCAACTCAGTGTAGCAACAGAAGCAGTTCTTCAAATGCTGTCCAAGGGGGACACTGAAAACACACGTTAGGTCAGGGAAGAGCTGTTCTGTATTTGTTCTTCACTTAAAGTACCTAAATCTCCCTTGGAAGATGGTGCGCCACACCCAGGGAACAGGTGCTCTTGGGCTTCTGCAGGGTGGATACAAACTCATGTGATGGAAATTTGAAGATGAAATTGCTAGGGGAAAAAATGTCTTGGATTTGAGGACAAAGAAGTAAAATTCAGAGCTGGGGATGTCCATGTCGTCACTCCCTCAGGAAAGAGGGCTTTTTCCCTTAGACCAAGGGGAAAGACTAGCTCTTGTATGTCGTTGAAAATGATCCTTCTTTGACTCAGTTGATACACTGAGATCTTTGAACCAAGTCCGAGGCAGCCATAGGACCCTGTGTGGTGGGATGTTTGGGGGGTGGGTGGTGTGGACCGATAGGACAGAGACGTAAGGGAGAGTGCCTCTCTGCTATTGCCTACGTGGAGGATGCTGCCACCTCCCAAGGGAGCTGCATCCATCCAGGAGTCGTGCGTGGATGAGCCTGTGAAATTCCTCAGTGGTACTCAAGACAGTGGAGAGGAGCACATGGCTGGAAGGAATCAAGCTGCCAGGCTGACAATGGGAGAGACGAGTTCCCAGTGCAAGAACGTGCGGGTGGCTGATGCTCGGTTCGCACGTTAATCTGTGCTTCCGCCCCTCCCCAGACCATCTCCGATTTTGACATCGCAATCCCGTGCGAACCAGCCCCCAGCCCAGCCGAAGGGAGACTTGTTCAGCAAACGCCAGCCCCAGCCACCTAGGCCCCTCGGTGACAAGGCGGTGACAAGCTGCATTGTGAAGATATGGCTCCCTTCATCCTCTCTCGAAAGCCTCTTGCCGCTCTGTGTGCGTCGCAACAGGCTCAGGCAGTGGTAACAGGCTCCGGCTCTGTTCCTGCTCTTTGCTGCGTTCAGAGTGAACGTGGCGGCCGGGTTCACAGCCTGCCTCGGAGCGATGCTGTCAGTCACTCTGGTTATTCTACAGAGGTGTGTCCGGAAGTAGAAGCCGGTCTCTATGCAGGCAATATGGAGCGCAGGTAACTGAGGCGAGAGTGTGTACCGTGGACGCCCCGCTGCAGGCCCTAAGACAGCACTGAGCCCCTCTTCAGGCAGCCTCACACCCCCAACTCTGTTCCTTCATCTTCTGTGTGACACATCGGCCAGGAGACTGCATCCCACCTGCTCCAAGCCACAGGGCCTCAAACAACACAGGTTTATTTTTTGTTGGTGCCAGGTGCCCACCGGGGGCTGCTGCTGGGGTGGATGAGAGGGTCCATTCATCAGAGTCACTCAGGGAATCAAACTTGACTGATAGTAGAGGGTAAAGAGGCCTCCGCAGGGTCCTGCAATTAAAAGCTTGGGCCTGGAGGGAGGGGACACATGTATGCCTGTGGCCGATTCATGTTGACATATGGCAAAAACCATCCCAATATTGTAAGACTTTTTACTCCTACTCACGATACATGGCCAGAAGTGGCCTCCTGCCCACCCCCCACCCACCCACATCACACTAAGGCCAGAAAGTGCTGTGTCCTCTTAGTGGGCAGAATGGAAAATATTGGACAGATAGCACTAATGACAGAGCTAAGTGTAAAGAATGTGCCTTTTTTAAAAAAAATTTATTTATTTTAATTGTAGGATAATTACTTTACAATATTGTGATGGTTTACTCTGTGTAAGAGAGGGGTTCCCTGGTAGCTCAGCTGGTAAAGAATCTGCCTGCAATGCAGGAGACCCTGGTTCGATTCCTGGGTTGGAAAGATCCCTTGGAGAAGGGATAGGCTACCCACTCCAGTATTCTTGGCCTTCCCTGGTGGCTCAGATGGTAAATAAACCATCTGCAATACAGGAGACCTGGGTTCAATCCCTGGGTTGGAAAGATCCCCCAGAGAAGTGAAAGGCTACCCACTCCAGTATTCTTGCATAGAGAATTCCATGGACAGAGAAGCCTGGTGGGTTACAGTCCATGGCTTTGCAAAGAGTCGGACACGACTGAGCAACTTTCACTTCAGTTACCTTGTGTAAACATAACTTTTTTTAAGTTTAAATTATTAAAATTTATCTATTTTGATGTATTAAGTTGTGAGAGTGATCCAAAAATAAATGTATTCTTTTCTTGCAATGCTATGAAGACAAATGGTTTTCAGAATCTCCCTTTCTATTTCTGATGGCACGTGCTGTCTTCTAAAAATCTAAGTAACCCGTTCTTCAACCACTTATGTTTCATTTTTACTATTGGACAATATTGCATGGCCTGTAATGTTCATCATTCTCGCCTGTAGTTCTAATTAGAACTTATTTGACTGATCCTAAAACTACATATTTCAAGCAAATAAGTCTCTGATCATGAATACTGGAATTTGGAAGCCAAAGATGTGCTTATCTCTGCATGGCTCCTTTTTACAATTAGAATGCTCCTTACTTTTAAGATTTCCCTCTCACCTTCCATCTTCCGTATGAAAAGAGACTGTCTACTCCGTGAAGCTGTTTTCAAGCTTCTAACTTATTTCTTAAAAAAAAAAAAAAGGTACAAGGAAATTCCCTGGCGATCCAGTGGTTAGGACTCGTCACTCTCACTGCATGGGTTCAATCCCTGGTTGGGGAAGGAAAATTCCACAAGACTCGTTGCAGAGAAAAAAAATAGAATGAGACCATGGAGCGTGAGAGGTGGGGTCTGGGGACTCTGCTCCACTCTGCTCAGTTGTGCTGTAAAGCCAAAGCGACCCCCCGAATTAAAATCTATTTGAAACATTAAAAAAAAGAGAGGCTGAAATTTCTCAGACTGTCCTTATTGGGAAATCCTACATTTTGCTGGTTATTAAGCAATTTGGGCTGAATTTCCTGTCACTTGAAGCTAAGGGAGTTTTAAGTAATACAGTTGCAATAGTGAAAGCCACTTTTATATCCAAGAGCATGGCATTTGAAAACTTGAAGGGAGTGGAGCAAAGGAGTGCTGGAAATGGAAAGGATCTTGTTGAATAACCAGCTCCAACCGCGATTCATTCAAAGATGGGGAGACCGAGATTCAGAGAGGGGACATCTGTGCATGTGCTCGGCAGCAGGAGTGGGAACGTGACCTGGACTTGACATCCACTTCTCTCTCTCTCGCCTCTTCCCACTTAGATTGGGACGGACTCTCTTCTTCTACAATAGTGAATGTCCTCTCTGGTTTGTTCTTCCCATTCTCCCTCTTCGTCCTCATTGATGTAGATTTATTTCTTAAAAAAAAATTCTATTTTGAAAATATTGCAAGCACACAAAAAATACAGAAGTAAAATAGACACTATGACCCTCCATCTAGTTTGAATCAATGTTTTCCAGTTTTCCTGCAGATTTTTCTTTTATTACAAAAAAAATCTAAGACATTTCTGTTATAGCTGAAGTCCGACTGCCTTCTCCATGCCTTCTGCATCCTGTCTAGCCTACCAGGCAGGAACTGCTATCTTACATGTGGTTCTATGTTTCTCAATATTACTTTGCACTTTAAATAAAAAACATGGATACTTCAAGGCTGGCTTTTATAATTTTATGTCAATCATAATGTACATATCCTATTGGAGCTTGCTTTTCTCACTCACTATTGTGTTTTGAGATTTATGTTGATAGAGGTAGATTTCTTAACCTTGAATTCTGCAAAAATGTGTTTATTTTGTCTCACTTCCTGAATGATAGTTTAGCTGGTTACATATGACCTACATACAACCCTTCAAGTTGTGAACTTTCAAAGATATGAACATATTATAAACCTATTACAGTGTAGTACTATACAGCTGATTGTGTTAGTTGGGTACCTAGCCTATGTTGACCTTATAAACAAACTGGGATTATGAACAAGCTCTCAGAACACAGTTTGTTCCAATGTAGGGGACTTGGTTGTATAGCCCCTTAGTTCAGTTCAGTTCAGTTCAGTCGCTCAGTCGTGTCTGACTCTTCGTGACCCTATGAATCGCAGCACGCCAGGCCTCCCTGTCCATCACCAACTCCTGGAGTCTACCCAAACCCATGTCCATAGAGTTGGCGATGCCATCCAACCATCTCATCCTCTGTCGTCCCCTTCTCCTCCTGCCCCTGATCCTTCCCAGCATCAGGGTCTTTTCCAGTGAGTCAACTCTTCTCATGAGGTGGCCAAAGTATTGGAGTTTCAGCTTTCCCTTAAGTTGATGGTAATTTTGCTTCATCACAGAATTATTTGGCACAAGTGTGTATGTTGAGAAGTCTTCGCCAGTTCAAATTTGTTCCTGAGTAAAGAATCTGTCATTAATTTCTATCTGCTTTATAATGTTACTCGTGATTTTGGGGTTTTGGTTATTTCACCTGATGAAGGTCACTGTGTTTCTTGAAATCATGGATTCAGGTCATTCACTAATGCTGGAAAAACACTTTACCATTATTTATCCAAATACTGTTTCTCCCATATTTTCTCTTTTCTCCCATAATTATCTTTTCCTTTGGAATATACATTAGATACAGGTGGGATCTATACATTTTAAGCTATTTAACCTAATTTTTTCTTTTTATATTTTCTCTCTGTATAATTTTGTATAATTTCCTCAGAATTATTTCTAATGTATTAATTCCCTCTTTGGTGGTGTTTAATCTATTATTTAGTCTCTCTACTCAGCTTTAATTTTAGTTTATGCTTTTCTCCATGTCCAGAAGTTGTATGTGGTTCTTTTTCAAAGTTTCCTGTTCTTTTTCATATGATCCTCATCTTTTATTTGTGGGACACATCCTTTTCTTTATATTTTCAGTAATTTTAAGTACACTTTTAATATTCTTTTTCCAAATGCTCTGTTCAAGTTCAGAAAGTCTAGTTATCAGATAGTTGGTGTGGCTGTATGGTGAAATGGTCTTCTGTAAGATGTTCTTTTTACTTTCAGAAATCCTGCAATATGCCTTTCCACTCTATTTCTGTTTGTGCTTCTACTGAGCACCCTAGGAGTAACACTATCTCAGGATCAATTTTTATGCTTTATGCTATATTTCACCTTGATGGTTTCCTGTACCTTTTCAGCAACATAAAATCAGACCTTAAACCTCTAAGAAATACAGTCCTGGTTTTTATTTTTCCAAAGAAATTTTTTTTTTTTTTTTTTTTTTGCCAAATGCAGGCAGAGAGAGAAGAGCTTCTTTCTTGCTGCCTCATGCTGATGAGAACATGTTTTCTAGTTTTTCGAGGGATGGGGTCCTTTGAGAGTCATGAGTCTATGCTTCTCACTTTGCTCAGGCCTGAGGTTTTGTGTCCTTTCTCCCATAGGTTACTGGTATCAAAACCCATTCTTTCCCAACCTCGAAGACTAGCAAGAAAACCAGTCTCTACGTTGACTAATCTTGTTTTAATTTCCTTGTTTTTTTCTGGGACTAAGTATTTTCCCCTTCTTTCAAGTTCAGCCGTGAATTTTAATTCATTTGTGTTCTATCCAGTGTGGTGAAAGGATTTTCAAGTTGACTTAGTGTATGTAACCCAGTTGATTTACCTCTCCAGACACGCTTGGTTGTGTTTTCCTGTTGATGGTGAAGCCTCCTGGCCCAACTGCTTTCTTGTAGATGCAGAGGGACTGTTTGACCTCTGTGCCTCTTTCATCGCATTCCACTCACTTGGCTGACTGGGGTCTCCTTAGTGACTGCTTCCAGGTCCCCCATGCCAGTCACAGGCACGTCTGATTCCTCCATGTGCGTGCCTATTGCTTCTCACTTCTGGGCTCTCCTGTTGCTACTGAGGCATGAGACAGCCTGGCCCTTTGCGACACATGCGATGTCTTGCCCAGAGGATGCAGGTGGAGGGATGGGAGGACCACTGGCTCACTTTGATCACGGACTCAGCCTGAGGACTGTGGCTTGTGCCATGGTCGCTGCCCTCCTGGGTCCCAGGGTCCCAGCCACTCCTAGGTGGCTACTCAAGGGCCTCGGAGGTAAACCCAGAAGTACAGGAGACTCCATGTCACACGGGACAACTTTCACCAAAGAGAGACAAGAAAAAGCATAAAAATCCTCTTCCCTTGCACCCTAAGGTGGACTATTAAAGCATGCAGTGTTGGGGAGGAGTAAACAAGGAGTTTGGGACTAGCAGATAAACTGCTATGTATAAAATAAATAAACAACGAGGTCCTGCTGTAGACATTGGGTTGGCCCCAAAGTTCATTTGAGTTCTTCTGTAACATATATATTATAGAGCATAAGGAACTATATTCAAATCTTGCCATAAAAAATAATGGAAAATAATCTAAAAAAGACTATATATATATGTATATATATATATAAATGAATCACTTTGCTGTACACCAGAAATGAACAGAACATTGTAAGTCAACTATGTTTCAATTAACAAACAAACAAAAATAAAGCAAAAAGAAAAAAACAAAACCATGCCATGGTTTCAGGTGACCTCTCTGAACACATCCTAAGAAACTGAGCAATCAACTACTCTTCTTGTAAAATCCACAACACAATCCCTTAAATTGGCCTTCCTATCTTTCCTGACTCACTCTTGTTTTTTCCGGCACTCTCTTGTCCGCCCCCTGGGGTTGTACTTCCCCACATACTAATACCTAACAACCTGCTCCAAGCTCCACTTTCTAGAGAATTCAGCCTAAGATACTTCTTTGCCATCCTATAGGAATCTGCAAGTGGTAAAGAACCTGTCTGTCAATGCAGAAGATGCAGGAGATGCGGGTTCAATTCCCGGGTTGGGAAGATCTCCTGGAGGAGGGCATGGCAACCCACTCCAGTGTTCTTGCCTGGAGAATCCCATGGACAGAGAAACCTGGTGGGCTACAGTCCATGGGGTTGCAAAGAATCAGACACGACTAAAGCGACACACACACATTCAGGAATCTGCAGTCCCTCTATTTCTTATCCAGCAACAACTACGGGAAGGCAGAAAGCCTCTTGAGAAAGAGGAACGTTCCTTCCACTGTTTATTTACTGGTTTATGGATATCAGCTTTGAACTGACTCTCAGAGCACCCACTCTTTCTACCTCTCGGTGCTGGACACGGGCAAAGTGGAGACGGTGTATGGAAACAGCTTGTTATGGGCTAAAAGTCCTTGACTCGTGTGACCTCTGTTTTGATTTATAGATTGAAGTGGGACAGTGGACATTGATGGAACCTGAGAAGTCCCCCTGGTGCTGTTATTCCCTCTTCCTTTTGGTTGAGTGAATTATCTTTTCCAGCCTTGCCTCTCTGCTGAATCTGCAGGATCCTTCTGATAGTAATCTTCATTTTAAATTTCAGGCTCTCTAAAATTTCATCATGAAAACAATGTTCTCACCATAGTGCTTTATCACCAGGGGAATGCTGCATGGAAACATTTCATCATAAAATCTCAAAATAGGAGAGCTGGAGACACCTCACTGCAGTGCATGATTGGTGGGAGAGATTCAATATTCGTTCAAAGACTGAACACGTCTATAGGAGGAAACAAGATGGTGGAAAGGTCTAGGAAGCTGGAAATGACGAGAGGTGGGATTTAGTCCAATCGTTTGCGGCCCTAGGGTAGGTCATTTAATCCAAAGGGGCCTCAGAGTGACTTCTGAACACCTTTCCTATGCGGGGAGAAACTGCAGGAGAGGTAAGAGACAGAATCTTGCCTCCTAGTTTAGAAGACAACTATAGAAGGGTTTCCATGTCTCAGCATCTTGGCAGTCAGAGTGCAAGCAGTAATCTGAACTTGGCCAATCAACTGGTCCACCCACATCTAGAGCAGATGATGCTATAAGGCACTGACTACTTAGAATTCATTTGCGTGGTGGCCGTGTCAACTTCTTCGGTGGTAGCAGCAGTGGGACCAACTGTGGAAACAGCCTGACTACACTCTCCTAGGGTCCTGTTAGAGCGGCAGCTCTGTCTCCTGGCCTCTCACTGATTCCTGGATCCTCTATGAGCCTGCATCTTCAGCTTTGCTATCGAGTCTGTGAATTACCTGATGGTACTCCAATGTATTCCTTTCCTGCTTAACTTATAGACTTGGTTTCCACTGCTTACCACCAAAACCCCACAAGTGGAAAGTCTAAACTTCTTCCCTGGTTCCTAATATCCCACAAACTTCTCTGTGGTGCTTTGGGCTTTGCAAAGCACTTTTATACACATTGTCTTATTTCACCCTCAAAATGCCCACATGGGAATTTATCATGTGCATTCCATGTGCGTGAACAGATGGACATCACAAGGGTTAGTGGTTTGCTGAAACGGACACAGTCGGGGACTTCCCTGGAGGTCCAGTGGTTAAGAATCCGCCTGCCAATGCAGGGGGCATGGGTTCAGTCCCTGGTCCGGGAAGATCCCACATGCCACAGAGCAACGAAGCCCGTGTCCCACAACTTCTAAAGCCCGTGTGCCCTTGAGCCCTTGAGACACAACAGGAGAAGCCGCTGCAATGAGAGGCCCTTGCACTGCAACTCGAGAGTAACCCCCACTCGCCTCAACTAGAGAAAAAGCCCATGCGCAGCAACAAAAACCTGGCACAGTCAAAAATAAATCCATGGAGAATTTATAATAATTAAAATTATTAGAATAAATAATAATTCTGTTAAAAAAAGAAATGTTTACTCTCAGCGAATATAACATAAATTCTCAGAGGAAAATAAAAAGCGACACAATTGGTTCAGAAGAGTCGAATCCCATGCGCTTGTTTTACGTCACCAGTGGACTGTGGCCAGGTTCAAACGGGATGATGAACGTGGAGGTGTGCTCTGGCCTGGAGAGAGATGTATGATTATTATTCTTGATTAATTACTTAGGAAGAAGGTGGCGGGAATAGGAGATAAAGACAGAACTGAGCTCCAGCCCAGTGCTATTTTTCATTAACTCTCCCTTCAAAGGATGCTTTAATTACATTTATAGCTTACTTTTGGGGGGGGGGGTGCTTATTTTTTACAGGTGGTTTTGGGATAGAAATAAGAAAATCTCTTGGTTACGTTTAAAGAATTTATGAAGTCTTCACACAGTGTTTTCAAAAGCCATGTAAAAATGTCTCCACTCCATCTGAATCCCTAATGGTTTTCACTCAAGGTCATCTAACAGTGATTTAATCACACCTCTGAAGTGAGTTGATGATAACAACGGAGGACCAGTTCTGGAATTATTCCGATACCATCCAAATTGTCCTCACAGCGTTCCTTTCTCAGTTCTCGTCTCTTTTACCCTCTCTTCTCCTTTTAATTTTTTTTTAACTTTTTATTTTGTATTGGAGTATAGCTGCTTAACAATGTTGTGATAGTTTCAGGTGAGCAGAGAAAGGACTCAGTCATACATATACCTGTATCCATTCTCTCCCAAACTTCCCTCCCATCCAGGCTGCCACATAACATTGAGCAGAGTTCCCTGTGCTACACAGTAGGTCCTTGTTGGCTACCTGTCTTAAACATAGCAGTGTGTACTATCCCAGTATGTCCATCCCAAACTCCCCAACTATCCCTTCCCTCATCCCTCCAACCCCGTCTTCCTTTTAAGCCTTGTGACTCCCAGGACCTTGGGCACTCATGGCAGCCTCGCATCTCCAGGTAGGGAGGAAGAAAGCCAGGTTACAGAGGAATGGAAACACAAGCACGCCACACTAAGTTGTACCTGCTGAACAAATGGAAACAGCATAGAAATGGAATGGTCTCCACTGACCAGAGAAACAGGACTCAAGTCATTGAAAGGGAAAAGCACAAATCCGTCATAAACCCAAGAATGTGATGGCAAAAGTAGGTGGGTGGGGCGGGGGGAGAGGAGCACCTTCCCTATCAGCCTTTCCAGTAATCACAATGACTGACAGCCTCCCCTGGGACACTTATGCTCTAGTGGAGAAGGCGGGGTAGAATATTAATAATCACAACAACAAGCTTATATTAGCACTTTACAGCGGGCAAAGTGACGTGAGCAGGGCAGTTATTACTTCTCGATTATATACAAGGAAATAGCCTCCAAGAAGTTAAGAGACTTGTCAAACATTATATAGCCATTGGGGAGTAGAGCTAGAAATCAAGCCAAAGTGTGTGTGTGTGTGTATTTTGGAGGAGGGGGGAGATGGAAAAAGAACAAAGAAATAAGAGAAGTTGATGGTTGTGAAGGATAGGTGGGAGAAAATGTGTGAAAGAGACGCCTCCAACCAGATGGAACTAAGAAGAATAAAGTGATAAAATATCTACCAAGATAAAATGTCATACCCTGTATGACACTGAGAGAGAAAATTCCAGCCAAGTAGGGTAACAGATATGGTGCGACATGCCTTCATGATTTGGACGCCAGGATGTGGACATTTCCTCTGTTGATAATGACTTAAAAGAAAAAAATCTGCCCTATTACAGATCACGGAGAACCATGACTTACATTTCACATTTTTGTTTTTTTGTGGTGATATTTTGGACATATTTGGTCCTACTTTGAACATTCTGAAGGTCCTATTTTTAACATCCTGAAGTTCAAGGGTTAAGGAGGGGCACATATGGCCTGTATTGCACACGCACACCTGTTCACAAGACAGGCTAATGTACATTTCTTGAATACCTCTCTTTGCTGCCCTTTCCTGAAAATGGACCAAGCTAATTCCTGGATCTCTTCCCTGATGATAATAATAGATGATTAATTTATTCAGATAGAAGCATACATTCTGACCTCTGATCTGTTCATCAGTTTACTTCTTAAAGATGTAGACTCTAAGGAATGGATAAAGAAATCACGGTACAGATATACAATGGAATATTACTCATCCCTAAAAAAGAACACATTTGAGGCAGTTCTAGGGAGGCGGATGAACCTAGAGCTTATTATACAGAGTGAAGTAAGTCATAAAGAGAAAAACAAGTTTCGTATATTAACACATATATAAGGCATCTAGAAAAATGGTACAGATGAACCTATTTGCAGGGCAGGAGTAGAGAGGCAGAGAATAGACTTTGGACACAGCAAAGGAGGGAGAGGGTGGGATGAACTGAGAGAGCAGCATCGACATATATACATTACCATAAGCAAACCAGATAGCCATTGGGAGGCTGCTGTATGTGCAGGGGGCTCAGCCTGGTGCTCTGTGACAGCCTAGAGGGGTGGGAGCCCCAGAGGGCAGGATATATGTATACTTATGGATGATTCACATTGTTGTATGGCAGAAGCCAACATAATACTGTAAAGCAATTATCTTCCAATTAAAAAAAAATTGAAGGAAAGACCCACACTCTAGCTCAGTTTCTAGAAGCTCTGCTTCTACCATGACCAAAATGCCAGCAGTGACTTTGCTTAGAAGAGGATCTGAAACATCTTAGCTGAGCCCTAATAGAAGTGAAGGTTATTCTCCGAACTGGTCCCCCATCTATGAAAGGCCAGAGCTGTCCCAGAGAGTCTCATCGATTTTTGCCAACACCCCGAGGTGAATCTACAAGGTGCCATTTTACTGAACAGACTGTTTAGCTGGCCACCGGGTGGTACCCAAGGGCACGATCTGCCTGAGCATCACTGTCTTACATAGTCTTGCAATCAGAAGCCCCAAACAAAAATCACTCACTAACGCATCCATTTACTCCTTCAGCCTATCTACGTTCTTAGAATAAACCATCTCTTAGTGGTAATAGAGTTAATAATTTTATCACCTATTTTGTGAATTAGTAGTTTGACCTTTCAGAAAATAACCCTTGTCAAGCTTTCAGGGCTATTCTCTAATTTTCAAGTCTCGTGAACAGAATAGATTGGTTTCTTAGTCACTTTTCTTGGTTTGAAAGTGAAAGTCCCTCAGCTGTGTCTGACTCTTTGCAACCTCATGGACTATACAGTCCATTGGAATTCTCCAGGCCAGCATACTGGAGTGGGTAGCCATTCCCTTCTCCAGGGCATCTTCCCAACCCAGGGATCGAACCCAGGTCTCTCACACTGCAGGTGGATTCTTTGCCAATTGAGCCACCGGGAAAGACTAGGAATACTGGAGTGGGTAGCCTCTCCCTTTTCCAGGGATCTTTCCCACCCAGGAATCAAACTGGGTTTTTCTGCACTGCAGGCAGATTCTTTACCAACTGAGCTACCAGGGAAGCCCACAACAAAAATTGATTACAATCCCTTTTAGCCTATTCTGTCACAAGGAAGTAATACAGCTGTTGCCATTACTATTATTATTAGTTTGCCAATCAGATCTCTTTTCAAATGGTAGCTTTTCTATCATTTTATTTTAAATCCTTTTGCTTTGTTTTTTGTAATAAATAGAATGTAAGTTTTGGAGTCACATAGGTTTGGATTCAAACCCTAAGTGATTTGCTTGCTGTGTGAAGTTAAATAGTTTGATGTATGTGAGATGCAGGCTTTGCATTTGAAAAAAACCTCAAAGGGTTTTGAAAGGATTAAGTCAGACATAAAAGTGACTTTCAAAAATGTTAGTTTCCTCCCACAATTCAGTTTACTCATGTCTTTCTTGAATTTAGCACCAGAAATACAAAATAATACCCAAGTGAAGGTACATCTTATATTTGTACATAATCAATAAACATAAACAGTATAATGAATATTTTCTTTGATGTTTTAAAAGTCGACACATACATGCCATTTTTATTGGTCTTTAGGTAAATAAACATGAGGAGTCCTAAATATTTAAAAGCAAAGTAATGTTCACTGAAAATGAAAATCACTTTGGGACTTCCCTGATGGTTCAGTGGCTAAAACTCCGCACTCCCAATGCAGAGGGGTCTGGGTTCAGTCCCTGGTCAGGGAACTAGAACTGTGTGAACCAACTAAGACTCAGTGCAGCCAACTAACTAAATAAAAAATAAAAATAAATATTTTAAAATAAAATTTAAAAATGAAAATCATTTTTAGGAGAATGAGAAGCAAATAATCTCAAAACACATGAAATATTATGATATTCACCAGTGGAACTGGCGATCTAGACAGTTGAGCTGACACTATGAACTCTGTTCATCCACAATGAGACCAGGTTAACTAACAATTAAATAGTCAGGATTTCTCATCATGCAGTAAGACCGACAAAGCGGACTGTACTGCTCTCTTGGAAACCCACAACATGCAGATGACAATATGCAAAAGAACCTTTATAATAAACCTTGCAGGAAACAAACTTTAAATGTTAGTGAGTCCTACATTTTACAACTGTATTTGATTCATAGAACCCGTACAAACATAGAACAGAGCTAATATTCTGTGGACCATAGTTTGGGAAACACTAATCTCTTGGATCATACCAAAATCCTATAGCACAAAAAATCAAACAATAAACAACAATCACAAAGCCGACAATAAAACCCAGGCCTGTTAAGTGTGGTTTAATGTATATAAATGACATAGCTAGTGAACAACTTCATTAATAAGGCTCTTGTTTATACCTTTTAAAACTATCAATAATTCTCTGACTTAATATACTCTGCTTCATTCAACAACACAATGATCATTAGAATCCATGAGTAACTGCACGTTCATTTGAGTTTTAATCATTTTGGCTCTCAGTCAGTCAAGACTGTCAGCTGAAACCTACAAAGCGTAAATTATTTTCTAGGCTTACTCATAATTACTTTTGCTCCATGGCTGATAAATAAACAGAACGCAGAGTGTTCTAATAGCCAGGAGCCAGGGCTTGAGGCTAGATGCAGGTGAATTTGCACCCTGATTCTCCAATCCCTGATCTTGGAGAAGACATCTAAACTCTCTGTGCCTCAGTCTCACCATCTGTGAAATGGAGCTATTTCCTACTTTCTTAAATGGTTCGAGGGTTAAATGAGATTATATAACATGGTTTGCATATTACCAGGCATGTAGTAAGTGCTCAATAAATGTTCATTATTATTTCATGAACTTGAGAACCTGAGTCGATCCATTATTTTTTTTCCTTTTGTGGATAATAACCTTCTTCATCTTTGGGGTATATATAGCTCTTGGAACACCAATGTAGCCAGCACATTTCTGCCTCCAGACTGATATTTACCTACATGCCACTTACAAATTGTTCAGCTTTCAAATAAGAATCCATAGGGAGCGTTATTACTATATGCGGGTATTTGAAAGTCTGCTTCATACTTTCTCTGAGTGTGTGTTCCTGAGCTAATAAACTAGCAGGGAGCCAAGGCGGCCCTTCCATGCTCTGTTGCTTTGCAAGAGTTTGCACTGACTGGCGTTTCAATGGCAGGGAGGGGCAGGGAAAGAAAAGAGGCATGTTTTCTGTATCACTCACCCTGCTCCAGCACTGCAGTGGGACCCCAATGCCATTTCAAAGGCTGCTTGGGTATAAATGAGTGTGTCTAGGGATATGCTGATAGGAGTGCATTGGAACTGAGGTCTCTGACAGTCTAATGGGGATGCTGGTCCAAGAAGTTTATTAGCAAAGTCAAGGATGAGGGTTAAATGATAGGGTGGGTGCTGCAAAGTGATTTATCCCAATACTCTTTCCCTGCAAACTTTTCCCTGGCCAGTCTCTAGTATACCGTCTGGTAAAGCTTGTAAAAATCAAAGAGAAGACGGAGGAGGAGGAAGAAGAAGAGGGGAGGGAGGAAGGCAAAGCCAGGCCCTCACTTGGTCAGCTCAACTTTGGCTAATGAGTCTGCGGTAGACGATGGCCTCCTTTCTCCAGCCTGCCCTGTATGCCCTGTATGCTGGTTCTGCAGCCAGAACCAGCCCAGGTGAGGCTGCAGCATCATGCTAGACACATGGGCAGACGCCCCATCCACAGAAACTGATCAACCCCACTGACCACAACCAACCGCGGACACGTGAGAAAACCCCACCAACAAACAAACCGTCTGGTTGAGCGGCCCCAAAATGCCTCCCGCATGGATGTCAGTTACATATTAACACATGGCTATTGTCCACGCCCACTGTGGGCATGGCTTCTTAGCTGCAATAGAGAAGTGCTACAGAGGCAGGTTTCTTGTGGTCCTCCTCTCCTCTGTCTTCACTTTTCTATCCTTGGAATGCGACAGCTGAAACTTTCCAGCCCTGGAGCAGCCATGAGGGAAAGAACCAATTGCTTGGCTTGTGAGGTCAACAGACTCCTTTTGCTTTAAGCCAAGTTTTCCGTTTTTCAGCGTAACACAATCCCAGCTGAAAAGGAGTGTTACTGAAAGTCTGGCAGGAGTTAGGGGGATCAGTGATGACAGGTTGTAGAATGGCATACTGAAAGAGGGAGTGACCTTGGGGTTGTAAAAGCCATGTGCATTCATTCATTCATTCTTCTCAGTCATTTAAAGGTGCCCTAGTACCTCTCTGCAGACCTGGGAGTGCGGAGAAGCATAGCCCCCAGGCTCTTGTGGTTGGGAAGGATGTGACAGGAAGCTAAGTCCTGTCTCTTTGCAAAATCCCCTGCACAAGATCTCTGGCAGGCTCCTCACTGCATGCAGACCCCTCTAATTGTCACATCCACTTAAAACATAATCTGCCTACTTGTTACCTTCACCCCCGGCACAGTTGTGCTTCCCAGTTCTTTCCAGATTATTCCTGTGAAATACGGCTAAGAGTAAAGGGAACAGATACAATACATGGGGGCTGGGGGGGGGG
>NW_011494752.1:13075676-13087422 GCF_000754665.1 Bison bison bison
GGGGGGGGGGTGCTCCAGAGGGAGGTGATCTATATACACATATAGCTGATTCATGTTGTTGTACAGCAGAAACTAACACAACAATGTAAAGCATTTTAAATCCTCCAGTTTAAGAAAATCCTATGATAAACCATTATGAAAAGAATATTTTTTAAAAAGGGGAGTTTGGGGGGAGAATGGATACATGTATAAGTATGACTGAGTGCTTTTGCCATTCACTTGAAACTGTTACATTGTTTGTTAATCGGCTATAGCAGTGTAGTCACTCAGTCGTGTCCCACTCTTTGAGATCCCATGGACTGTAGCCCACCAAGCTCTCCATCCATGGAAGTCTGTAGGCAAGAATACTGGACTGGATTGCCATTTCCTTCTCCAAGGGATCTTCCCAACCCAGGGACTGAACCTGGGTCTCCTGCATTGCAGGCAGATTCTTTATTGTCTGAATCAAAAGGATGCCCTAATCTGCTAAACCCCAGCACAAAATAAAAAGTTTAAATATATTTAAAAAAAATTGCACTGCAGACAAGATAAAGAAATAAATCCAAACAAAATCAGCAAAACCAAATCACTTTGCTGTACCACAGAAATTAATGACATTGTAAATCAACTATATTTCAATAAAAATAAATAAGAAAAAATATATCCAAGGGTGGGGCTGGTGGATCATCCAGAATACAGAGCAATGAAGTGAGTTTATTCAAGTCTAAATTTCCGCCGAAATCATGCTTTATCTTAAAAATTCAAAAACATGTCGGAGAGAGTAAACAGAATTTTAATATAGAATATTAATGTTAATAGAGTGTTAATATAGAAATCACATGTATATTCCTTACCATGGAACCAATTTGGTCCTTAAGGAACATACATCACATTTATCAGGTGGCTTCCTTACCTCTACGCCTGAGGAAATAAAGCCATTTCATTCTCCACGGTAATAGTCATCGTTGTTATTTATTTGACACCTACGACATGCCAACCACTTCACTCTCATACTTTGTAATTCTCACACAGCCCTATGCGGTATTATTTTCTCCATGTTAAAAATAAAAAGGAACGTTCAGAGATTTTAACTGATTTTTTTCCCCAAGGCTTCAAAGCTGGTAAAGTGGAAATGACATTTAAACTCAGTTTCATGGATTCCAAAACTCATCTTTTCTACTACATCTTTCAGTTAATAAGCAACAGCCTCACATATTCAGAGACAAGATTTTCTTATCTTCTCCAAGTATCCCTTAGAGGGAAAAGGTAACTAAAAGAAGATCACGTTCTCATTTCAAAAAGGAATTATAAAATGCTAGGCACTTATTAGATAAAACAGAGGGGAAAGGCAGAGTTCTTGCTTTGTTTGTTTTGTTTTGTTTTTTGAGTCACTGTACCCTAGGAAGTCTGGGGACCATTTAAACACACACATTAGAATCCTGTTTCCCAGGTGGCTCAGTGGTAAAAACCTGCCTGTCAATGTAGGAGACACAAGGGTTGTAGGTTTGATCAGGAAGGGTCAGGAAGATCCCCTGGAGGAGGGCATGGCAACCCACTCCAGTATTCTGGTCTGGAGAATTCCATGGATGGAGGAGCCTGGCAGGCTACAGTCCATGGAGTAGCAAAGAGTTGGACATGACTGAGCACACACATATGCGTGCACACGCACACACACACACACATATTGGAATCCTAGGTGCATGTGTGTGGTGAGTAAATCTCTAGGTACCCACAAGAAAATCCAAAGTGGGGGAAAATCCAAAGAGACCCTTTTCTGCAGGATGGAGAGGTTCTCCCTGTTGGGCCCGGGAGTTCCGTGATAGCCTTAGTGAATTAGAAGTGATTTTTTTTTTTTAATTTCATTGGAGTACAGTTGCTTTATGATGCTGTATTACTTTCTGCTGTGCAGCAAAGTGAATCAGCTATGTATACATATACACATAGCCCCTCCTCCTTTTTTGGTATTTCTTCCCATTTAAGTCACCAAAGAGCATAGATTAGAGTTCCCTGTGCTATACAGAGACGTGGATGGACCTAAAGCCTGTCATACAGGGTGAGGTAAGTCAGGAAGAGAAAAACAAATAGCATATATTAATGCACATATGTGAAACCTAGAAAAATGATGAACCTATTTGCAAAGCAGAAATAGAGATGGAGATGTAGAAGTGATTTTGGCAAAACAAAAACCAATATGAGAGGTTTCAAAGTCAATCTAAGAAATTTCTGAAATACATGAAAGACAGAAAATTAGTGAGGGAGCAAATAGGAGAGGCCAAGGAGACCAAATTTAGCCTCTGTTTTCGCCTGTATGAAGGGATACATTAGACCAATGGTTCTCAGACCTTGCTCAAAGCAGGAGAACCACTCGGAGGAGGTGTTAAAACCCAGCCTGTTGGGTGCCACCACCAGAGTCTCTGATTCAGAGGCTCTGGGGCCGGGGCTGATAATTTGCTTTTTTTTTTTTTTAATTTATTTATTGTAATTTATATTGGAGCACAGTTGATTAAGAATGCTGTGTTAGTTTCAGGTGTATAGCAGTGATTCAGTTATACATATTCATGTAAGTTGTTTATAGGTGGTATGGATGCTGTAGGTCCAAAGACCAGACTCTGACAACCACTCCCTCCTAAACTATTCCTGGAGCCAATCAATCAGTGTGGAATAGAGGATGCCTGGGGCATCCTGGACCTAAGGGATGGGCCAGGGAAGATGCTAAAGTCAGCATCTGCCCGCTGAATGTCCACCTTATCACTCAGCCAGGTTATCAGAGGGCAGTTTACTGGGTTGACCCACTTTCATAAAAAGGACCAGGGAAGGAGAGTTAGATAGACCTTGCTAACTTAACTGAGTTCAAATACTAGCTCTGTAGTGCAATAGTCAGGCAAAGATGGGCAAAGGCACTTATTCTCTTTAACTTTCCTTTTCTGCATCAGCACCAGGGAAGTTGTAGAACCTACCTTGCAGAATTGTTATGGGAACAAAAGGAGACAGAGGTGAAGGACCTGCTGGCAAAACATGATGTTCAAGGATTAATACTGCTTCAGGGCATTGGATCAACGCATCCAACTTCTGCAGGTTGTCGACTGGGGACATTAACACTGCACAGAGGAGGTTTGAGCCAACCTGAGTTACTCTTCCTTGCTGGAGCTGGGCCCTATGGATTGCACCTTCAGAGCATCAAGGCTGATTTAAAGAGGGGTCTAAGAATCCGGGCTGGTTCTTAGACTCCTGGGAGACTGAAAGGCATCTCGGTCTTAACCCCCAGCTTGTATCTGCTGCCAATGGGAGGGTTGGTGGAGAGCTGAACTCCTCCACCAATGCAAATAATTCTGGAAGCCTTGTAAATTTTTACCACTCTGTTTCCAGTGACATAGAAACATTTCGTTTTTGGTGCCTCTGAACTCAGAGAAAGGAAAATGACCCAGTATCTGTGTATCAGAAACAACGTATTAGGTCACACCAGTAGTCTACCCAGGTAAACTGTGGTTGTGTCCCCCAAGGGAGCCTTGAATTGCTGATTCTTTATGATGTTACCCATGTGGGGCTTCCTGGTTGCTCAGACTGTAAAGAATCTGCCTGCAATGCAGAAGATCTGGATTCAACCCCCTGGAGAAGGGGATGGCTACTCACTCTAGTATTCTTGCTTAGGAAATCCCATGGACAGAAGAGCCTGGTGGGCTACAGTCCATGGATTGCAAAGAGTTAGACACAACTATCACAATGGATGAGTTTGATATTCTCCAAACTACTAACTTTATCAAACAGACACGACATGTCAGTTACTTACAAAGACAGCACTGGATAATAGACCCATGAACCTGGAACTGTGGATCCCGTGAACATGATGACCTTCAATTTCATCTTTTTAAAACGTATTAAGGTAAAAATAAATTGTATTGGTTTATAAAGTTCATGTGTACAACATGGATGGAATACTTGCTTTTTAAAAAACGTTTTATTTTATATTGGAGTATAACCAATTAACAATATTGTGACAGTTTCAGGTGGACAGCAAAGAGACTCAGCCCTTTGGCTATACAAGATATACATGTATCCATTCTCTCTTAAACTCCCCTCCTATCCGGGCTGCCACATAACGCTGAGCAGAGTTCCCTGTGCTACATAGTACGTCCTTGTTGGTTATCCACTTTAAATATAGCAGTGTGTACATGTCCATCCTAATCTTGCATTGAACCCATGTTCAATTCTTCCTTCCTTTCTTTCTTCCTCCCCCCGCCCCTTCTTTCTTTCCTTCTTTTTTTAGAGAGGGTAATTATAACTAGTATTCTCCATAGAACTGTATTGGAAAGGCAAGTTACTTAGTACCTGACCTAATTAGGCACATAACTTTTAGAACCTGTACTGGCTTCCTCAAAAAGAAAAGCTAAAAGTTATTTTAGACACTGAAGTTATAATGACACAATGATACATGGGTCTAATGAGTAATTTTATCAAATTAATTATTTCTGAAAGGATAAATTTTTATGCTCAGAAAAAAAAATCACTCCCGCTTTTTAATGTTTTGATCTTTGTAACTAATTTGAAAGATTGCAGTGAGCCCATTCCATTTGCTCTGTGAGTCTTGCAATGGCCCCCGTCAAAAGCGATAACATTCGAAATTGACCGAAGCCCCGGTCTTTACAGTTTCTCAGCATGTCCTGTCACCCTGGGTGATTAAAGTCGGTTGGTTAAATTAGCTTTCAGAAATTTTCACCGTTTTAATATCACAGCTTCAATAAGGCAGCTGTGAGCGAGGAAGACAGCTGAGCTCTTCCAAGTCCGAACCATCTGAATTAATCATCAGCCTCCAACCACATCCCACCTGCCTTGATCAATGGGGAAATAATGGTTTGTACAGTGGGGAGGTATTTTTCTGGGGTTAGTAATGAATGGATGGCTTCAGTTCCCCAGCAGTTAATGCCTAGCCCCTTAGAATTTGATGGAAGCTTCACGCCTGGTACAGAACTCCATTTCTAGGTAACACCCGCTGAGATCTGCTCTAAGGACTTGATACTTGAGTGACGGATTCTTTGCATCCATCTACTTGGGTGAGGTCATCAATTAAGAAGCATATCTTAACATTATATATCTTAATTCTTTATGACAGTGGCTCTCCAACTTGAAAGTGCATCGGAATCACCCAAGCATTTTTTAGAGCACACACTGTTGATCCTCACACCCAGCGTTTCCCATTCAGTGGGGCAGAGGCCAAGAATTTGCGTTCCTTTGTCTGTGTGTGTGATATGGACCATTTTAAAAGTCTTTATTGAGTGTGTTACAATATCACTTCTGTTTTATGTTTTGGGTTTTTGGGCCGTGAAGCATATAGGATCTTAGCTCCTTGACTAGGGATTGAACTCTCGCCCCCTGCCTGGGAAGGTGAAGTCTTAACCACTGGACCCATAAGGAAGTCCCAAGGACTTGCATTTCTAACAAATTCCCAGGTGAAGCTGAGGCTGCTGGTATGGGGGCCACACTTTGAGAATCATTGTTCTAGAGACATTGATGCTTTAGTTGATGTTTTAATTTTTAAAAATTAAGTCCCATGGGGCGGAAAGAGGACTGAGAATACAGACGCTATTGTGATGTTCTTACCTTGCTGGATTTTTTTCTTTGGCAGAAGAAGAGTCTGCTGTAGAGAACCTGGTGAAAATCATCAGCTCCCTGTTTCTCCCACTGACCTCAGAGGTAGGAAGAGGCAGTGTGTCTACCTGGTCTGGGCACAGCAGGTCCCATTTGTTTATAGATGTTAGGGAGAGCCCATCTTGAAAGAAATGACCATGCAGAAATATCAATGCCAAATCTTGGCTTTTTCAAATGTGAGGTCACCAGTGAAATGGTACACATAAACGGTGAGAAACCCAGGAATGAGGGCAGATTCATTTCACAGAAAGGTCCTTGAATGTGTGCAAAGGACCCAGAACTCTCATTTTCCTCCTGGAGGAAGGGGACTGGAGGGGACTGGAGGGGACCCTAGGTTCCTGCTTGGCCCCCTAAAAGTCAAGTGAGGCAAAGAGTGGTATCATTCACAGGAGAAATTCAGACTCAGAAACTGTCAAACTCCTGATCTTATTACCCCAGTCTTACATCCAAAAACAGATAAAATTCTAGGGGAGCAATTGTACTGTTCTCATTCTGAGTAAATTGGAGTTTATAGATAAGTTGTCCACAGAAGGTTCCTAAGTCTCTTATTTCCCTAGAGATGGTTGTGTGTATGTGTGTGTGTGTATTTAAAGAGAGAGAAAAAATAAACTTTATATTCCTAAAACTTGAGGATTGATAATTAGGGTTTCCCAGGTGACTCAGTGGTAAAGAATCTGCCTGTAATGCAGGAAACCTGGGTTTGATCCCTGGGTCGGGAAGATCCCCTGGAGAACGGAATGACAACCCACTCCAGTATTCTTGCCTGGAGAATCCCATCGACAGAGGAGCCTGGCAGGCTACCATCCATGGGGTTGCAAAGAGTCGGACACGGCTAAGCAGCTAACACTTTCACTCTAATAAGATGGAGACCCCTGATGGTCCATTCTGCTTTCAGGGGGCAAGTGAGATATCTTACTAACACATGAACGATGTGGGAATATTAGCAGTCATACTGAGAAATTTGATTCAAGTTGTATCTTAGAAAAACTTGGGACTTGCCTGGTGGTCCAGTGGTTAAGAGTCCACCTGCCAAAGCAGGGGACATGGGTTCGGTCTCTGGTCCAGGAAGATCCCACATGCCTCAGGGCAGCTAAGCTCATGTGCCACAGCTATTTAGCCCATGCACCCTGGAGCCTGTGCTCAACAACAGGAGAAGCCACCCCGATGAGAAGCCAGGACACTGCAACAAAGGGTAGCCCGTTCTCACTATGACTACAGAAAGCCCACATGCAGCAAATAAATAAAAATATTTAACTAAATAAAAGAAAAAAAAATCTGCTATCCCCATGAATAACACAGGCCTGATGCTAGACAACCTGGTCCCAGTAGAGACTCTTCCACTTACCAATACTAGCTAGATAATCTTGGCCAAGTTTCCTAATGTCTCCGTGTGTCACCTATAGAGCTAAGGCACTAACAGTACTTCTCTCCTCCCATCACTGTTATGTTAAATAAATGAATTAATACATGTAAACCACTTAGGGGAGTGCCAGGCACATAGGAAATGCTCTATAAGCTCTAGCTGTTATTATTTATGTCCAAATACCGAACCATCCTTCTCCTTTTGTTCTATGCTAATTCCTCATGCTAATGCCATTTAGATTGGCTAACACCCAAAATTTAGACTTCTGCCGTAATTATCTACATATGGCAGCGGGATCATTCCAGAGCCACCCTAATGACTTTGATTAGAACCAATCACCTGTGCCTATTCACACAAAAGAATGATTGGCAGGGTTTTGGAAGGATTGGGCAGTCCAATTAGACTCTTGTTGGGTATGAACCAGTTCGAGCGAATATGCCAGTCTTGCTGAAACAGATCCATTTCTGTATGTTTTATACAATCCAATAGAGAAACCAGAAAAAAAAAAGAAATAGAGAAACCATTGATTCTTTCAATAAAAATGGTTGGAGCTTCTGCTGTGTTCTGAGCAGCGTGCAAGATGATGCAGATTGAGAGGTGAGCAAGCCACCCCTGCTCTCAAGGAGCTCATCGTCCAGTGGGCGAAACTGATTAGAAAATCAAGTAATGCCCAAGAGACTAAGGCTGATAATAGACACTCATGGGCTGCTGGAAGAGTGCAGAAGAATTGCCTAGAACTGCAGTGCTGATCCTGGTCTGGGTGAACTGAAAGCCAAGAGGGTCCCCATTATGCCAGCAAGGTGGGAAGGGCATTCTGAGCCATGAGGGGTACAAAAGCCCAGAGGTACAAAAGAAGATGGAAGAAGGTGGAAGAGGTAGGGAAAGTGTCAATCACTCAGTCATGTTCAAATCTTTGTGGACTATAGCCTGCCAGGCTCCTCTGTCCATGGAATTCTCCAGGCAACAATACTGGAGAAGCTAACAAGACACTAATTCTTTAGACCTCTTAAGGATGGACGGGGGGAGGATAGAAAAAGACAGGATGTCAAAGATGAAGGGACAGCGATTGATCATCATATGCATGTGGGCCTCCCAAAGGGTGCTAGTGGTAAAGAACCCGCCTGCCAATGCAGGAGACATGAGATGAGGGTTCAATCCCTGCGTTGGGAAGATCTCCTGGAGGAGGGAATGGCAACCCACCCCAGTATTCTTGCCTGGAGAATCTCATGGACAGAGGAGCCTGGCGGGCTACAGTCCATGGAGTTGCAGAGAGTTGGATACGACTGAAGCAACTGAGCATGCACACATACATGTGGTGGGTCTCTGTACCACGTGCCTCTGTGGTTGTGTAAGTGTGCAACACAGATTGCTCTTGGAGAAGGAGAGAAGCCAAGGAATCATTAACCAACAATTGGGAATTACTTTTCTGTGCGCAGGGAATATACTGAACGTACCAGCTTTGGTAAGGTCGCTGTTGGTTATCTTAGAAACAGATACGTTTCCTCGAGCTCTTCTGTGATGATATGTATTGTCTAGCCGGCTGGAAAGAAAATGCAGTGCCCAGCTGGTGGGAAATGGATTCTGGAGAGTGGTTGGGATGGGGAATAAGGAGCAGAATCACAGACCCACTCTGGCAGGAAACAGCTCCCAGACCAGCCCTTCTCAGCAGGGCTCATGTAGTTATAACCTGGGAAGGTGTAGACATGACTCAGATACTATGACTCAGGGGATTGGTCGGGGGTTCAGCCTGGACAATGGGTGTGCATGCTAAGTTGCTTGAGTCATGTCCAACTCTTTGCAACCCTATAGACTGTAGCCCACATGGTTCTTCTGTCCATGGGATTTCCCAGGCAAGAATGCTGGAGTGGGTTGCCATGCCCTCCTTTAGGGGATCTTCCCAACCCAGGGATCGAACCTGTGTCTCTTATGGCTCCTGCATCAGCATACGGGTTCTTTACCACTAGAGCCACCTGGGATCCCCAGAGGATTCTAAGATGTGCCCAAAGTTGAGAAGCTTAACTCTCTACCTTTGTCACCTAAAGCTTGTTCCCAGACCAGCATTAACCCCAGAAGCTTGTCAGAAATGTTGTATCACAAGCCCCGCCCCAGACCTATTGGGTCAGAATCTGCATTTTAACATCTCCAGGTGAATCAGATGCACATGGGAGTTTGTGTTGCACTGACCACAGCAGGGCATCAGAATCACCTGAGAAGCTTCTCAGAGTTACAGATTTGCACTTCTGACAATGATGAGTCAAGAGGTTTCGGATGTAGCCTTCCATCTGCAACTCTTTTTTTAAGCTTTGGTGAGTCTGGTAAGCAAGTGGAGATGAGGACCACTGCCCTACTCTGCAGAGAGAGTTGAACGAGGGTCCAGCATGGAAGGATCTGGGCAAGACTGCTCTTATGCAGAAAGTGGGGAGCAGGCGAGGTGAAAGCTCCCCATTCTCACATAAAAGGAGCCCACCTTGGGAGGAAGAGCAGCGCGTAATTCAGAGATTTTGTACGAGGGCTGTCCAGCCCCTTGTAGTCGCAGAAGGAAGAGATGGGGATAATGAACAGGCCCAGAGGTTTACATCCTTGTTGTGCTATTAAACGATTCAACTTCAGTGTGACTCTCCAGAAAGAAAGTCTAGGGACAGAGAGCTTACATCTGCTGTGCTTATCTGCACGTGTCTACACATGTGTGTGCATATGTGTGTGTAGTGCCTCCCTGGTGCCCGTCCTTGGCATCTTTAGTTCTTTTAAGAAAGTCTCTCCACTGAGGAGTCCTTGTGAGTGCCCGCTGCACTGTCAGAAGGGAGAGGACAAACAGGTGACGGGCCAGAGAGAAATAAAAATGTGACTTAACCACAGGCATTTTCTCTCCTCTTCCTCTGTTGGGATGGAGTGGGAAACACTTTAGTGTCTGGGCCACCAGGGTATTGGGACTCTGCTCCACCCTCATTCTGATCTTCAGTGCAGATGAGGGCCCTGATGTCATGCCCTGCCCAGTGAGATTCTTGCCAGTAGATGTTCCAGTACCTGGCACTGGGTCAAATGCATAGAATGAATGAATGAATGGGTGGATGAATGAATGAACGAACAAATGAATGAATGAATGGGTGAATAGATGAATGAATGAATTGTTAGCTAAGTAGATGAATGTATAAAAAGTCTGTTATTCCTATTGCAACTATTCTGTTCATTCAGAAGAACAAAGGAGAGCGTCTCAGAATCACCTGTGCCAGGAGTTTTCACTGAGTCAGGCTCTGATCTCCCTGGAAGCTTCTAATATTTTTCTTTTCCTTTTGACAGAACACCTCGCTTCTTTGGCTGAAGTGTGTAATTTCCTACCTAGGACTTGAGTGGTGCCTCAGTCCTCATCAGCAAGAACAAGACAAGAGGTGTGAGGATTTCCTGAGCCCAGGGTGTGGCCTTGGGGTGGCAAGGCCTGCCCCCTTCGCCCCCACCCCAAGATTTCCCAGGGTTGGTGCCCCTGAGTGGCCCCAGTGGGACCTCCCTGGGACTGACTGACAAGGCCTCTGGGAATACCTCCAGCCCTCCTTTTCCTCTGCCTCCAGTCACCCAGGGAGGGGAGCGGATTGAGAACATATTTAGAAGATGTGTTCATTGTTGCTTTAAAAAATCTCCTCTGTAATTAGGTACTCTGGGGGTAGTCAACCACGAAAAGCCACAACCAGTGCTGTCAAGTCCCATAAAACAAAAGAGAAACCAATTAATCAAAATGAAGAAGAGGCTGGCTGAGTCTCAGCACCTGTCTGAGCCACTCACGCCTCCAGCCACCCAAATGGCAACCTCGACTCTCAGGCAAGCCCCCCTCCACTTGGGCTTTCCCAGAGCCTGTGTTGTGTTGACGCAAGGACACTAGGTCCTTGACCACTCTCCCAAAAATCCAACTCATCAATTTTGGGGCCAGCGGCTTTGTTGTATTCCCCCAGTAAAACTTCCAGAATGGGCCCTTGAACCTGTCTGTGGCAAGCAAAGTAAAACAATCAGGTTCTTAGTCCTTTTTGCATCATAGTGGCTCCTAGGACATATCTGAATCCACAGGAAGAGACTGAGGTACAAAGACTTGCTTGGCCTCCATCCGGTGACCTGATAGCTTTTGAACTTTCTCCAGTCAAAGGTGAGTCTTAGGAGTGATGGCTAACAAATTGAGTGATTCCAGGGAGTGTGGGTTTCGGTGAGAATGCTTCATGAAGCCTCAGCTGTATTAGCATAACCGCCAAGAAGCGTGGTCTCTCGTGGCCACTGAGCAATCCCAAGCCACAAGGGATGAATTCTCTCTCAGCCCTGCCTCTTCATGAAGAAGATGCTTCTGGGTACCAAGGACCAAAGACAGGAGGAGGCTGTGAGGCAGTCAATCCAGGCAGAGTACCACAGTGCTCTCCACCGAGTGCAATCACCAAGTATTGTCTGACCCTGACCCAATGGAAGGACCTGCACCTCCCTGCATCTTCCAAACGACACCCCTTCTCATTGCCTTATGGGAGGGAGTCAGTCTCAACTGCCTAGCCTACAGCTTCCACTGAGCAGCAACACACCCCAGACTAGTCAGTATCTGATTGCCTCTCCCAGTGCAGGAAGGACACCTCTCTCTGCTCTCTTGAAGTCTGGCATGCCCCCGTGGCTAACTCTGGCCAGTGATGTGAGTGGAGGTCCCATGCATCACATCGAAGTGGGAGTATTTACAGGCTGCTGTGCTGTTTCTCCCGCTCCTGTTCCCCTCCCATGTCAGCTGAGGAGATCCGCATTTTA
>NW_011494752.1:13087522-13105353 GCF_000754665.1 Bison bison bison
ATTTTAACTGCATACAGTGACTCCGGGGACTTCCCTGGTGGTCCAGTGGTTAAGACTCCGTGATTCCACTGCAGGGGGCATGGGTTCAATCTCTGGTCAGTGAACTCAGATCCTGCATGCCTTGAGATGCAGCCAAAAACAAATAAAAGCTCTTTTAAAAAATTATTTTAAATAGAAGTGACTCAGAGTAAAGTAAGGGTATGTCTCCCCCCAACAGTGAATCTGGTGGGCTCAGAACACCTCTCTTAAGTGGGAGAAAGAGGTCTGGGGCAAAGGGAACAGCACTTCTGAGGACTGAGAGTCAAGGACAGTGTATGTTTACTAGCCCTTGGAGTCGATGTGAATCGATTAGGTAAGAAACCTCCTGCTTACAGAATGAACTTCTAGAGGAACAGGGATCCTCTACTTAAGCCAGCCTTCCCCAGCGTTTTTGAGACCATGAAACCAGGGACCGGTTTCATGGGAGACAATTTTTCCACAAACCTAGAGGGGGTAGAGGGATGGTTTGGGGATGATTCAAGTGCATTACATTTATTATGCACTTTATGTCTACTATTATTACATCAGCTCCACCTCAGATCATGAGACATTAGATCCCGGAGGTTGGAGACCTCTGCTTTAAACAGTCTTTGAGACCTCTGACTCTCTCTGGGAAATGGTGGACTAAGAAAGCTGGATCATTCTCAAGACATATTCCTCCACACCCACTTCTGATATGGCCAAGAGAGATCATGGGAAATGGGGAAACTTCTGGAGGGTGGAACCAGCGAGCCAGAGCAAACACTGAATGAGCAAGTGCCCCCCCCCCGCCCGTCCTCCTCATCTGCCTCTCTGGGGTGACAACAGAATTCTACTGTCAATGACATAATATTTAGTTCTCTATCAGTTAGAACTCATGATCACCAGCTAGGTTTTCCTCAGTCAGTGGCAAAAGCAGAAAGTCACTCTTGCATCACATACAACATAAGGCCATGTGCTACGGTTAATCAACTAAGACTTTATCGCATGTGTGTAGCTTTATGCATTTGCCAGGATATTCCACAAACCCTCTCCATCACTCTGTTGTATAATACAGTCAAAAGCATCATAATCAGAGAGCCCTGGCCTTCATTCTAGCTCTGTTATTTCTAGCTGTGTGTTCAACATAACCAGAACCTGCCCAGATTTTAAATTACATTTAACGAAAGAAGATGAAATGGTTGGATGGCATCACTGACTCGATGGACATGAGTCTGAGTAAGCTCCGGGAGTTCGTGATGGATAGGGAAGCCTGGCATCCTGCAGTCCATGAAGTCGCAAAGAGTTGGACAGGAGTGAGTGCCTGAACTGAACCAAAGAAGAAAAAGTAACAAATCTCAGCAAATTATCTTTCTAGTCCCCTCTACAAGCCTTGTGGTGAACAAGGTCAGCCTGGAAATAAAATAAACTATATGAAAGAGAGCAGAGAAGGAGATAGCAGCAAGCCTAGGGATGATCTAAAACTCCTGTCAAAATGAGAAAGTTCACCCTAAGAATGCAAACACAGGAAAAATGTTCTGGTAGGTCAGAGTACTGACTACACGCAATTCAAAGCGACAGTCTTCTGAAATATTGCATCTGGGTGAGAAGAAGGTAGAAGTTAAGGAAGAATCTTGGGAGATTGGCTGATAAAAAGAACAACCACAGGAAGGCGGGAATGGGGCCCTATAAGACAAAAGAACACAAAAATGTCTAAGGACATTCATCTCCTTCCTAATAATAATATGTTAGATAAATTGCATTTTCTATACTAGTAGAAAAGATACCATTTCAATAGGAATCTGATCACTTCCACCAGTCATAAAATAGATAAGAGACTTCCCTGGTGGTCCAGTGGTTAAGAATTCACCTTGAAATGCAGAGGACTCCAGTTCTATCCCTGGTCAGGGAACTAAGATCCCACATGCCTTGGAGAAGTAGAGCCTGCCTGCTGCTACTAAGATCCAGTGCAGCCAAACAGATAAAGAAAACAGACAGAAGGAATAGGAATAAACACACAGGAATCTACCGTTAAAAAACATAAGATGAGACTTCAAACACCTCTGCTAATAACAATTTTCTTCCAATCCTGCATAAAAATAAACATGAAGCAAAAGAAAACTGAACACGACACTCTGAACTGAGTTAGATTTAAAAACGCATTTGTGGTTATTTTAAAAAAAAAAACACCTTGAAACAGAACTTCAAAACATTAAAAACAAGTGGCAAAAGGGAGACAGAAATTTAGAGAGAATTCACTGAACACACGAAAGATGTGAGAGAAAAAGACAAAATGAAGACTAAAGTACAAGATGCCTAGGAAAGAAGAGAGCCAAAACAAAACGTATTAAAGGCATGGTTGAAAAAGGCACGAGGCAAACGAGAGAATAAAAAGGAACTAGTGAAAGCAAAACAAGTCACATAAAACGTGGCGGCACAGGAAGACAGGAAGGGAAAAACAGCATCCCTATATTTAGAGCCCATTCAAGAGAAAAACAAAACCGTGGAAGATAACTCATACACAAAAATGTAATTCAGCCAAACTTGCTTTAAATTAAAAGAAGGTTGGATGGTACCTATCAAGACAGTCCACCAGGTACCTGGAAGATGTACTCAGCATGATCATCTCTGATGTCCTTGAAGAACTCACAGACTTCAAAAATAAAAATTATCAAGGCTTTCAAGCAAAGAGATAACTTACAAAATCAGAAGAATAAACTGTCAGGCTTCAAAAGAAATAAGATTTCTCAAAAAAAAAAAAAAAATACCATACAGAGCAAGGCGACGCTGGAACAGCATTTCCAAAAATCTCAAGAAAATAAAGGGCATCTTGCAGAAAAGTTTACAGGTAGTCAGAGGCAGATGCTAAGAAGCAGACTGATTCTCCCCAAGATCACATTCACCTGCAACAACATCTCAGGGCTCCCCACCCCCAGGTTAGTGCTGTTTCAATCCATTCGTTCATTCATTCACTTGTATATTGGCAAAAATCCACTAATCTTGAAGACAGAAGAGGAGAAAGGAGGAAGGGAAGGGGGTGGCTGGTGACCATCAGCTAGAATTTCGAACTCAGTCTGTGTCTATCCTGTGCCTGGGAAACTCAGGACTCTGCCTCCCCCCAGCCTTTCTAGTTTCCTTTCCTGCCGTGCCGTTACAGATGTGCTATGACCCCATCACTCTCCTGCCTCCCACTACAGGTGTGGTATGGCCCATCACTTTCCTGCACGCCCATGGAGGTGAGCTATGGCCCCTGAACCCCTCTGTGGTATCATCACCCACCATCACACTGGCGTTTCTACACCCATGCCTTTGTTCCAGAAGCACCCACCCACACACAAAGTGTCTTCCCTGTCCCAGTCTTGGCTCACGTTCTTCCAGCCCTGCAAGGACCATCTCCACTCCTGTCTCCAACAGGTGGCCGTTTAGGACTCCTTCATTCAGAGGCAATGGTTTCCTCTTTTAAACCCCTTCTGCTTTTCTCGGGATCAGGATTCTTGGCACCTCTCAATTGTTTGCTTGGCAGGAATCACTGCCTGGTTTCTGGAAGGCAGGCACCATTGTACTTATCTTTGCTCAACTAATACTTAAGTTTCATTGAAGTGGATAAATCCCTATGACTCAGACTTCTGAGCAGGTCACTGGAGTCTTAGAAGGTCCTTTTGCCTCACCCTCAAAGCTTAGGTGTGGGCATGCGTGCTCAGTTGCTCATTGGTATCCAACTCTTTGCGACCCCATAGACTGTGGCCCTCTAAGCTCCTCTGTCCTTAGGATTCTCCAGGCAAGAATAGTGGAGTGGATTGCCATTTCCTCCTCCAGGGGATCTTCCTGACCTAGGGATTGAATGCCAGTCTCCTGCATTGCAGGCAGATTCTTTACCACTGAGCCACTTGGGAAAGCCCTAAGTTTAGCCCTAAAGCCCTAAGCCCTAGCAGTCCTCAAGTTTTAGGAATATGCAGTTGCCGTGAAGTCCTGATAGCTGTTGATTGAGAAGCATCCTCTCCTGGTGACAGACTCCAACTGGCAGAGATAGCATTGCCACCGCCTTTCCAGGACTGGACGGCCCAACAGCTTAGCTGTCAGGGTTCCTAAGACTTGGCAATGAGCAGCAGAGAGGGAGGAAAGCCATTGCCAAGGGCTGGCTCCTGGGAAGGGGAGATTCCTAACTTGAATGACCGGTCAGTGCCAAGATCAGTGCCAGGAAGAGACTGTACTGGCCTGGGGTCATCTTGAGCTATGGGTCACGGCAAGAGAAACCTTGGACCTGGCACCAGCAGGAGACAGAAAAATAAGAACAGAGCTCAGAGCTGCAAGACCTCTGGCTGGGCCAGCTGGCCTCTGCGAACAAAGAACTTGATCTTCCTCCTCTCTCAAGGTCACTCAGTCGTATCCTACTCTTTGCAACCCCATGGACTGTAGCCCGCCAGTTCCTCTGTCCATGGAATTTTCCAGGCAAGAACACTGGAGTAGGTAGCTATTCCCTTCCCCAGGGGATCTTCCCAATCCAGGGACTGAACCTGAGTCTCCTGCACTGCAGGCAGATTCTTTACTGTCTGAGCCACGGGAGAAGCCCTTGACCTTCTGTCTTCTCCCAATGAGGCTGAAAGAGACTATTAAAGAGTCAGGGTGCTAAAGGCATCCTGTATGCCTCCTCCTCCTCCTGTTTGAGCAGAAAAGGAGTCAGGCTGGCAGAAGCCCAGGAGTGAGGGGTGTTTCCTTGACCCCAGTGTACCAGTGAGACTTCTCTCTTGCCCCACTGGTGGACACTAAGACCTCACTCTACCTGGGTTACTTCTCCCTGGAGAACACCCTACAGGTAAGAGATGAAACTTCCCAAGGCAAGATTTACAGTGCATCCTTCTCCTTGGTTCTGTAACACCCCCCCTCTCCTTACATCAGCCCAGCAGACTGTCGCAGTGGACTGGCCATGTATCCGACGTGGGCTGACTGTGGTGCCCACAAACAAGCATTAAACACAGACACGTGCAGTCCAGGACTCAGCCAATGGCCTGATGGATGGGAATCTTTCTCTGTGTCACCTTTACCAAGTTAGTGTGAATTGGTGATACTTTCAACCTAAGAACTGCTCTTGTGAAAGTGTTAGTTGCTCAATCATGTCCAGCCCTCTGCGACCCCATGGACTGTAGCCCACCAGGCTTCTCTGTCCATGGGATTTTCCAGGCAAGAATACTGGAGTGGGTTGCCATTACCTTCTCCAGGTAATCTTCCCAACCCAGGGATTGAACCCAGATCTCCTGCACTGCAGATGGATTCTTTACTATCTGAACTACCAGGGAAGCCCAGAAGAGCCCTGAAAAGGATGGAAAACTTGTGGACTGATGTCTTGATGCCTTGAGTGAGTCTCTCAGTGGTAAACTGGGTAGTCCCACCTCAGAGGTGGAATTGTGGGCAACTCAGGAAGTGGGCCCAGGGCACCATGCTTCTCAGATTGACTTGCAAGGCTTTAACTGCTGCTAAAACTAGTCTCAGTGGAGAGGGAGTCCTGGGCCACACTGAGGAGGGACATAGAGCCATTACTTCTTCCTGGAGAGTCAGGGGTGTGCTTGTCAGTAAGACTAACATGGAAAAGACGGTCCTGTGGAAAAGCTGCCTTTAAGCAAAATGGCTAAGTTTGCAAGTGGAAGTGGTCCATTGAGCAGCTCTCAGAGGGACCACCCTGGGTTTTGCATTGTCTTATTTTCTTTTCTTCTGTCTGAACAGCAGTTACATTGAGAAAGGGATTCACTGGGTGAGTGCCAAATTCAACATTCATGCAGATCCATCCTTGCTTCTGATGCAATCAATTCTGACCAATTAGCCACCAGGTGAGGTTGGCTCAATTCTAACAAAACACGGCAGCACACTGATGCTATGCGTTTATTTCCCTGAGTGTGAGGCTTAGAGGTGGTCTGTGTGTGCTGACTCCGAGCGAGCAAAGTACCACTGAGTAAAGCTGAGCACACCGAGGCCTGGTTCTCAGTGTTCAGTGGTTAATCAGGAGTCAGCAGGCAGAGGAAACCAAGAGAGTGGATCAGAACCATCAGTAGGCAGCTTAGAGCTTTGTTGCCCTCAGCCCAGAATTCCAGAGGTTCTCTGGCCTCCTCCCACTCCATCCTGGATCCCCCAGCCTACGGAAAGGCACAGGATAAAACACTGCCAGGTGGTGCTGGCTTCTCAGAGGCCGGTCTCCGGCAAGCCAGGCCCACCTTCATCTGCTTTCACTATAGCTCCCAGTTAATTGTTGCCATGGCGACCGGACGCCTTCTGAGCTCTTGGAGTCCAGCCCTTAAACACCTTGGTGTAGTCAAGCCCACTTGCTCCCCTGGCTCCCCAGAGTGTGGAAATATCTAAGCTGGATTTCTGGAGCCAAATGGCACAGGGGTCTCCTTGCCACAGTCCACAGGGTGTTCAGATCCTGGTGCGGGGGTGGTGGTCTCTGGTTCAGCAGAGGCCGATGCACCTGTTCTGTCATTTCCAGAAGAGCAGATCTAACTTCAAACCTTGCGTTACAGGCGACCATGGCAGCAGCTGGGAGGGGTGAGCATGGGCCCATGAGTGCCTGGGGTTCAGGCCAGCAGCGGGGCTCAGACCAGGGCTGCGGGGCAGACAACACAGCAGAACAGTGCTGGCGGTGGAGGACCACAAAGCCCACCCGGAACCAGAGAGCCGAAGCAGGACTCCTGCAATTGACCCGCCGCTCCATTCAGTCACCCACTCCCACTGTTACCCCTCAGACCTCATCATCACAGGAAGCTCATGCCTCCTGTGTCCACCCATCACGCTGATCACAAGGCTCCAGGCCTCTGCCCTGATGTTTTGGCCCTGGTAGACCTTTTTCCCAGACTCCTCACTGGCTGACACATGTGCCTTTGTGAGTGCTAGAATCCATATCTGGCCTTGTTCTCTTCTTGGGGAGCAGGTGCCACTGGCCCAGCCTCTAGAATTCCCCCAAGCCCCCTGCCCCTAGCTGCAGTTGTTCCTCTTCCTCTTTGGATTTGGGGGTTGAGCAGCTGGGGTGCCACCTCTGCCACTGCCCTCCTTGCTGAGCCCCCCAAAACTGGTATCAGGATGGTCACTTCTCCAGTTCTGATCTCAGCACCAGCTCCAACACCCCCCACCCCCATAGCATTTACACATCTCGCCTTATTCTCTGCCTGAGACCCGATGGAGAGTGTGCTCTGCGGCAGGAATGGGCACTCCCAGCTTAGTCCCAGGGAATGCCATCTACACAGAATGAAGCGATCCATCCAGGGTCTTTCTGTGGGTCTGGGATGCACCCCACAGGGCTCTGGCCTTGTCTCCATCTTGTTGAGGGGGATCCCAAGGCCTCTGAGGCTGTGTGGGTACCAGCAGCATTCTCATCCCACTTCTCTGAACTCTAGAGATGGGTGTGGAAGATGCTCTCAAACCAGACAGGCTGCGCCTGCTCACACGTCCTCACGAAGGGTGACCAACTGACCTCATCCGCCCTGGACAGAGGGGTTTCTTAGGACACAGGCCTTTCTGAGCTAAAACTGGAACAGCCCTGGGCAAACTGGGATGTCTGGTCACCCTAATACACTGGATGACCCTGCTTCCTGAATCACTGAGCAGGGATCACATATGCCCATCTGCGTGCATCTGTGACTGAATATCCCACCTGAAGCCTGTGACTCTGGGCGGATTTTGCTCCTAGACAAGGCCAGCCCCTCCCCTGCCGGGTGACAAATGCCACTTGTTCTCGCCTATTAAAGATGTCACTTCTAAAATACATCCCTCCCACTCCGGCATAATCAGTTTGCCCTTTGTTACTGGACCATTCCTATCAGCACACGAATATCACATGTATTGTGATTTCCCACATCAGAAAAAAAAGAAGACTCTTTACATCACACTCCTTTCTAGCTTCCTCCCTCATTCTCCACTCCCCTTCACTTTAGAACTCTGGAGGGTTGTCTGTTCCTGCACTCTCCTTTTCCTCTTCACCCTTTTTTAAATAATAAAAGATTATTTTCACAATCCTTTTTAACTTTTATTAGGGAACATTTCAAACATCTCCCCGAATAGTGAGACGAGCGTAATGAACCTTCATCTTCCCATCACTCAGTCTGCTCAGATCCTGTAGCAGCACAACGCAGGCATCAGTCATTCTCTCTTGCATCCATCAGTCAAAAAGCCTTCCCCAGATCGCCCCTGCCAAGCTCACATGACCTCCACGTTGTGGGTCACACTGTGGTCACTTCTCAGGCTTCATCTCCTCCTTCATCTCACACCTTATCACAGCTGATGACTCTCTCCCAGAAACATGTTTGTTTGTTTTTTTTCCCCCACTTGATTTTCAAGATGCCACCCAGCCCTGCTTTTCTTGCTTCCTGGCTGCCTGCTCCTGACTGGTCTCCTCTGCAGGTCCCTCCTCACCTTCCCACCGTCATCTATCTCCCGGAGCCTCTGCTCCCCTGGGAAGCCTCGCTCACCCTGGGGAACCCATGTCACCAGCGTCCGGCTTCCTGTACCAGAAACTCCCACGGTTACATCCCCAGCCAGGACATCTCCCCTGAACTTGTCCACATGGTTGATTAAGAAGCCTCTAAAACTTACTATGAAGCCAGCGTGAATTCGCATCAGCCCCAGCCTCTGTCAAGACCCTGGTCCTCCCACTGACATCGTCTTCCTAACGCCTCAGGGCACAAGTGTTATGTTTTCATTCCACCTGGAGTGGCAACCAGATCCCTAAGTGGTCCCCAGGCCCTGGGTGGTCCAGCCCCGCTCTGACCTCACCCCCTCCTGCCCGCAGCCTGGCCCCATCTGCTCCAGCCTCACAGCTATCCCTGTGCCAGCTGGTAGGGTGGGGGCAGTGGGTAGCTGTTCCCGCCACCTGGGAGACCCTCCCCCCAAATCCCAGAGGACTTGACCTTTGACCTCCTTCGGTCTTTGCTCAAATGCCACTTTTATTCTCGAGCATCTGGATGTTCTTTTCAACAACTCCAGCTCCTCCCGCATTCCCTGCCTCATTTTGCCCCATAGCTTTTAACTCCCTGACATGCTTCGTAGATGTACTCCTTTACATCTATCATCTCTCTCTGGCATGTAAGTCTATTGGCTGCATCCTCAGGCCTAGAGGAGTAGCTGGCATGCAGCAGGTGCTCAGCTTACGTGCTGACCTGGGCAGTAGTGCCTGCCTCTTCCAAAGGGGACTCACTTTGAGGCACCTATCTGTCAGCAAAGAATCTATCGGTCCATCTTTCTCTTCACACACACACACACACACACACACACACACACACACACGGGTGGAAAGGACCGAGGACAGTGCGGGTTGGCACAGGTGTACCTGCTGTCACTGCCACTCAGAAGGACTCTAGGCCTGGTGTGGCCTGGGCTACCCTGGTGGAGGCCATAGTAATACAGTATGGTCATGTGGGGCTTTTGGAAAAGAGTCTTCAGGCTCTCTCCTGCAGACTTAAAAAGAACCACCCTGCTTGAGATCTTTCACCAAACTGCCCAAATAGCAGAGGGTCTCCATAGGGGTGTTCATTGAGACAGACTTTGAAAAATTATCTAAGAGGAGGCTGAGTTTCCTCTCTGGAAGGACAGACCCTACTCATCTGGAGTAAATGCTCCAACTCCTGATTTGTGTTCCTTTTAAAAAAAAAATTAAAAGTATATATGAAGTATGCCATATATGTGTATTACATACTTTACATATATTACCATTTTAAATTGACTTACAGTGTGCTGTCAGATTCTGACCCATCTTCTCTTTATGGCTTCCTCTATTGCAACATGTGTCTTCTATGAAAGAGCCATCGCTCACCAAGTGCTCACGACGTGTGGGTCTCACCGACCCACCACCCACACGCCACCTCAGCCCCCTCCATCCTCACGAGGCAGGATGCGTGGGGCTTGAGCAGCATCTTTAGAAGCAGGTATGAATGTAACCTCACGAAGACACCCCGAGCCAGAAGCACCCAATTGAGCTGCTCCCCAGTTCCTGACCCGCAGAAACTGTGTGAGATAAGAAATGTTTATTGTGGGTTGAAAATGCTCCCTTCTAATTTCTTTCAGAGTGATGGGTATTTACCCCAAAGCAGATGACACGGAGGTCGCACATCACAGCCTTGAGTTGATATGAGTGTGTCTAGGATGTCTAGGTTTGTATCTTTTACCAGAAAACCCCTTCCCAAGTCATCTGGTCCCAATTTGATTCTGCAACTCTCAGGAGCCACAAATGCCACCTGAATCCTCAATAAACTTTATTTAGACACAAAGAGACACAACAGAAAATACATACACAGATACAGATTTTTTTTTTCTCTATAGGATGAACAAACATCACATAGGGAATTTAAAAATTGGGTGCACGGAACGTAAGAAAAAAAATCGCAAAGTTCCTTGTTCACTCACACTTGGAACAAACACATATTTCAGAGGAAGACAGGGATACACCATCCCTACAACAGAATTCACAGTTGTCTATCACAGTACACAGGTGTTAGGAAGGTAATCAAAGGGCGGGGGATCCAGTTACTCTTGGTATGACAGGATGCTCACAAGACTAGTAGAACTCTGTTGAAACAAAAGACAGGAAGGAGGATGCCACACCCCCTGCACAGATGCTCTGCAAGCTGTCGGCTAGGTCATAAAGCAGCTCAGCAGAAATGCCACGTTAGAGTTCAGCTTGTGGCTGGAAGGTCTGTGTAACCTCTACCTTCGTGTCCCCATCACGGAGAGTTTACATAGACACACTTAGGACGCTGAAACTCTCGACATGCGTGCCGGCTTCAACACCCCCCAGGACAGAACATTGACATCGAGGTGTTAAATGTGGCTTTCAAACGGAAGAGGAATAATAGCCAAGAGGAGAAGGAACACTCTGCGTCCATCAGCAGTGTTTCCCACCATGCTGCCTATGGTCCCATCCCACGGGGAGCCACGGGCCTCTGTGTCCTGCTCCACGCCATGGGCGGGCCAGGACGCATGCCTCTTGGGAGTCTATTATTGCCTTCTAAAGTCACACCTGTGAAGCCACGCATGTCATCAGGGTAAGCAGCCATGGAACCACCCCACTTATCCTGTCCCGGACCAGCCTCTGGCCTCCACACCATCTTCGCCTTTCAGATGGGGGTTCCCTAGGCAACCTCTGTATTTTAGTAAAAAATGGTTTCCACTGTACCCTTCGTGTGTCCTCTTCCTAATGTGACAAATCCAGATGAGATGAAGTTATGGAGATCAGGTCCTCCACTTCGGTAAGCATCCTTCCCATAATGTCCTGCAAGAAGACGGGGCAGAATTACCTGGCACATCCATGACACCAACAAGAAGACAGAGGCTGCTGTTCCAGTTCACTCGAAAATGGCGGTGAACTTAACTTCAAATCAGCAGCTAAGTCAGAAGGTAGAAGCAATCAAGGAAGATATATATATATATATATAATATTATTTCATAAATTTATATATAATATATATTATAAATATATAAAGTATATATGAAGTATGCCATATATAATATATATTACATACTCTATATATTAAGATTTTAAATATATACACATATATTGTGTATATATATACACACACACACACACACACACACATACACACACATATAACTGCAACAAAGAAGAAAGTTCTGGGAAGCTTATGTTGGAAGCAGAGGTGGGGGAAAGCACTTGACTTTGGCATTTCTGACTGAGCACATCAGCACTTCAGTCTGAACTGAACTTGGCCTACCATCCTGTGCTTTGTCCCAGCTTCCTCCTTTCTTTTTCTTGTCTTATTCCTTTGGTTTCTTTCTTCCTGGAGCATAGAAATGTGGTTCTGATCGAAATGCTCCATGTGTGTGCATGTTTATGAATCATACCTCATCCTATGAACTATAGCCTTGGGGCTTAGGAGAAATCCAACGTCACTGAGGCTGACAAGTAGGGCGGTGGCTCTGAAACACTGGGAAAATATTTATGTGCTTTTCTCTTTCAACTTTCTGCAGTAAGATTTTATCCCTCGTCAGCCTCCTCTCTCCGTCTACCTGTGGGGTTGGGGGTGAAGAAAAGTCTTAGACCCTGGGAGAAGACATGCAAAGAGAAAAATAGTTACTGTTCTGCTTCTGACATTTGATGTAGGATTTCACAGTACCCCTGAAGTACAGGCCTTAAAAAGAAAGAAAGACCTCTCTAAATGCCATCTTGAAGTATGTACATGTGAAAGTGGAGAAAGCCACACATATGTCATGTTGCCACAAGAGCATGTTAAAAACTGTACTTAACAATTAAACACTGAGAAGACTACCTAAGATGTAAAGTTAAGTAAAAAAGTGGAAGAAAATACTATAGTTAGTATGACCACAATTCTGTAAAAAGTGCAAACCAGTGTAGTTTAAAACAACAACAACAAAAGAACAAGATTGAAAGAAAACACACTGATACCGACCACCACCTTTAGATGGTTGGAACACGAGTTTTATTTCTTCTCTGCTTTCAGCTTTTCTGTATTTTCCAAGTTTTTTCCTATAATGAGCATGTCACTATAAATAGGTGAAATACATTTCTAATGGAAAAATGTACAATAAATGTAGATAACCTAAATCACATTTTTTTTCTTAGCAATGCATCCTCTGCATTAGATATCAAAAAATGGGTGCATGTTGGATTCATCCAGAAGCTTTTAAAAATACAAATGTCCTAACACTGCTCCAGGGATTCTGATTCAGTTGATCAGGAGGTGTTTTTTTGTGTTTTTTTTTTTTTTAAAGGAGGTCTCCAGGTGGTTCCCATGTGGCTCATATAATAAAGAATCTGTCTGCAATGTGGGAGGCCTGGGTTTGATCCCTGGGTTGGGAAGATCCCCTGGAGAAGGGAATGACAACCCACTCCAGTATTCTTGCCTGGAGAATTTCATGGACAGAGGAGCCTGGTGGGCTACAGTCCATGGGGTTGCAAAGAGTTGAACATGACTGAGTGACTGACATTTTCACACAGGGAAGAAGAACCACTGCCCTAGAGTAAACGTATAAACAACCGAGGTTCAGTTTGCTCGTGGGGGTCGGGGGGGCAGTGAGCATTTGCTGGAGTCCTCGTGGGTGCCTTGCCCTGCCCTCTATTTAGGTCCTGGACTCCAGCATCCTTCCTCTGAAGAGTGGAGTCTGGCTGGACCAGTTTCTGCCTTCTCCCAGATCAGAGGGTCTCAACCCTGAGTGTGCGTCAAAAAAAACAGGAGGGCAGGTTAAAGCCTGCTGGGCCCCACCCCCAGAATTTCTGAGTCATTTGATCTGGGATGGGCCTCAAGAGCTTGCATTTCTATCTAGTCACCCTGATGATACTGCTGCTTGAGTCTGAGATCTGTAATCCAAGTGTATCAGGAATATAAAAGAATTTTACCACTGTCTCCCATATGTCCTCCACTCTGGAATAAATACCTCCTTCCTTGGGGCACACAGCTTTCCACGAGGAACTTTCTGGCTGTAAAAGACTGTAGTCACAACCCAGAATTTTATAGAAAAGAATTATTGGAGCTGAACTAAGAGGCTTCTGCCCGTATCCCAAGCCATGTCACGACTCCAGAAACCCAAGTCTCATCCCGGAAAAATGCAACTTCATTGAGGGATGAAGGAGAGAAGGACAAGGGAGTGTGGAGGGGTACAGAACAAGCCCCAAGAAGAGGGGGACCCTTGTCCTGTAACGAGTTACTTCCCCCCACTGCCCCTCCCAACAGAAGAGTAAGAAATGGAAGTAGCAATTCCGAAATCTCATAAATTTGGACTCGTTAATTCAGAACCTCCGATACATCCTTCAGAGTTTGGTTTATTTTTGTGCTCCTTATAAATAAGATTTTTGATAAACCAATCAATACCGAGAGAGATGGCACAACAAACAGTACCTTTGCTACTTGAAATCATTCTTATCTGTCAGCTGGAACAAGGTCCCTCAGGGCTAAGTGCTGCTTACTGCTTTGGGGCTGAGCTGACTGAAAGCCAACTCAATCACCCGATCCCTACTGTGGGCCAGACAGAGGCACAGAGCCTCTGAAAACAGGGTTTCATCTGTATGACACAACAGCAAACATTCCATAGCATTATGCAGTTTACAAAGATCGTTCATACACAATTTTCTTAAAGTTTTAATCATTACTGCATTGTAAGTTCTGTATTATTAAAATATTATTCTCCCATTTTATTGGTATAAAAACTGAGGCCAAGGGTGGGAAGTTGGAAGATGACTGAGCCATCACTAGCATCCCAGTCTTCTTTTTTTTTTTTTTTACTTTTTATTTTGTATTGGACTATAGCCAATTAACAGCGTTGTCATAGTTGCGGGTGAACAGCGAAGGGATTCAGCCATACATATGCATGTATCCATTCTCCCCCAAACCCCCCTCCCATTCAGGCTGCCACATAATACTGAGCAGAGTTCCCTGTGCTATACAGTAGATCCTTACTGGTTATTCATTTAAAATATACCAGTGTGTACATGACCATCTCAAGCTCCCTAATTATCTCTCCCCCCTCAACCTTACCCCCTGGCAACCATAAACTCATTCTCTAAGTCTGTGAGTCTGTTTGGTAAATAAGTTCATTTGTATCATTTCTTTTTAGATTTTCCACATAGCATCCTGGTCTTCTGACTCCAAACCCCCTTGTCAGTTCTCTCTTGCACACCTGGCTTCATTTCCTCCTCACAAGAGCCCTGTGTAACAATGGTCAGTTTTCTAAGTTCATGGAGCTAGGCAGTGGCAGACCCTGGATCCCAACCACGTGTACCCATCCCTACACCCACAATCTTTCTATAGCTCTCCCCAAGCCAGCTCACCCCTCGGTCTGAACACGTGTCGACGTGACTCTTCTCTGAGACTTGAGCCAGGACCCAGGGGAATCGCTTCTCTTCTCTGCGGCCTTGACCCCATGCTTGACCCCATGACTTGATGCTGGGCCTCAAGGTAGGCCACAGCAGCACAAATTTTGCCCAAGTTGCAGTTCCAGAGAAACAGCCCTATACCCAGCAGAGCTCCAAATAGAGGCTAGGGGGCGCTCTGTGAGCACACTCAAGTAGTGTGGATTATCCACGTGTCAACACCACACACACACAGCCCCCGATCAGGTCCCACAAAGGTGGGGCTTCCCTGGTGGTCCAGTGGTTAAGAATTCACCTGCCAAGGCAGGGGACACAGATTGTATCCCTGGTCCAGAAAGATGCCACTTTCCTCCGGGCAGCTAGGCCCGTGCAGAACAACTACTGAAGCTTGCACACCCCCAACCCGTGCTCGGCAAGAGGAGCCCCCACAGTGAGAGAAAGCCTATATGCAGCAACAAAGGCTCAGCAGAGCCGGAGTAAATAAGTTATATGTATTTTTTCTTTTTTTAAAAGAAAGCAGCTTTGAGTAAACAGAAAGTTTCTCTGTAAAAGAGATGTGCTATAAAAAATAGGAGGGGGAAAATGAGGTAATATCTGAATGACTTCAATAAAATTTATGAGAATTTTGCATTGGTTAAATTCCACCCACAGCTATGGGAGTGAAAGAAAGTAACCTAGGCAGTTTGCCTGAGTTGTAAATATGGACAAGAGTGTGCATACTGAAGAAACTGGTGAAGTCAATTCCAATGAGAGAGACCCACTGGGTACTCAGTGGGGAAGGAGAGAGAAAGGAGAAAAGATGAGAAAAAAAAAAAAAGGACAACTCTAGAAGTTACTCTCTGTTTAAAATAAGATGCCCAGGAGAGAAACAGAAGAGATAATTCAGAAGCAATAATTACAAGTTAATAGACTTTTTTTGAGCAGATAGAAGACTTTAATCTTTAGTCAAATATCAGACATACATTAGAAGGATCGATATCTAGATATATTCACTAGTGAAATGCCATTTAGAAAAAAAGGGAGAAATGCAAACCAACTTCATAAAATACTAAACCTACAGAAAGTAAAGCAACCTTTTAAAGACTTTTGAGACCATTACTTCAGTAGACAGGAGAGGATGGAGGAGAGACAAAACGGATGAAGGAGATGGAGAAGCACAAACTTCCAGTTATAAAATAAATAAATCATGGGGGTATATAGTTCAGCCTGGGGAAAGTAGTCAATAATATTGTATTATGTTTGCATGGTGACAGATGGTAACTAGGCTGACTATAACGATCATTTTGCAGTGCATTATACACAAATGTCAAATACTAATATAATTTTGTATATCAATTATACCTCAATAAAAAAACTCAAGAAGTGTTTTTTTCTTGTTTTGTTGAGTTTGTTTCTTTGTTTCTGGTTAAATCACCTTCTAAAAGCAAAGGTACACTTCTTTTTGTTGAACTTTAACTAAAGTTGAGACTTCTGTATTAACCAGGAATGAAAATAAAACCTGTGCTCATTCATAAACCAGAAAGAGTTAAACTATGATACTTCAAAAGCAATCATGAAACTATAAGTCAATGGATAGAAACGTATGTTTATATTAATATCCAGAAAACACAAATAACTTCAAATTAATAAGAAAGTAAGACAACTCAATAGGAAAAATCAGGCCAAAGAGATGAAAAGGTAAGTCACAGAAGAGAAAATTCAAAGGTCCAATATGCATAAAGTGGTGTTCCATCTCAAAAGTAATCAGGGAAATTCAAATTAAAACTATAATGAGGTAACATTTCGCACCCAGTAGACTGGCAAAAATAAAAATTCCTGGGACTCTGGGCATGTAGAGGCAGAAACAAGAACTCTTGCACACTTCTGGTGGGAGTGTAAACTGGTGCAAGTGCTTTGGAAGGAACCCTGGTGATGGCTAATAAAGTTGATGATAGATGTACCACAGAACCAGCAATTTCACCTTCAGGTCTGTGCCTGAGATAAATCCTCAAATGTGTGCATAAGGAGATACATGCAAGGATGTTCATGAGCAATACTGTTTCTAATAAACTGGGGAAAGAACTCCTGGGATAAATCAGTTCAGTTCAGTCGCTCAGTTGTGTCTGACTCTTTATGACCCCATGAGTCACAGCACGCCAGGCCTCCCTGTCCATCACCAACTCCCGGAGTTCACTCAAACTCATGTCCATTGAGTTGGTGATGCCATCCAGCCATCTCATCCTCTGCCATCCCCTTCTCCTTCTGCCCCCAATCCCTACCAGCATCAGGGTCTTTTCCAATGAGCCAACTCGAGGTATATTCATATAATGTAATCCTATTCAACTCTGTACAGTTGAAATGAACCAGAGCTCTAAGTATCAACATGGAGCATTCTTAGTTGTAGTCTTAAGGACCACACTCAACTAGCTGAAGGTAAACAGGATGACATCATAGAGAGAGAGTTTTAAAACCTGCAACACCCTCTCCTTCCCCTGCTGTATCCACAAGTCCCTTCTCTATGTCTGCATCCCTATTCCTGCCCAGGATGAACTGAGAGAATAACATCAACATACATATACTGTGTGCTCAGTCACTCAGTTGTGTCTGACTCTTTTGCAAGCCACGAACTGTGGCCCACCAGGCTCCTCTCTCCATGGGATTTCCCAGGCAAGAATACTGGAGTGGGTTACCATTTCCTTCGGGAGGGGATCTTCCGGACTCAGAGATCAAATCCGCGTCTCCTGCGTTGGCAGGTGGATTCTTTACCACTGAGCCACCTGGGAAACCCCAACATAAATATACTACCATGTGTAAAACAGATAGTTGATGCAAAGCTGCTATATAATATAGGGGGTTCAGTTTGGTGCTCTGTGATGACCTAGAGGATGGGATGGGGGAGGCAGGAGGAAGGTGTGACAGGGAGGGGATATATGTATACTTACAGCTGATTCACGTGTTGTACACCAGAAACCAATACAACATTGTAAAGCAATTATTGTTCAGTTAAAAATAAAGTAAAAAAAAAAAAAAAAAAAAA
>NW_011494752.1:13105453-13107484 GCF_000754665.1 Bison bison bison
CATACCACTGCTGCTGCTGCTGCTGCTAAGTCGCTTCAGTTGTGTCTGACTCTGTGCGACCCCATAGACGGCAGCCCACCAGGCTCCCCCATCCCTGGGATTCTCCAGGCAAGAACACAAGAGTGGGTTGCCATTTCCTTCTCCAATGCATGAAAGTGAAAAGTGAAAGTGAAGTCGCTCAGTCGTGTCCAACTCTTCGAGACCCCATGGACTGCAGCCTACCAGGCTCCTCCGTCCGTGGGATTTTCCAGGCAAGAGTACTGGAGTGGGGTGCCATTGCCTTCTCCGATAACACACCACTACATTGTTTAAATATATGCATATATAGTGTTATATATATTGGAGAAGGAAATGGCACCCCACTCCAGTACTCTTGCCTAGAAAATCCCACGGATGGAGGAGCCTGGTGGGCTGCAGTCCATGGGGTCACGAAGAGTCGGACACGACTGAGCAACTTCACGATGACGATAGTGTTATATAAGTACCAAGAAATTCTTGGACGTGATCAATACTGATATTAGGAAACCAGATACTTCTGTGGACATGTCTGACTCAAATAAGTATTTTATTTTGTTTCTAAGATAGCTATAGATAGACACATTGATGGATGATGGATGAATACACAGATTATATAGACGATGGATAGATACAAAGATGGAACTGTTGCCCAAGTATTTAATTCACTGCCAAATTATTCTCCAACAATAAAGGAAATAAAGAGTTTCCAGTTTTTAAAAACTCAGAGACTAAAATATCCTCCAGTCTTCACTAGGAGAAGGAAAAAAGCTGCCTGATGATGAAATCTGTCAAGCAAGAAGTAAAACTATAGAATTTCTAAAGTCATGGATGTGCTTATTTGTAATCTATACAGTACACAAATCCAAAAATTCATTAAGAAAAGACTGGTGAATTAGATTATACATAACATTTAACAAATTGTCTTTATTGACAGAAATAAATTTGAGTAATACTGGAGTTGCCCTGGAAAATCTGGTATGCAAATGGGGCAATAAAATACATTACTGTGATAAAATAAAACCAGAACTAGCTTCCTTCATCGGGGGAACAATGCTCCATCGTTAGAGCCTGCTTGCAAAGGACTGCTTTGCTCAGAACAGACGGGGGAGCTGGTCTCTGGCAAGTTGGAAGGAAGCTTGACGGTGCTGGCCAGGACCCTGCTCTGTAGCCATTCCACTGGTGATCTTCTTCACAGAAAACAGGCCATAGACCAACATCAAAACACATGTAATATCCTACGGTCTAATGTGTGAGAAAGGGGTTTCCCTTCATTTACAAAAAGCTCCATCATATCAATAATCCTGCGTGCGTGCGTGCTAAGTCGCTTCAGTCATGTCCGACTCTTTGCAACCCAATGGACCACTGTAGCCCACCAGGATCCTTTATCCATGGGGATTCTCCAGGCACTAATACTAGAGTGAGTTACCATGCCCTCCTCCAGGGGATCTTCCCAACTCAAGGATCAAACCCGCATCTCTTACATCTACCTGCGTTGGCAGGCAGGTTCTTTACCCACTGGCACCATATGGGAAGCCCATCAATAATCATCAGTTCAGTTTAGTTCAGTTGCTCAGACTCTTTGCGACCCCATGAAGTGCAGTACGCCAGGTCTCCCTGTCCATCACCAACTCCCAGAGTTTACTCAAACACATGTCCATCGAGTTGGTGATGCCATCCAGCCATCTCATCCTCTGTCATCCCCTTCTCCTCCTGCCCCCAATCCCTCCCAGCATCAGGGTCTTTTCCAATGAGTCAACTCTTCGCATGAGGTGGCCAAATTATTGGAGTTTCAGCTTTAGCATTAGGCCTTCCAATGAACACCCAGGACTGATCTCCTTTAGGATGGACTGATTGGACCTCCTTGCAGCCCAAGGGACTCTCAAGAGTCTTCTCCAACACCACAGTTCAAAAGCATCAATTCTTCGGTGCTCAGCTTTCTTCACAGTCCAACTCTCACATCCATACATGACCACTGGAAAAACCATAGCCTTGACTAGACGGACCTTTGTTGGC
>NW_011494752.1:13107584-13140338 GCF_000754665.1 Bison bison bison
CCCAGCAATCTCGATTCCAGCTTGTGCTTCTTCCAGCTCAGCATTTCTCATGATGTACTCTGCATACAAGTTAAATAAGCAGGGTGACAATATACAGCCTTGACGTACTCCTTTTCCTATTTGGAACCAGTCTGTTGTTCCATGTCGAGTTCTAACTGTTGCTTCCTGCCCTGCATACATATTTCTCAAGAGGCAGGTCAGGTGGTCTGGTATTTCCATCTCTTTCAGAATTTTCCACAGTTTATTGTGATCCACACAGTCAAAGGCTTTGGCATAGTCAATAAAACAGAAATAGACGTTTTTCTGGAATTCTCTTGCTTTTTCAATGATCCAGCAGATATTGGCAATTTGATCTCTGATTCCTCTGCCTTTTCTAAAACCAGCTTGAACATCTGGAAGTTCACGGTTCATGTATTGTTGAAGCCTGGCTTGGAGAATATTTAGCATTACTATAATCATAACCACCAAAAATAATGATAATAATAAAAATATACGAGGGAAAATGAACAAGGAATATGAATAGGAAATTACCCTAATCCCCCCCCCCAAAATTTAAAAGTCAGTGGAGATATAAAAATGTGATTAACCCTAACTCATCATTAACTGGGCTTCCTTAGTGGCTCAGCTGGTAAAGAATCTGCCTGCAATGCGGGAGACCTGGGTTCGATCCCTGGGTTGGGAAGATCCCCTGGAGAATGAAATGGCTACCTACTCCAGTATCCTGGCCTGGAGAATTCCACGGACTGTACAGTCCATGGGGTTGCAAAGAGTCGGACATGATTGAGTGACTTTCACTTTCATTATTAAGAAAATGCAAATCAAAACATGAGCTATTTAAAAAAAAAAAAACAGAAATCAATTTGGCAAAACTGAAGCATTCAATGCAAAACTGAAGCATTCAAGGAGACTCAGTGCCAGGGGAATGAGCTCTCTCATTGCTGCCAGTGGGAGGATAAATTAGTGATGTCCCTTTGAAGGACAGGCCATTGACTCAGTATCTCAGTGCTAGGAATTTCCCCTACGTGTATGCTCTCAAGTTTTTCCATAATATATGAATTAGGCTAGACACGTGGCAGTGGTTTAGTCACTAAGTCGTGTCTGACTCCATAGACTATAGCCCACGGAATTTCCCAGGCAAGAGTACTGGTGTGGGTTGCCATTTCTTCTTCCAGGGGATCTTCCTGACTCGGGGATCGAACCTAGGTCTCCTGAATTGCAGGCAGATTGTTTATCAACTGAGCCACCAGTGAAGCCCCAGGTAGGGCTGTGAACCTCTGATTACAGTAGTCTCTGTCAATAGGAGGAATCATCCAAGTGATAGAATAGTACTTAGCTATTAAAAAGGATAAGGGAGGGCTGCATTACATGCCCATGTGGGAAGAGCTTTAAGGTACAAAAAGTGGAGGAAAAAAAACCAAAGGGTAGGGCAATGTTTCAGTATCATTTCTTTTATATAATGGGCTTCCCAGGTGGTTCAGTGGTAAAGAATCCACCTGCGGATGCAGGAAAAGATCCCCTGGAGAAGGAAATGGCAACCCGCTCCTTGCCTGAGGAATCCCTTGGGCAGAGGAGCCTGGAGGGCTACAGTCCATGAGATCCCAAAAGCTGACTTAGAGACTAAAGGACAACAACACAACAAAATAAAAATGAAAATACTATACTCAGAGAGTCTATATAGAGACCCATTACAGGTAGTCTGCTTTATACTAAATTTTTTTTTTCCTGCAAATAATCATGAAGCCAAAATACTAAAACTTTCTTTCCTTTGGGGAGAGAGTTTGGAAGGAAGGGATGTCTTTACCTTTGAATTTTTTTAAGATTTTTTTTTATACGGACCACTTCTTAACATCTTTATTCATTACAATATTGCTTCTGTTTTTGGTTTGTTTGTTTGTTTGTTTTTTGGCCACGAGGCATGTGGGATCTCAGCTCCCTGGCCGGGGACTGAATCTGTACCCTCTACTTTGGAAGACAAAGTGTCAGCCACTGGACCAGCAGGAAAGTCCCTACCTCTGAGCTTTATCACTTCCTTTACTGTCTGAATTTCCTAAACACGTATATGTGTTATTTTTATTTTTGTACTATTGACAGAGGTTATCTGGTATTAGGGAGTGAGATCATGGGTCATTCTTTGTTTTTCTCTTTGTACTTCCTCATACGAAAAAAAAAAACCTACGTCTTATAAATGTCATTTATAAAAAGAAGTATAGGGGCCAGGATGTGAGGGGGGCCACTTTTCCTTGTGTAAATGACAAGGCATTTATCCAACACAGACACTAATACCCACCTGGCAGGAGGGTGGTGAGGATTAAACGAGATCCTGTGTGTCAATCGTTTTGTCTGATTCTCTGCACCAATAAGCCTCAATATATGGGAGCTGCTACTCACGTCAAGACCATGGTCTTTCCTTTATCCCCTGCAGGGAACTCCCTGGGGTCCTCTTGTTCTGCATGTGCCTCAGGCTGACCTCAGGACAGAGAGAGTCAAGGGCAGACTGCAGAGAGCTTGAGTTTTACTATTTGGCCCGAGAGCTCTTCTCCAGGAAATCCTAGGGCTCTTCTAGTTCCCAAGAGCCCACACCCACGGCTCCACAAGGGATCTGGGGCTGAGAGTCCCAAGGCCTGCGTTCCTCCATGCAGTACCTTTGGTTGAGTGAATAAAGTGGCTCTAAGCTCATTGTACCAGTGTAAACTGGGGGCAGGCCAGGTCTAATTGCAGCTTGAACTGACAATGACTATTTACTAGTTTAAAAGTCTCTGGAGAACAGCTACTGGGAATGCTTTGTTTTATGTGACAATTCAAGTGCTTGCTCACATAAGCACATGGGGGCTGTTTCCTCCAGAGTCTGTGCAGTCAGTGGAGCTGTTGGTAAATACTCCAGGCAAACCCAAAGATTTCCCCTCTGGCATCTACCCTCTGCTGACTCTGTAGCCCGGAGACCTGGGGAGGGGGCCAGGTGTGCAGCCCAGCTGGTGAAGGCCAGCTGGTGAAGGTGTTCACAGCTATGAAGGCTGAGGTAAGCAATTCCAGATTGCCAGAAGAGTATGGGAACCACCTTGCCCGATACGCTCATTGGAAAAAAGAAGAAATGTAAAACAGAGAGAGGGGAAAGAGACATTGTCAAGGTCACATTGGTAGACAACTTTGGAAACGAACCCCTGACCTTGACTTTCGGTTTGGTGCTTTTCATCCTATTATCGTTGGGCCCTAGGAAAACATGGGATTCTCATCAAATGCAGATGAAAGAGAATCTCAAGCAGGGTGGGGGTGGGGGCAGAAGCTAGACTACAGGTTGGCAACCATGGCACTAGGCTTCCAGGTGGCTCAGTGATGAAAAAATCCACCTGCCAAGGCAGGAGACACAGGTTCAATCCCTGGGTGGGCAAGATCCCCTGGAGAAGGAAATGGCTACCCACTCCAGTATTCTTGCCTGGAGAATCCCATGGACAGAGGGGCCTGGTGGACTACAGTCCATGGAGACGCAAAACAGTTGGACACAACTGAGCGACTAAACTATAACAACAACCATGGCATTAGTGAGAAATCTTACAGAAAGTCATTCATAAAAGGACCATTTCCATTCAGATAAATGTCCTCTGAATCATCGGTTTTGCTGGTTTCTATTTACGAAAACCGGTACTTTGTGCTTGAAACCAAACCAAACAAACAAAAAACATTAATATGTACGTTGTGTGAAGTGAAAGTGTTAGTTGCTCAGCCGTGTCCAACTGTCTGCACTCCCATGGACTGTAACCCACCAGGCTCCTCTGCCGACGGGATTCTCCAGCAAGAACATTGGAGCAGGTAGTCATTTCCTTCTCCAGGGGCTCTTCCTGACCCAGGGATCAAACCCAGGTCTCCTGGATTGCAGGCAGATTCTTTACTGTCTGAGCCACCAGGGAAGCCCCATATACTCTGCAGAGGTCTCTATATTTGTCAAGGGCAAACTCTAGGTCAACTTCATCCACTGTAATAGGTGGGCTTTGCTGTGCTCTCTTGTATATTACTCTCTTGTATATTATGTATGTTTTAGGGTTTTTTTTTTTTAAGAAAGCATCACATGGCTCAAAATTAAAGTTTAAAAACCATATCTCTAGTGCATCCTAATTATTTACCAAGGGAGTAAGAGAGAGTGAGAGTATTTACTGGTGGTGGCATTAATTTTCAGGGTTTTTAGAAGGATGAAGCCCTCCTCCTCCCCCAGCCATCAGGATACAATCAGGGAATCTTAGAACTGGAGGAGGGTTCAAGGTCACCTTTTCTAGCCTCGAGATTTACAGATGAGGAAACTGGGGCTTGGGAGGGAGAACGAACAGTCCAAGGTCATTGCCAGCTGTGACAAAAATCCGCACATTTCCAGATCAGAGCTCTCCCCGATGCCCATGCAGCCCATGGCCTCCTCTGTACCTAGGAAGGTACAGAGATGGATTTCTATTTCAGGAGACCCCAGTGTGCCACTTATTTTTTCTTCAGATGTGCTAGCTGTAATCCCCTTGGAAAGATGCCCAGCATCTAACCAAAACTTCCCGTCTCTGACTATGACACCATTTCACTTCTGTCTCATTGAAAGCCAGGACCCTGGCCAAGAGGAGATCTGAAGCAGGCCTGGGGAGAAGGGGCAAAGGATGCAGGCAGGCAAGACTCCTACGATGTCCCAAACCTTTTAGGAGATTAGGAGAGACGCAGGGGTCAACCAGGAAATCTGTGAATCACTCAGACTCTCTCTTCATATTTAAAATAAATTTCTTGTGATGTGAACCATTTTTAAAGTCTTTATTGAATTTGTGACAACACTGCTTCTGTTTTATGTTTTATTTTAGGTTTTGGGGCCACGAGGCACGTGGGAATCTTAGCTCCCTGGCCAGGGATCGAACTCGCACCCCCTACATTGGAAGGGGAAGTCCTAACCACTGGACCACCAGGGTCTCTTTTGTTATCACAATGCAGATTTATAGGCAGTGACTTAGCCATGGGGTGATGGGGTCTGTTTTCCCCTCTGTCTCTTGACTTCTCTCAACAAAAACACTGAGCTTCTTTCTGAGTGCATCCAGATTAGTGGGGGGTCAATGGAAGGATGCTGAAAACCTCTAAATCTTATAGAGTTTTATCAGGTGGCATTCCATGGAGACGTTGGCAATGAATGCCTTTTATTATCTAGAGAAAATATTTGAAGACCATATTAATATTATCTCCTTTCTGCAGATGAATCAACAGTCTCAGAGAGGTTCAATAATTATACAAAGTCCCAGCATGACTCACCAGTGATTTAGGACAGAACCTAAATATTCTTGGGGTTCCATTCATTCAATCATGCTTCTAGGAAAGCCATGCTTCCTCCCTCTGCTCAAGGGACTTCATCTCTTCTGAAACATGCAAGAGAGACCCATGTGTCCAACAGACACAGAGCAAAAGGAGCAACTGGAGAGGCAAGAATTGCAGGGTGGGGGGCTATCATCTTTTTTCTGACTCTATCTCCCAATGGGAAGGCAATTTAATGTGCAAACTAGTGTGTATATCCTAGAAGTTATCAATGAGAATAGATTTATATTCATATACCCCAGACATGTCTCAATAATAGATAGGTGGTAAAAGCACAGACTTCAAAAAAATCAGCCTGGCTCTGACACAGGCCATATGGCTCTGGACAAACCATTAGCCTCAGATAGCCTCATCCATAAAATGGGAATGCTGCTGGCCTCATAAGGATGTTAGGAGTTTGAAGTTAAATGCATGAACGCATATAAAGCACAGAGCATTTTACACTTCTTTGATAAGTCATTACTATAATAATAATTATTACTAGAAGTCCAAACCTTCTCTACTGTACTGAATATTTCCAAATACTCCAGGCAGAAAGGAAAGAAACAGTCTTAGGTTCACAATTATCCAAAACTCCAGAAAGGTCTTTCTGCTCCCCATTATTTGGGGAGAATTTCAAGGTTCACGCTGGTAATATTGTCATCCCTTGGCAGTTTAGGGTACTGTCTGCAATCGTTAGCCATGTGTTGGAAAATGGGGCTTCCCAGGTAGCTCGGTGGTAAAGAATCCACCTGCCAATGCAGGAGACGCTAGAGTTGAGGTTTCGATCCTTGGTTTGGGAAGATCCCCTGGAGAAGGAAATGGTAATACAATCTGGTATTCTTGCCTGGGAAATTCCATGGACAGAGGCAAGCCAGGCGGGCTACAGTCCGCGGGGGTCACAGAGTCGGACTGAGTGACTGAGCATGTGCTTTGGAAAAGACAGCCTTGTGAAGATCTAGCCAGAGGAAACCACGTGACATCAAGAGGAAGCCACTCTGTCTCCCCTCAGGCGGCACTGGTTCCTCTGCGAGTCTGCTTCCACCCCACAGAATGTTCTCTTTCACTTTCCAGTGTCTTTTCTGGTTTCTCCTCATTCCTGGAACCTCCAACACTTCCGGCTCCCCATCGCCTCCATCTGATGACCGGGCTTCCTACTCCATGAAGAGATTGGAGTGGTAAGAAAGAAATCTCTCATTCATAGGAAATGGACATCCACCCTTTCCCTCTGTCTCCCCCCCTACTGAAGCGGGTGAAACACCCTTGTCAATACCCACCCCCTCTCACCTTCTCAAGGACTTAGTTCCTCAAAGCACCCCACTCCTTCCCAGTCACCAGGCTGCCTCCCTCGACAGGCTCAGCCACACTTCAACTCCTCCAGACACTCACAGCTGTAGACACAATGCTCTCCTGACCCCAGCCCTCCCGGCCCAGTCACTGCCCCGCTTCTCTGCTGCCCTGCAGAAGATAATTCGCTAAGAGCTGCTGAGAGTCACTTTCTTCCCCTCATGCTTTGTTTTCAGTTCCTTTCTGCCAGCTTATATTTCCATCTCTCTACTCAGCTATTCCTATAGCATCAGCCGTTGTAATGGACAGAGCTTCGCCCTTCCTTCACTGTGACCTCACTGTCACTTGCTTACATTTGCAAAAATCCTATTTCCAAATAAGGCCACGTTTACAAGGACTCAGGCTTTAGCAGATCTTTCTGAACTTTTTATTTTGTATTGGGGTGTAGCCAATTAACAATGTTGTGATCATTTCAGGTGAACAGTGAAGGGACTCAGCCATATACATGTATCCATTCTCCCTGAAGTCCCCTCCCATTCAGGCCGCCACATAACATTGAGCAGAGTTCCATGTGCTCTACAACAGGTCCCTTTGGTTATCCATTTAAAATATAGCAGTGTGTGCATGACTATCCCAAACCCCCTAACTTATCCACCCGACACCAACATCCGCCCCCGGCCGTCATAAGTTTGTTCTCTAAGTCTATGAATCTGTTTCTGTTTTGTAAGTAAATTCATTTACATCATTTCTTTTTAGATTCCACATGTAAAGGATGTCATACAATATTTCTTCTCTGTCTGACTTAACTTCACTCAGTATGACACTCTCTAGGTTCATTCATGTTGCTGCAAATGGCATGATTTTATTCTTTTTAATGGCTGAGTAATATTCCATTGTGTATATGTACCACATCTTCTTTATCCATTCCTCTGTTGATGGACATTCAGGTTGCTTCCATGTCCTGGCTATTGTAAAAAGTTAGGCAGATCTTTTTGAAGCACTCTATTCAATCCATAACAGCCATCAGAAGAAACCTTGACTTCTATAGCTCCCGGAATGGTTTCTACCTACTCTTCCTCACCACACTTACCCAGTCCTAGAGCCTTGATTCCTCTCTTTATTTCATCTTCCCATCATCACTGAGCCCTCTGAGGACTACCTGCAAAATGCATCTGATACCCACCCAACTGCTCTCCATCTCACTTTCTAGTCAAAGCCACCACCACCTCTCGTCTGAGTCCAAGGCAGCCTGCCTCCAAGTCTAGCTAATTTCCTTCTCTACACAGCACTGCTCAGAAAAATGGCCTCTGCCATTCTCCTGCAAGCAAGACCGTTCATTGAAATTGAGAAAGTAACTCTGGGAGAGCCAACCCCAGGATAATGAACAGCCCAGCAGGCTCCTTTCAAAGAAAAATAATGCATCCTGGAGCCGGCCAGGAAGAAGGGATGAGACAGGATTCAGGGTGAAGACTGTGGAGTGAACAGGCTTCAGAGCCAAGGCTTGAGCTCTACCTCTAATAAAGCTGTAGCATCTGAACTGGCTGATGCCGGCCGAACCACAAGGGAGACGGATTCCAAAGTAGCAATGAACATGCTGGGAAGCAGGGAGTATTCATCTTAGCAGCTGGCCCGAAGACACTGATTCCACTAATAAACTCAGTGCAACAGCTGACAAGGCGTTTGAGCCCAGAACTCCTACTGAAGTAGCGATTTAAGTAAAAAAAAATGATTTTCACTGAGAGGTGAAGTCAGGCAAAACCCCAAAGAAATGGATAAGTCTCTAGGTTTAGAAAAAGAAAATTTTATGGACAGAGGAGCCTGGTGGGCTACAGTCCATGGGGTTGCAAAAGAATCAGACGCAACTGAGTGACTAAGAGAAGGCTGACTATTAATAAAAGGGTCGCCACATCTAAGGTGACACTTGACTATTTGCTTTAGATAAAATCTCATTTAATGGAATCCTTGAAACAACCCCACATTCACTACCTTTGTACAGCATGTAAAGAGAATAAAATCTTCCTTGCTTTAAATAATCTGTCCCAAACTGCACAGCTTATCATGTAAATAGGAAAGATTTGAGCAAAACACTGTTTTATCCCAGGCCTGTGGCCTTTCAGCAGCCTCAGGCTGCCGTGAGAAATAAAGACATATTAAACTGTAAGAAAGGGAAATTCATGAAAAACATCAGAAAGGAGGTCAGTGGAGATTGTGCTCACAAGAACTGGGTCCAGGATTATGGGATCAAGATTTCAGCTCAATGGTGAGAAGTGAAAAAGAATATGGTGTCAGTCATGAAAGTTTTGCACCTTGTTTTATGTCCCTGGATATGTTCCAGGGTCTCCCAGTTTATAGTCTATAGGAACTTGAATAGAATTTGTATCTGACTGTTGTGCGAAAACTGTATACATCTTAATTATGTTGAATTGATTCATAGTACTCTTCAGGTCTACTCCATCCTTCTACTGTATATTCATTCTATTAATTTTTGAGAGTTTGATATTGAAACCCCACTTAAAATCTTAATTTATCTACTTAAAAAATAATTGTAATATATAGTGGAACTATATGAAACTTCGTTTTGTATTTTCCAAGTCTCCTGTACATGTGTTATCATATTTTCATAATTGAAAAAAAAAAAGAATATTGTGTCCAATATCCTGGGCCTGAGCAATTCTTTGGTCAGTCCTGCAGATAACATAAAACACAGTTTAAAAATAATTCTCATGAGAACCACGCATACATGAACTAAAAAGCTGACAAGTTGAGTCTAACATCTATCTGGGAAACACTAATGCAAGAGAAGAGCCAAGACATTTTGAAAAAGGATGTGCTGAAAGAGGATATTCTGTATTATAACAGAATAAAGCAGATATTCTGTATTATAACATTACTAAACAGTATATTTACTATTACCAGGGACTTCCCTGGTGGTCCAGTGGCTAAGAATCCATGATCCCAAAGCAAGGAGCCTGAATTTAATCCCTGGTCAGGGAACTAGATCCCACAGGCCACAGCTAAAGCTCCCACTTGCTGCAACTGAGACCCAGCACAGCCAAATAAATAAGTATATTAAAAAAAGTATGGCATAAATATGAGTAAATAAGTGGAAGCAAATGGAAAACCCAGAAGAAAGATCTAGTATATTTAACAAATGAGTCTATGATAAAGTCAGCTTCCAAATCGGTGGAGAAAAAAAAGGAGGTAGGGGAGATATTGGCTGTAGGAAGGAGGTTCTAGAGGGAGGACAATATATATATATATACATATGGCTGATCCAAAATGCTGCACAGCAGAAATTCATACAACATTGTGGGACAATTATAGTCAAATAAAAAAAGAAAAAGAAAAAAGGTGGAAAAGAAACCAGAGTGACGTCGACAGTGTCTCTCCCTATAGACTTACTGAGGTGATCGGCCCAGCCACGCATCCCTTCGTAAGACCCACACTAATTTTCTGATAAAGAGGGTGGACCTGGAAGCCTTGTTTTTGTTTGTTCGGGGTATTTTGTATCACATGACTTTTTCCACTTTCCTGGCCAGAGCTCATTGAACCAGAAATGAAAAAAAACAGACACAGGGAAACCAACCCAGGAACTGTGTTAAACTCGTCAGTTTCTTGCTCCCAGTCAGGGTATTTGGATGTGTCAAATCACCGAGTCAGTGCTGGTGTCAAGACACTCCAAGGCTCTGTCAGTCCACTCAGTTGCTCAGTCGTGTCCGACTCTTTGCAACCCCCTGGACGGCAGCACGCCAGACTTCCCTGTCCATCACCAACTCCCGGAGCCTGCTCAAACTCCTGTTCATCAAGTTGGTGATGCCACTCCCACGCAAGGTTCTGCACACTCCCAAACCACGTGTGACCACAAAGACCTGGCCCAGAGAGAGGAGCATCATTGGGAAGAGGAAGGCCCCAGAGAGGGGCTTTCGGCTCTGCTCTCACGAGGCCCAGGAGTTTCTGCAGCCTCAAGACACCCCTGTGTTGTTGAATAAGCTTCCTTTCATTCGAGGTATTCTGAGTGGGTTGGTGCTTCTTGCAAACAAAAATATTCTGAGCAGAACATACGCCATTCATCAAAACACGTTTCAGTTAAGAGTCTAGAATTTAATAGGGAAAGATGAGTTAGTAAAAGAAGGCGAAAAAACTGTTAAGATTTTTCTCCACCTTGGCTGAGCAAGACAGGAGGGCCCAAGGAAAGGAAAGACGGATGGATCAGACTTTATGACAATGTTTAGAGGTTAAAAATCTGCCTTGCAATGCAGGGGACGTGGTTTCCATCCCTGGCCAGGGATAACATCCCACTTACTGTGGAGCAACTAAGTCTGTGTGCCACAATTAAGACCCGACACAGCCAAATAAATAAAACAAAAAAACTGTTTAGAATCACATGCGTCAAAAAGCATCACCAATGTACATCTATGTTCAGAGCAGCGTTATTCAAAATGGCCAAGATGCAGAAGCAAAGTAGCTGACAATCAAGGAATGAATAGAGAGGACATTATGCTGAGTGAAACAAACCAGTTATTAAAACAAACCAGTCAATACAAACAGTATATGATTTCATGTACAGGAGGTGGCTAGAGGGGTGAAATTTATAGAGACACAAAGTTGGGTGATGAGTGCCAGGCACTGGAGGTGTGGGAATGTGGAATTGTTTAATGGGGACAGAGTTTTCATTCTCCAAAATGAGTAAGTTCTAGAGATGGATGGTGGTAGCAATCTGCACAATAATGTGAGTATACGTAACATTTCTGAACTGTACACTTAAGAATGGTTAAGATCATAACTTTTATGTTGCGTATCTGCCCATAATTAACAATTAAAAAACAACAGTTTCAGTGTACATAAAAAAGTTCCTGCAAGTAAAGAAGAGATGAACTTTCTCAGGAGGAGGCAAAAAACAAAACAAAAACAGGCTGTGGACATGAAGAGGCAATTCAGAAGAGAGGTATCCATGAGGTTGAAAAAGAGTTGGACGTGACTTAGCTACTTACTAAAACAACAACAATCTCTTTAGGGCAATTAGTGATGTAATTGACATAAGATATGATAAGATATTTAAAACATGCACCTCTTTCTACTTAGTTATTCCACTCATAGCAATCTATCTAAGGGAAATAATTACAGACACAGCAGAGATTTATGTATAATGATTATCATCACAGTATTATTTATAATAGTATCAAATGAGAACCAAGCTCAATGTGATTAATGGGGGGAGGGGGGCGCTAAATAAATCATGTCGCTTCCCAAGGCTGGATGCCACGGAGTCATTCAGTGTGATCTTTCGAAGAGTATTTTTATTCTGCGGAAAATTCTCATGAAGTAACATTATAACATCTTTGTAAGAAAAAAAAGTGGGGTGGGGGATATGCATGGGGTTGCTCTCAAAAGGTTTATTGGGATTATGAGTCATTTCTTATACTATTCTGTGTTCCCAGGTGGCTGGTAAAGAATCTGTCTGCAGTGTGGGAGACTCGGGTTCAATCCGTGGGTCGGCAAGGTCCTCTGGAGAAGGGAATGGCTACCCACCCCAGGGGGGGCTTCCTGGGTGGTGCTAGTGGTAAAAGAACCCGCCTGCCTGTGCAGGTAGATGTAAGATACGTGGGTTTGATCCCTGGGTCGGGAAGAGTCCCCTGGAGGAGGAAATGGCAACCGACTCCAGTATTCTTGCCTGGAGAATCCCACGGACAGAGGAGCCTGGGGGGCTACAGCCCCCTCGGTCACAAAGAGTTGGACATGACTGAGTGACTAACACTTCTGTGTTTTTCAAACTTTCTTTCATGGACAGGTATTCCTCTTATAATCCGAAATACTCTATATTAGAAAGAGAGTGCATTTCGACGGGAGGGGGTTACTAGCAAAAAAAGTCGCAATGCAAGATGGGCTCGCCCACAGCATCATCTAGCCACCCTGGGCCTCCAAATCTGTGCAGCGTCTCTTCTGCTTGTTCTCTTCCCTTCTCTCACACCAGCAGAGAGGGAAGGCAACAACCCTACTCCAGCCAGGTCTCTGCAGCCTCCACACCCCTAAAACCTTCTTCTTGTTCTACAAAGATGGCTTTCCTGGAGTGACATTTAAAGGAACAGAACAAGACTGACACGAGCCCCACCCTCGCCCAATAGGGATGACTTCTCTGCAACTTTAAGGGGACACCACGGGGGCTTGCGTACCGAAGCAGCAGCTGGTGCGCCGCTCTCCTTGAATGAACAGGGGCTGCTGTGAGTCAGTGGCTCGCCCGCGGTGGTCCTCCACCCACAGGCTGCTTCAGGACCAGTGGGGGCTGGACAGATGTACACAGACCCCACAGCTGTCAGCCAAGGGGAAGAAGCCGCGCGATTTTCTGCTCATTTAGGGGCAATTAGCCATCAACCCCCTCGTCTCCTTGAGTGTGAACTTTAAATAAGATGTTCCAGCTGAAGTGGGGAGAGGAAGCAGCTCTGCTGTGACTGGGGAGAGAATCATTGTGTTGCGTGTTTGCATCTGCTCAACGGCAGCTCTGGGAGCCGGCTTCACGCAAGTGAGACAGACGGAGGGGGGGAGTCTGGGGGAGCCGGGCTGGAGGCAGCTGCCTTCACGCCGGCTGATGGAGCAGGGCTTCGGTTATCCCTTCGAACTCACGTGATGTGTGTAACGCAGACTGGTGCCTGAGCCTCTGAGAGCCCCAAGGGCACAGCTGCTGTTGCTTTGGTTGCTCTGTCGTGTCGGGCTCTTTGTGAGCCCACGTACTGTAGCCCGCCAGGCTTCTCTGTCTGTGCAATTTTCCAGGCAAGAATACTGGAGAGGGGTTGTCATTTCCTTCTCCAGAGGATCTTCTCGACCCAGGGATGGAACCTGTGTCCCCTGCATTGGCAAGTGGATTCTCAATCACTGAACCATCAGGGAAGTCCCAGCCTCATTTTCGAAGTTAAAAAAAAAAAAAAAAGGTATATTTTGGAATAAAAATAGCGAAGACCAGCAAAGAGAAGCCCACACCTGGGTTTCCAGTTGGGAAGGGCCTCGATTTGGTGGAAGGACGTCTCAGGATAACAAACAAGCCCATCTCAGGCCTTCAGGGCTTGAGGACAGATGGGCCTGCAAAGGGCGCTCGGCTGACTCTCCCTAAGCTCTGGGTGCAGAGGCCTGGAATACAGGCTCTTAACCAGTCTTTCTGTGTTTTAACCCTAATGTGTTAATACTTAAGTGCTTGATACATGACACTCTCTGTAATTATTTGCATTTAATGGGAAATAATGCCTCGTCTAGGAATCCATTTCTCCAGGGTGGGTGAAAGGGAAGGTGCATGCCTGCATGCTTAGTTCTTCAGTCTTGTCCAACTCTTGGCGACTCATGGACTGCAGCTCACCAGGCTCCTCTGTCCATGGGATTCTCCAGGCAAGAATACTGGAGTGGGTTGCCATGCCCTCCTCAAGGGACTCTTCCCAACCCAGGGATCAAACTGGCATCTTCTGCATCTCCTGCATTGACAGGTGGATTCTTTACCTGCCGAGCAATCGGGAAGCCTGAAAGTGAGGAGTAGGTATCTTTTCATTTTGCTTCAAATCACGACCCTCCTTGGTTTCCTAATAAAGCCAGCTGCTCGGACTTTTAAAGAAATTTCTGTGATTAAACGTATTCACATCGGAAGGCTCAATGGCGCGCGGACTGGAAAGAAAGAGAGCCTTCAGTGCTATTTCATTTAAAAATGGCCATTCTGTTTCCGGAGGGAAGGGACAAATGTGGAAATGGCTGTGTGAGGGTGGGGGACGCACGTGCCTACAAACAAGGCAAGACCATCTGGTCCCATTAGCTGCCGTGCCCTCCGACCTGCACCCCGCGGACTGACTCGCAGCTGCCTTGGCTGGTGTGTGAGCAGCTCTGGGCCTCTCCAAGGCTTCCGGGGGGACACTGGAGGCATGACAATACAGCTAGGGCGTGCCTCCTTAATTTCCTCCATGCCTCTCCAACCGAGAATTTGGAGAACAGGACAAGGAGTAAGAGGCCCCCTGCATGGTGAAGGTCCTTGCTGAGAGGAGAAGGAGGGGTCCTGGGAGGACCCCCACTGCCCCCCAGTCTCCACACTGTGTGGTGGGAGGATTTGTTGGAGAAAAGCCAGGCAGAGGGAAGACCTTGCTGCCCAAGGTGAGGTCCATGGTCATCACCTGGGAGTTTGTAGGGAATACAGAGTCTCCGCTCCAGAACTACTGAGTCAGAACCTGTATTATTTAAAAAAAAAAAAAAAACTTTTTTGAGACCATTTTTAAAGTCTTTATTGACTTTCTTATAATATATTGTTTTGTGTTGTTTTAGGCATCTGGTCCCATCACTTCATGGGGAACAGATGGGGAAACAGTGGAAACAGTGTCAGACTTTATTTTGGGGGGCTCCAAAATCACTGCAGATGGTGATTGTAGCCATGAAATTAAAAGATGCTTACCCCTTGGAAGGAAAGTTATGACCAACCTAGACAGCATATTCCAAAGCAGAGACATTACTTTGCCAACAAAGGTCCGTCTAGTCAAGGCTATGGTTTTTCCAGTGGTCATGTATGGATGTGAGAGTTGGACTGTGAAGAAAGCTGAGCACCAAAGAATTGATGCTTTTGAACTGTGGTGTTGGAGAAGACTCTTGAGAGTCCCTTGGACTGCAAGGAGATCCAACCAGTCCATTCTGAAGGAGATCAGTCCTGGGTGTTCATTGGAAGGACTGATACTAAAGCTGAAGCTCTAGTACTTTGGCCACCTCATGTGAAGAGCTGACTCATTGGAAAAGACTCTGATGCTGGGAGGGATTGGGGGCAGGAGGAGAAGGGGATGACAGAGGATGAGATGGCTGGATGGCATCACCGAATCGATGGACATGAGTCTAAGTGAACTCCGGGAGTTGGTGATGGACAGGGAGACTTGGTGTGCTGCGATTCATGGGGTCACAGAGAGTCGGACACGACTGAGCGACTGAGCGACTGAACTGAACTGAACTGATGTTCTGGTTTTGTGGCCCTGAGGCATGTGGGATCTTAGTTCTCCAACCAGGGACTGAACCTACACCCCTGCACTGGAAGATGAAGTTTTAACCACTGAACTGCCAAGAAGTCCCCAGAATTTGAACGAGGTGCCTGGGTGATCCTTAGGCACCTTGAAATTTGAGAAACACTGAAATGTAGAGCAGTGGTTCTATACTGGAGTGATTCTGCCCCTCCAGGTGACATCTGTCAATTTCTGGAGACATCCCTGCTCATCACAATGGGGGTGGGGGTGCCCTGGGTAGAGGCCAGAGATATTGACAAATATCTGGCAATATACAAGACCAGACCCTCAACAACGAAGAAGTATCCAGTCCAACATGTCTAAGTACTGAGGCTGAGAAATCCCTGGGTTCGAGAGTTTTCTTAGGAAAGGGAAAAATACAATGGGATCTGTTCTCTTTCTCTGTGTTTCTTGAGGTTCACCTGAAATCGTTACTTAAACATGAATTTATCCAACATGCCCAAGACAACTCTAACCAGATGTCTCTTTCCAGCATCTGGTCCCAGAAGGCAGGAAGGCTGTCTTCCATTTCAAAGCAACATCAAAATCTAAATTAGGAGCAGATAAATTATCTTCCCTTCATTCCTCAAAGCATCTGTCTTTTCCTTGTGTTTATCACGGTGCCCTCTGAGTTCCTGCATGACAATGTTTGTGGGGCGGGGGGGGTCCCTGTGGCTGTGGGCAGACCTAAGCCTTGGTTTTTGCTAGAGCTGGAGGTTGAACTGTGTGAACTCAATTTCTGTATCACCTCTATCCAGGCACATGACTTACTTGTTGGTCGGGGTCACCAACACTGGCTTAAGCCAAGAAGACAGTTTTCTGTTCCGGATGGTGAGGACCCTTTTCAAGGCCAGATTCTCAAGGAACCAAGCCAAGGTCCTCACCAGGTATCTAATCGGTCATCAGTCTTATAGATTCTTCCTTCTTTATCTTGGCTCTATGCTCCCTCCCCGCAAGCCTCTCTTGGATGCGTATGTATGTCTTCAGTTGCTTCAGTCGTGTCTGACACTTTGCAGACTCCTACGGACTGTAGCTTGCTAGGCTCCTCTGTCCATGGGATTCTCCAGGCAAGAATACTGGAGTGGGTTGCCATGCCCTCCTCCAGGGGATCTTCCCAACCCAGGGTTCAAACCAGCAACTCATGCGTCTGCTGCACTTTCTCTACCACTGAGCCACCAAGGAAGCCCCAATCCTCTCTTACTGTACCACTAAAATATTGTGCCTACTGTTTCTTCTGTCTTTAGTCTAACCCTTCTCCTTACTTAATCATCATAGAGTGACCAGAGAAATCTTTCTAGCACATAAATCTGGTCATATCACTCCCTTATTCCAAATGCTTTAATGGTTTCTCACTGACTAAAGTGCCAAAGTCCCTAGCATAACATAAAATATTATCCTGCCTTCACCGCCTGTCCTGCTTATCTTTGCATATCATGCTAATGTCATATGTACTGGCCTGAAAACAATGATAATATCTTGAGTGTCTCTACATACTGTTACATGTTTTTTTCTTTTTCCCAGGAGATCTGCTTCCCAAAGCGCCTACACAGTAAAATTCTACTCGTCCTTCATGTTTCAACTCGAGCACCACCTCCTCTGTGAAACCTACCCTAATCCTTCCAGCAGATACAATTTTTCTGCCCTTTCATCTTTTCCTAACCATGTCCTGTAGCCGGTTCCACTGCTGCAAGCAGAAAGGTCTTTTTCTAAAGAGCAATTCTAGTCAAGTTTCCCTTCTCCCAATCAGTACCAACCATTTCTGTGGACAGCAAATTCTATTTGTCTATTGTCATATCTTGGTGATGTTATAATTCCTCTTTTGATAAACACTGATGTTTGGAACAGTTCTTGCTCACAGGATCCACAGTCTCATGATTTTCAGATTCTGATCATGTCCTGCCCTGACCTTTGTCTTTCCCAAACTGAAGGACACGCTTGTCTCCACATGGCAATCCCCAATCTCCATTCCATCAATTATTTTCATGTTCTTCCTTCTTGATTGGTGTTAATCAGAACCACATAGAGCTGCTTAGCTGGCAATGAATAATAGTTGTGAAAAAAAGGGGACGCAGTTTTAGTAAATAACTAGTTACCATGTTGGGTAGCAAAGCAAATGTGAAAAAAAAAAAAGTTGTAAAAAAATTTCATTAGATGAACAAAGTACATTTGAACTCTACTTTTGACTGCTCTGAGTCTTAGGGCTCCATTCACTTCTATTACGAGAAGGCCCAGGACTTCCCTGGTCCAGTGGTTAAGAATCTGCCTGCCAATGCACACGACATGAGTTTGATCCCTTGTCCTGCAAGATCCCACATGCCTCAGAGTAACTAAGCCCGTGTGCCACTCCCGAAGCCCACTCCTCCTAGAGCCTGTGCTCCGAAACAAGAGAAGCCACCGCAATGGTAAGCCCGCAACCACAACCAACAAGTAGCCCCCACTTGCCTAAACTAGAGAAAGCCTGTAGGCAGTAATGAAGACCCAGTGCAGTCAAAAATAAAGAAAGAAAATTGTTTGTAAAAAAATAATTATTTTGGTACAGGGAGTTTTAACCCTGAGTTCATGCAAGTTCCATGCTTGTTTATATTGACTTTCTACATGCTTCCTTTTGGTGTTTTTTTTTTTTTTTTTTTCCAGCCATGCCATGCAGCTTGCAGGAATCTTAGTTCCCCCACCAGGGATTGAACCTGGGCCCTCGGCAGTGAGAGCATGGAGTCCTAATCACTGGACCGCCTGGGAATTCCTGTGATTCTACAGGCTTCCTTTTCACCTGCCTCAAAGCTACTGATTTGAAATTTTTCATTTGAATAATAACTACTTTTTTTTTTTAACTTCATTCCATTACTTCTTTCCCATCAGTCATCAGACTAGCAGACAATTGAAGCTGACTAACAGTCAGAACACTGCTGAGACCTTTGGAAAGCCCTGGATCTTTGTAAACAAAGCAGCTGCCTTTACATAAAGACCTGCGAATCCCCCTAGGATGCTTAACTAGGGACTCAGCCCAGGGAGGCAGAGTAGCTGGCATTTACAGTCTCCTTCCAAAGTGTTGCCCAATAAAATCCACACCAGAAATAGCTTGCATTGTTACCATGGAAGTGGGTGACAAAAGCCCGACTCCAAGGACTCTGTGCCAACCAAGCACAGACAACAATGCCAAATAATTCTGTACTGGTGTATTTACTCCAAAACGAGGAATTTGAGAGGTGTTAACCTGTGAGGCTATAGGTCTAAGCCACAAGCTGATAAATAGTGTCCTTCTGAGCCAATTGGAGCTACAACTTGAACAAAATAATGTAGAGAGACGATTAGCTTAGGGACAGTTCTTTTAAATTTTTTTTAAGTAGTTTATTTATTTATTTTGGCTGTGCTGGGTCTTTGTCGCTGCACTTGGGCTTTTCTCTAGTTTCGGCGAGTGGGGGGCTCCTGTCTAGCTGTGGTAGGAGGGCTTCTCATTGCCACAAGCACAGGCTCTAGGGGATGTGGCCTCAGTATTTGTAGCCCATGGGCTTAGTTGCTCCACAGCATGTGGGATCTTCCCAGACTGAGGATCAAACCTGTGTTCCCTGCATTGGCCTGTGGATTCCTACCCACTGGACCACCAGGGAAGTCCCTTAGGCATGGATCCGCTGATGATCCACGATGGAGACATGTAGGGGAGGATCTGTGGCAGTTCAGTTGCTCAGTCGTGTCCGACTCTACGTGACCCCGTAGACTGCAACAAGCCAGGCTTCCCTGTCCTGCACCATCTCCCGGAGCCTGCTCAAACTCAAGTCCATTGAGTTGGTGATGTCATCCAACCATCTCATCCTCTGCCGCCGCCTTCTCCTCCTGCCCTATGGGGTGGTACCGCTGGCAAAATTATCACAGCCAGCCAAGGTTTTATACATCTTTGCAAAGCATAAACAACACAGACGTGTGTGGCTGACAGTGTGCTTTTTCTGTGGCATAAAATTTAACCAAAGGCTCCCAAGCCACACGTGGCCCTCAGCTCCTCTGGGAGCGTGGTACAGAGCCCCTTTCTTCTTAACGTCTCAGTCTCCATGCGATCGGTGCACCTAATCCTCACCCCTGGCACCAGGGAAGCCAGATGGGTAGGAGGAGCCAGAAAACGATGGCCAAGTGTCCCAATTTCAGTTCTGTTATTTATTTCTATGTTTGCTCAACTCTTTTCATCACTGTGAAGAATGAGATAATTATGTGGTTTGGAAATGAGCACTCTTGATACAAACATGAAATATATATTCTATTTTACTACTTAGGATCTTGAGCGTTAAAATATACAGATTGGGTACAGTGCTAAATATAGGCCCCAAAGGAACTATTTCTTTAAAAAGAGAAAAAAGAAGAAAGCTTGATCAGATGTTGCTGAGTACCAACAGAATAAAAGGAATAAAACTTCATTCACCATTTCAGATCAACAGTGAGGGGGCCCCCACTGGGCTCATAGAATATGTGAAAAGATGAGATTTCCCTGGTGGCCCAGTGGTTAAGACTCCAGGCTCCCAATTCAGGTGGCCTGGGTTCAATCCCTGGTCAGGGAACTGGATCCCATATGCTACAACTAAGAGAATGCATGCCACAACTGATTTAAAAAAAAATGAAAGAAAAGAAAAGATCTCACGTGCTGCAACTAAGACCTGGAGCAGCTAAATAAATAAATAAAAATTTTAAAAATGAATATGTGAAAAGAAATTACATACGTATTTAATTAACTGGCTGTATTGTTGTTGTTGTTGTTTTTTTAACTCAAAGGGTGGTAAGTGTCATTAACTAACCAAGAATTGTCAAGAACTTGCCTTTGGGACACCTGCTTTAACAATAGAAAAAATATTTATAGTCCGCATATCCCTGATGGTGCATGGTTGTTGTTAAGTTCCTAAGAATCATGTAGGTTCTCTTAAGGAGCTATGATATCCCTTTCCTTGTTTATATAAACAAATAACAAATTCTTTTTTATTCCCATGAACAGGGCAAAGCTAAGCTTCAGCCAAGCTCTTGTCCAGACCTTCACAAATGTCAAAGCAACGGGGCCCAATTAAATGCAGTTTCATCATCTCAATGCATGGATGAAACAGGGGCTGGTTAATTCAACTAGAACACACTTCTTACAGTGCTACTATAAGCACTGTGTACTAAACCACTGCATACTAAACAACTATACTCTACTAAATCACTCTGTTCTGCAAACAACATAGAATTTGACATCTTGTTAAAGATCACCGATTAGCTCTGCTAGTCTGAAAACAATCTTGCTTACTCTCAGAACTTAGCTCTGAGTTTTGGTTTTACACAATTTCATGTATCTCTCTTTCTACGACAAGTCAGTTCGTGAAAAAGGGGCGGAGTGGTGATGGGGGCCAAGCCCCCTAAGCTCCAGGCTAGATGAAGCATGGAGCATCCTCTGCTGCTACCCAATAGGGCTCTCAAGGAAAGGAGTCCACTTCCCCTTGGGGCACAGCTCTCTCTTCTCTGAATCCCCTTCCATCTTGGCCGATGGGTTCTGGACCACTCCTCCGGGTACCTACACCACTTTTATTTCCTTTACCACTTGCTTCTCCTTTAGAATCTGATTGGGTTTGAATTCTAGATACAGTTTACTTTCTTTTTGACCTCAAGGCAGTTTAACTTAAGGTTTCCGAGCTACTGTTTTTTCATCTATGAAGTGGACATAATCAGATCTAGTTTATAAAGTTGTGAGCATTATGCTGACAATGTGTGGGGCATATGTCGTCTAGGTTCTAGCACCTGTTAGGTTCTCCAGCAGAGGTACCATTGCACACACGTTCCCTAAAGTTACCACGTGACCTGCCTGGTTGGAAATCTGAAGGCCTGTCCTCAGCCATTTACTTTTTTTTTTCCACAAAGATTTTTTCATGTGGACCATTTTCAAAATCTTTATTGAGTTTGCTACAATATTGCTTCTGTTTTACGTTTTGAGTTTTTGGCCTCATGGCATATAGGATCTTAGCTCCTCAACCAAGGTTCGAACCCACATTCCCTGCATCAGAAGGTGAAGTCTACCTCCCTATCAGGGAAGACTGGTCTCTCTGCTGACCATCCTGGCTTTTCTCAACCATCCTGGTTCTTCTCCCTTTCTGACTGCTCTTGCTTTATCAGCTACGCTATTTCTTTCTGCTTTCCTCTTGCCAACATTGATATCCCTCCAGGCTCAGTCCTCACTCCCATGCTTGTATTCCATGTTTTCCCCCTAAAAGATGACACACAACTCTTCATTCCAGCCCTGCCCTCTGCCCTCAGTTAAGTCCTACTTTCCTGCTCTCCTTGTGACAATCTACACACTGAAGATGTATCACCACCATCCTAAACTCAGTGTGTTCACACACAGGAACTTGATGGTTATAATGTGATTTAAGTTGCAGCTTCACCTTTCAACCATGCAATGCAGGTGCCTATAAGCTCCATAAAACGGAAAGATTCCACTGCTTCTCGGAGAATAACTCATTACCTCAACTGATCTATATCACCTAAGTATTCAGGAGAAGACCATCAGTTTATTGATTACCCCATGAGTATATTATTGAATACCAATGAGTATATCAATTTGTTACATAAAATTATATATATATCATGTGAGTATTCATGAATAGGTCATCATCAGTATACTGAGTAGATCACTGAGGCTCAAATAAACATTTCTACTCTTCTTTTAAACATTTTTCGCTGTACCATGCAGCATGTGGGATCTAACCTTGACCAGGATGGAACCCACAACCTGCAGCCCCCTGCAGTGGAAGTTGAGAATCTTAACCACTGGACCACCTGGAAAGTCCCAAACATTTCTACTCATTATATCAAGTAATAAACTCTTATGGGCATAAGTGATAATTATTTCATCCCAACAAAAATATTATTCTAGACTACAAAAGACAAGCACAGAATGGTGTATTATTTGGGGAAATTATTTTCAGTTTTCTCTATCTCCAGAAATACTGATTTATTAGATTACCTCGGAGGATTCCATCTCAGGATGGATCAACAGTTTACGAATCTAGAATTTCCAGTACTCTCAAAGAGACTCATAATTTCAAAGTAAAATTAATGTTTCAAGCAATCATCTAGCTTTGAATCTCTGAGAGCTCATTTTAAATGGTTCTTTGGATCTTAAAATGATTTCAGAGAGGTAAAACTTCTTAGATATTTCTGAATATAGAAAATCCTTCATAGAAAACTAGCAAACCAAATCCAGCAACATATAAAAAGGATTATATACACAATGACCAAGTGGGATTTACCCCAGAAATGCAAGGTTTGTGTAACATCTGAAAATCAATTAATGTAATATGGCACATTATATTAAAGAAAAAAGACCAAGAACCCACATGATCATCTAACAGATACAGAAAAAAAGCATTTGAAAATATCCCACACCCTAAGATACAAAACACTTCCCAAACTAGGAATCAAAGGGAACATGCTCACCTGATAAAGAACATTTTTTAAAAACTCACAGGAACATTATACTTAAGGATAAAAGACTGAATGCTTGCCCCCTCAGATAAGATATAATATACACTCATAACATACATTGTACTGGAGATTCTACCCATGACAACTAGACAAGACAAAGAAATAAAAGGCACCCAGATTGAAGATAAAGAAACCAAACTATTTTCGTATGACATGATCTTGTATAAAAGAATCCACTAAAAAGATTAAATGAATTCAGCAAAAATGCAGGATATAAGATCAACATACAAAAATCAGCTGTGTTTCAATACACTAGCAACTTTGACCCTTGGGCAAGTTGCTTAACATTTCTGAGCCACTGTTTCCTCAAATAATCTGAAAATAAAATTTTAAAAATCAATTTAGTTTATAATAACATCAAAAATAATAAATTTAACAAAGAAATGTACAAAGCTTACCCTGAAAACTACAAATACTGTAGAAAGAAATTAAAGAAGACTTAGATAAGTAGAGAGACATCCTAAGTTTAGGGACTGGAAGACTTAATGTTGTTAAAATGGCCACATTTCCCAAATTGATTACAGCTTCAATGTACCTCCTATCAAAATTCCAGCTAACTTTTATTTTTTTTAAATGAAAACCTTTCTTTAAAATACATGTGAATATGCAAGTAAGCCAGAATAGCTAACCCAATCGTGAATGAATTAAAAAAGAAAAAGTTCAAGGACTTAGACTTCCCAGTTTCAAAACATAGAGAAGCAAATGAGACAGTGTGATACTAGGAAAGAGTTGAGAAATAAATCTTTACATTTATGGCCAACTGATTTTCAACAAGATGTCAAGAAAATTATATAAGGGGAAAATAGACTCTTTAATAATAAATGGTGCCGATACCTCTGGATATCCACATTCCATTCAGAAGAATGAGGTTGGCTCAGAAACCTGAATAAAAAAGCTACAACTATAAAACTCTTAGAAGAAAATACAGGAGTAAATCTTAATGAGCTTGCACTAGGCAAAGGCTTCTAAGATATAGAACCAAAAGCATAAGCAACAAAAGAAAAAAGATAAAATATATTTCAGCATGTTTAGAAACTTTTGCACTTCAAAAGATAGCCTCAGAAAAGTTAAAAGGCAACACACAGGATGGGAGAAGATACTGCAAATCCTACATCTGATAAGGGGCTTGTATCCAGTTCATAAAACCCCTTTCAACTCAGAAATAAAATGACAAATAGCCCAATTAAAAACTAGACAAAGGATTTAAAGATTTATTTCCAAATAAGATTTGTTTCCAAATAAGATATACAAATAGCTAATAAGCATATGAAGAGATGCTCAATGTCACAAGCCACTGGGAAAATGCAAACTGAAGCTGAAATGAGACACTACCCACCAGGACACAATGATCAAAAGGACAGATTAACAGCAAATATTAAAGAAGATGTGGAGAAATCAGAAATCTCACTCACTGCTGGGGATACAGCCACCTTGAATAGCAGTTGAACTGTTCCTAAAAATGTCAACGACAGAGTTCTGTAGGACCCAGCAATTCCAATCTCATTCATCTACATTTGGCAACTGAAAGCTGTATGCGTGTTCAGTTGCTCAGTTGTGTTCGACTCTTAGCAACCCCTTGGACTGTAGCCCTCCAGGCTCCTCTGTCCACGAGATTCTCCAGGCAAGTATACTGGAGCGCGTTGCCATGCCCTCCTCCAGGGGGTCTTTTCAACCCAGAGATGGAACCCCTGTCTCCTTCATCTCCTGTATTGGCAGGCAGATTCTTTACCACTGCGCCACCTGGGAAGCCCAATTGAAAGCATGTTTGGACAAAAAGCTGTTCACAAATGTTCATAACAGCATTATTCATACAAGCCCCAAAGTTGAAACAACCCAAATGTTCCTCAACTGACAGATCAATAAAGAGTGGTGTATTCAAACAATGGAAGATTCTTGGGATTGAACTCGGAACACATTATGTGAAGGGAAAGAAGCCATTTGCAAGAGACTTTGTATTGCTTGAATCCATTCATAGGAAAGTCCAGAATGGACAAATCTATATAAAGACAGAAACCCTAGGACTGGAAGGAGGGGAAGCTGGAGGAAATGGAGAAAGAGATTGCTAATGGGGACCGGGTTTCTTTGGGGAGTAAAGGAATTGTTCTAAAGTTGACCGTGGTGACAATAGCTCAACTCTGAATATATTAACCACTGAATTATCCACTTTCAATCAGAGAACCACATGATATATAAACTGTATCTTGATAAAACTGTTTTTAAAAAATGCTGGAGACCTTATTTACCCATCACATCAAATCTGCAGAGTCAAAACCAGCATCTGTTGCCAAAAAGATGTGATAGAAGATGCTGAGAGGATGATTTCTTTTCTATTATGGGGGGGGGTGTAAAATTGAAGTCTGGGACACTGATTGGTGGTACTATGGCCAGAAATGCTAAAATCCTGCCCCATCCCATCTACCCTTCGATTCCATATGAGTGGGGTTCAAGATGGATACATGGAGAAAAGGCACTGCTTTATTAAGTAGGCTTATGCCAGAAGTGGCGCTAGTGGTAAAGAATCCACCTGCCAATGCAGGGGACGAAAGAGATGTGGGTTCAATCCCTGGGTCGGGAAGATCCCCTGGAGAAGGAAATGGCAACCACTCTGGTATTCTTGCCTAGAGAATCCCGTGGACAGAGGAACCTGGCAGGCTACATTCCATGGGGTTGCAAGACTTGGACACAACTTAGCAACTAAATCACCAGTAAGCAGAGCTGAGACTAATCACAGAGCCCAGTGATTCTTCTACTGTGGTTCTCAGACCAGTAGCGCCAGCATCACAGGGGAATTTGGTAGACATGTAAATTCTCAGGTCCATCAAGTCTTAAGGGATGAGAAACTCTAGTATGAAGCCCAGTCATACAGGGTTTAACAAGCCCTCCAGGGAATTCTGATACAGCTCAAGTCTGAGAACCACTGCTTTAGCCTAAAGTCGAGGGGACCCAGATCTCAGGATCTCACAAACCCTGGCCAGATTTCGGCTACAGGAGGACAAAGAAAATGAAAGCAATGCTCTCACTTTTATGCGTGAATGTATCAACCATTTCTCATGCCCCCACCCTGCTTTTTCTCATCGTCATTTCTGCTCTGGTCGTGACGATGCAGCTGGCTGGCCGCACACAGGTGTATCTGGACAGCCTCTCACTGCAGCTGCACCTGGCACCTCTTCCTTTGTGCCCCGGGGCTTTTTGAGCTGTTGTGGGAGCCTGCTCAGCCATTCCAGCCCATGTGCAAATCTGGAGTGAGGCGATTTAACCACCTCTGAATTTGGGATTCGGGAGATAAACGCACCCTGGTTCGGCATCGCAGGCAGGCAATTTCAGGGTCCTTTCCCACGTTCTCAGCAGGACTGAGTTCCCATTATCCACAGTTATCACCAGCTCATTAACCACTGGATTAGCTTCCTCGCCTTCCTGTTTATTCTCTCAATCCTCCACCCATTGGGATCATGTCCCCAGATGAACCACCCCATGTAAACCCTGGTTTCAGACTCTGCTTTCTGGAGGGGCCCAGGCTAAGTCACCGAACCTCGTGAACACTGGATGAAAATGTCCAGCAGTTGGAACAATTGTATCAGTTCCCTCCCTCCTAAAGAGGACCCAGGAAATTGATTTGGAGGCTGAGCCCGGCTCGAGACAAGGAGGGGAGGGCTCCTCTCTCCCTCTTACAGATGCTACGTCAGGATGACGCATGGTTTTCAGTTACTATCCTAAATAAATTATTAATTTGGCTCCAAGCTAGAATCACAGACAAGCTACAGGAGGGAAAAGAGGAATTTGAATGAGTCGAGAGTTCCAGCCGTGTGAGTCTAGGCACGCTTTCGTAACCAAGCGTCAAGTCAGCTCCTGTGTTCTCTTCTCTGCCGCTCACAGTTGTGGGTGGGGGCACTTCGTTCTCCCGGGTCTGTTAAGCAAGAGGCTTCCACAGGAGGCCCCAAGGTTCTCACCCAGCCCCAGCTGTCCCTGGTTCTGTTTCCAGAGAGATGCGGAAGGTGCAGAGCTTGAAAAATACATCGGGAGTGGGGCAAGGAGTCCTCAAAACCAGCATCAGAGGGGGGCTTGCTCTGCAAGGTGAGCTTTCCAGAAGCACGACCTTCCTGTGGCATTCACAGCTAAGATTTGTGGCCCACTCCTGCATGGAACAGCCCTTCTATAAATGTTTCTGCCAGGAATGTGTCTCTTCTCATGAGGAAAAAAAAAAAATTAACAGGGCTGTATGGTGGGGATGGTGGGGTTGATGGTGACCTCCAGGAGGACTTAGGCCAGGGGGCTCTTTCTGGGACTGCTGCTGCTGGGGTCTCCATCCCCATGGTGAGCTGCTGCCAACCCACGCCTCCACGGGAGATCCTCCAACACTAGCAGGTACTGTCTGGCTCTTACTAAGCAATCCTGTCTGGATTGGGACTCAAGAAAACAACACAAGATACATGAAAAATCACTCGTTCTGTATGTACCCAGTCGTGCAAATAGGCAAGGGGAGTCCCAGGTACAGTTCATCCTGATCCAAGACTGAACAGCAAGTAACAGCAGGACCAGACCTCCCAATGCCCAGCCCCGTGTGGTTGCCAGGACGTTGCCCTGTCAGTCACCATGCACGCATTCACCCCCAAATCTGAACCTCACCTAAACGCCTTCTAGGGCTCTTACCTCTGTCATTCAGAACATGATTTTTAAAAATGGAAAACACTGTGGATTCTCTGGCTTTCAAAAAAAATTAACAAAATTCCTACCAGAATCCAGGTCCATCTTAGACTCTAAGAGGTAGGGGATTGGTTGTTTCTTTTGGGGGGCAACCCCATAACCTGTACTCACTAGTACAGAGATGTTACTCTTCTGCTGATGGGGAATGAGGTTTTGAAAAATCATCTGTGTCTTTGGAACGTTCCAGTCCTCTGCCTTCATCATCAGAGATCATATCCTGGACACCGATGGTTGACTGAGTCCTTCCTCCCTGAATCCCCAGCACCCCGGCTGGGCCTGGCCGTTCGATGGACTGAGAGCTGCCCAGGCCTTGAGCACTTGCCTTCTTCTTCCACTCTTTCCCCCCAGATCTCAGCATCCTCGTGATGGATGGCTCACCCTCCCCTCACAGGCTGCCCCTCCCTGAGGATTTTGGCTCTTCAGTGATTTAATATTTTATGGCTTAAGGCTGCAGCTCTGTGGATCCAGCTTTTCCGGAAGACACCTTGGGCTCTCTGGGCCCTGGGGTGGCTGCAGGACCTCTGGGGTGGGGGTGGGGGGTCTGGAGTTGGCAAGGAAAGAACAAAGCAGGAAGGGAGTCCCCACTCCAGCAGTGATTTCAGTGGGGAGCTCATTCAAGAGGCTGGATGACAATTAGCCAGAGAGACAGGATGGTCTGGTGATGCATGCTGGCCTCTTGGAGGCTCTGGGCAGGATGGGAGAGGGCAGAGCCAGCTGGTTGCAGGAGTCCCCAGCCTCCATCCTTCCCCTACGGCTCAGGTTGGTTCAGGACTCCCAGAGCTCTTCTCTATAGCAGGGCCAGGCAGCTAGGGGAGGTGGCAGAGCCCGTCGGGGTGGTACCCACTGCCTGCCCTCCAGAAACACTGGTGGAACATGGGCTGTGAGGGGGTGGGAGCAGGGAAACCATGGAAGTCACCTCACCCACCCCTATGGATTGAGGGCCAGCCAGGCTGATAAAACACAGCCCATTGGTTTGTCCTCATGCATGAACCCTTGGTAACCTGCCTCCAGGGCCCAAGACTCTGACTTCCTGATGGGTAGTTTGGGGCTCAGCACCCTGCTGCCCTCAAATCTATTTCCGTTTATTCTAGACTCAGTAGTGACTGCTATGTACTTAGTCACTCAGTCATGTCTGACTCTTTGTGACCCTATGGACTGTAGCCCGCCAGGCTCCTCTGTCCTTGGGGATTCTCCAGGCAAGAATACTGGAGTGGGTTGCCATGCCCTCCTTCAGCGGATCTTCCCAACCCAGGGATCGAACCCAGGTCTCCTGCATTGCAGGCAGATTCTTTACCATCTGAGCCACCAGACTCATTAATACCACCCCCAGAGGATGCAGCGAATTCTTTTTGGGAGAAACCCGTGTAAGCAACAGCTCCGTCACTAGTCTTCCTCATGATGGTCTGTTGTTAATGAGATTGCCAAGAGCATCCTATGAGCAAAGGCACTGGGACCACAAAATTGGGGAGAGTAAGACCTTGACTGTTAGTGGGCACAGACTCCGGAGCCAGGAGGTTCGGGTTAAAAGTGCAGCACCATCTTAACATTAAGGTTACTTAAGCTCTCTGTGCCTCGGTTTTCTCATTTGTCAAATGGGCCTCCCAGGAGTATCTTCTTTATAGGGTTGTTTTGAGGATTCCAAGAGTCAAGACATATGCAGCCGCCACCACCACCACCACCACCATCATCAATCACCATTATTGTTTGTTGTTGCAATAATACCATAGAATTCTGGGGTCATGGACCCTGAGACAAAACCAGCCCTTGGTCCCCAAAAGACCTCCCCATCCCTGTTGCCTGTATCTGAGCGCATCTCAGCAACCTGACCATCACCACTCTCCTCCAGGACGTGGGGCAGATCGGCTGCTGCCATTCACCAAGTCTTATCCACAGGTGAGACTTCAGAGGAGTCTCAGGGCAGCATCCCGCCTGGCTGAGAGGCACGCTGGACCAGCCCTGCTTACCAGCAGTGTTCCAGGGGCCCCAGCCTTTATAACACCAGCGCCTTTCTCTTTTTTCATTTTTATCCCCATGAGGACTAGTTGGGACTAGTCCTGGATATGCAGGACTACTGCATATCCAGTAGTCTAGTGATGTGCCGCCAAAGAATTCCATGAGCCCAGCCTTGTTAGGGGACCTTCTTGTAACTGGGGTGTCATCTCTTAGCAATGGACATGATCTTGGAGGCTATCTGCGCTGGATGGTCTGTAAAGATGATCACCAACAATCCCTCCCTTTCCTTTACCTGCACTGTTGACTCCATCAAGATGGAGCATCAGCTTTCCCTCCCCCTGAACCTGGGCTGGCCTCATAACATGGTTGGGGCAACACGGTGAAGCAGAAGCAACACTCTGCTGGGTCTGATCTGGGCTTTCAGTGGCTTGGAAGCTTCACTTTAGCCTTTTCTGGGCTCTTTAGCCACTCTGTAAGGGTATCTCTGATGGTTCAGACAGTAAAGAATCCACCTGCAATGCAGGAGACCAGGGTTCAATCCCTGGGTCAAGAAGATCCCCTGGAGAAGGAAATAGCAACCCACTCCAGTATTCTTGCCTCGAGAATCCCATGGACAGAGGAGCCTGGGGCCACGAAGAGTTGGACACAACTGAGTGACTAACACTTTCATTTTCAAGGAAACTTAAACAGGCCTAAATTTGAATGGTGGGATCACAGGAAAGACAAGCTCAGCGCCTAACCCCCCTGCCAGCCGATGCAACCACAGGGGTGAGCGCAGGCAAAAGCCATCCAGCAACCTCAGTACCGCAAAAAACAATAACGTGCTGTTGTTTTAATTCACTACGTCATGGGATTGCCTGTCACCCAGCAATAGATAACAGATACACTTCACAAATCCCCAAGCCACTGCTCATTCCCAATCCATCTGTGCTCAAGCTTATATCCTCACGCTTATGGAATCAACGAGAATTCACATGCTCTCAAGGTTTAAAATGGTAAAGGGAGCTACGTACAGGCAGGCAAAACCCAGGTACCCAGTTACATTACTTAATTAGCTTGACACAATTAGAGTACCAATTAGCTTCTAGCAGGGTGTGCCTTTGTCTCTCTCTAGAGCCTTCTTTACTAGCAACTCTGGAACTTTCCTGACTTTTCTGGCAAGTCCTGTCTTACTTCTACCCAAGCTCCAGCTTGAATATCTTTCTCTGCTTCCTGAACCCACAAAGGCCTTTGAACCCGGGTCCCAGGTCCACATCCCCAAGCCAGAACTTCTCCCTCTCCATGGCCATCAAATACCAAGAGGGAAAACGTCCTCCTTGGACCTCCCCCAACTTCTACCCGCACCCTTAATCCCTACACTCTCCTGAAATACAGGGGAGAAGAGGGCTGGGAAGGAATCCTGGCAGAAAGTCTTTCTGGCTGTGGCAGCTGTTAGACTTTTTTATCTTATTGCAGGGTGAGCAGAATGTAACTAGATCATACTCTGTAAACATTGAGAGGACTGCTAATTTTCAGTTATCCCCCAAAACTTTTTTAAAATTATTATAGACACAAAGGAAACATAATTTATGTAGAAAAAAATAGAAACCACAGACCACCCCCCCCCACAAAAGGGGGTGAATCGCTCATAATCCTATTGAAATAACTCCAGTAAACATTTGGAGATGATTATTCTAGATCTTTTCACTCACATTGAAATAATTATAGTGACAACAATTTGATCATGGTGTGTGTACTAATTCCTAATTTGCTCATTTCATTCAGTATATTATGAACAGACGTTCGTGTCAACACATACACATGTCAACGTGTTTAATGGGATGGGGGCGTAACTTGGTGCCTCATTATTTTCTACTGTCTGGAGGGGACCATGCACATCTGGGGGTTGGTTTGTTTTAGTGAATCCCTTATTGTTGGGTATCTATATTGCCCCTATTTAAAAAAATATTTTAGGAGACATCACTGGCAGTCCGGTGGTTAAGAGTCTGCCCTTCTACTGCAATGGGCACAAGTTTGATCCTTGGTTGAGGAACTAAGATTCTGCATGGTGTGGCCAAAAAAAATAAAGAAAAAAAAATTTTTTTAACAGTATTGTAAGTAATACACATCGATGTTTTTACTTTTATGTACATCATTCAATTAATTCACTAATCCCTGTCATTACAGTTTTAGGTTATTCCCAGTTTTTCAATCATTTAATCAGCTCACCATCTCTTCACGTATCTCTTTGCAGTTTCCGTACTAGTTTGTAAGGGAACAAGACTGGCACTGTCTGTTAAAATTCAAAGTCACCTTGAACCTCAATTCACAGAACAGCCAATTAAAACACAGGGTCTAGATTGCTTTTCCACTAGTGGTTGCTTCCTGGCTCATCACACTGGGGCCAGAGGCCCAAAGAATTATGGAGCTGGGAGGAGGAGAGCGCTGGTGACACCCCAATACCTGCAGAGCATCCCCGGCAGCTCAGACGGTAAAGAATCTGCCTGCAATGCATGAGACCCAGGTTCAATCCCTGGGTCAGGAAGATCCCCTGGAGAAGAGAATGGCAAGCCACTCTAGTATTCTTGCCTGGAGAATTCCGTGGACAGGGGAGCCTGGTGGGCTACAGTCCATGGGGTCACAAATAGTTGGACACGACTGAGCAACTAACACTTTAACTTTTCACAACATCTTGAACAGCAGAAGGACGCCACTCCACTGACTGGTCTGTGTGCAGCTGCCAGGGACCATGTAGCTGTGTCGTCTCCCCCCCTCCCCACCCCCCACTGCTAACCCTGTTACCCACATCAGATGCTGAGTTCAAAAGCATCTATCTCTCCTACATCATTCCTACCTGCACCTGGATGCCAGGTCTCGATTACCTCTTCTTCGGTCAATGCAGGGGTCCCCAATGGACACCTCTCTTCCAAAAGAGGTGGCCCAATGGCTCTCCATCAGTTCTCTTCCAAGGCTGCCCAAAACTCAGACCTTGCTACCTGCTGCTCAATCCATGGTCATGAGTAAAAGCACTTTCCGTCGTGGCTAC
>NW_011494752.1:13140438-13141054 GCF_000754665.1 Bison bison bison
GGCTACTGCTGGATGCACCAGTGAATAAACACTGAACCAGCAATTTCTCTGAGCTCTCCAGGAGCTCGGGGAACAGCAGTGGTGCAGCAGTGATGGCTCCTTGTCCTCCAGGAGCCCATTTATAAGACAGACGGGCAGAGCAGCAGCAGGACGGCAGTGGGACACAGCTGTCCCAGAGCCCAGGTAGGAAAGTCACAAGAAGGTGTTCAGTGGCACCTCCCTGTCCCCAGCCAAGCAGAGCCAGCCTGGAACCCAGAACCCATGGGCTGATTCACAAAGGAAATCGGAGAGTCTGTGGGGAAAACGAAGGAGTCCTCCCCTCCCTGTGTCTAGATGGAGAAGCCGGGTGTCCCAGGAAGAACGCTGGCTCCCTGTCACTGATAATGTCTCACCCACCACACCACATCTCCAGGCCCCTGTTCTCTGTGCCGCTGTGACAGACACATCTCAGAAGTGCCAGGCTCACACGTGAGCATGGCAGGTGTCTGCTTCCCTTACTGCCTTGGGGTTTTGCCCAATCACATGTGGGTGCGACCCAGAAGAGCCAGGAATGAATGCAGCAGGTACTAGTAACAGCTGGTCAAAGTCCCCTTCCACCTCCCATGGGAGCTGTCAT
>NW_011494752.1:13141154-13162059 GCF_000754665.1 Bison bison bison
GGTCATGGGGCAAGTGCCAAGGGTCCCCAGGGGGCAGGAGTCCAGCTGTCTGTAGGACAACCTGCTCATCTCCACATTCTGTTCCCACTCACCACTCATCCCCCGGCACACATGCTAAGCCACTTTAGTTGTGTCTGACTCTTTGCATTCCATGGCTCCTCTGTCCATGGAATTTTTCCAGGCAGGAACACTGGTTTGGGTTGCCACGGCCTGCTCCAGGCAATCTTCCTGACCCAGGAATTAAACCTGCATCTCCTGCACTGGGAGGTGGGCTCTTTACCACTAGCGTCACATGGGAAGCCCCATCTGCCTGGACCCCCTCCCAAATAAATGACCTGAAGCCCATCTCTGGCCTCAGATACTGCTTTGGGTAAAACCTAAACTAGTCTGAGTGTGAGTGAAAGTAGCTCAGTGGTGTCTGACTCTTTGCGAACCCATGGACTATATAGTCCATGAAATTCTGCAAGCCAGAATACTGGAGTGGGTGGCCTTTCCCTTCTCCAGGGGATCTTCCCAACCCAGGGATCGAATCCAGGTCTCCTGCATTGCAGACAGATTCTTTACTAGCTGAGCCACAAGGGAAGCCCAAGAATACTGCAGTGGGTAGCCTATCCCTTCTCCAGTGAATCTTCCTGATCCAGGAATCGAACCAGGGTTTCCTGGATTGCAGGTGGAGTCTTCACCAACTGAGTTATGAGAGAAAAACCTATGCTAAGATGTGCTCTAATCCTCTGTGTGATTTGGGGTCCTTGGTAAGCTCTGGGGCTCAGCCTCAGATGAAGGAGCCATGGAGGAAAGAGAAGATGACTCCAAGTGGGTTTAAGTCTGACTCATCCTTTCTGACTCCACACACCTCCCGCCTTGCCGTACACAGGCTCCGGCTCCCTTGAACTTGAGGAATCCTAGCGTGCTCTTACCACCTCTGCACTCTTGCCCTGGAGGAAGTTTGCAGACGCTGGAGCAGCTCCCACACGGGTCTGTTTAATGACTTTCTGGAAGAAATCAGAGGTGACACGAGCACTGCAGAGTATCACAGTGTGCCAGCTCCGAATCCCTGCGCCCTGGGCGACAGGAGGAGGACAGGACAGATGGCACCTGTCAGGCCTTTAATTGCAGGATGGTCCTGGGAGACGGTCAGGGAAAGGCTTGCTCTCGGCCGGGCTCCTGTCTCACCCCCCAGCAGAACAGAAGGTGGAGGGGCTTCTCCCCTCCCCCATCTCATTGGCCCCTGCGAGTCCTGAGTGTGGGATGTGGAGAAACTTTGTCACGGGGTCAAGGTGAGCGTGGACATCCCAGGGTGGCATCTGTAAGACATGCCTCGTGAGCCCTGGGGGTTCACTGTCTCCTCTCCCCCTCCCCTCCAATGACTTCCTTTGCTGCTCCTAAAGGTCCCAATATACTCTTCGGCAGGCTCCCCAGGTGTCACCATGGTAAAGAATCCACCTGCCAATGCAGGAGATGCAAGACTCAGGTTTGGTCCCTGGGTCAGGAAGATCCTCTGGAGAAAGAAACGGCAACCCACTCCAGTATTCTTGCCTGGGACAGAGGAGTGTGGCGGGTTAGTCCATGGGATTGCAAAAGGGACACAACTCAGCGACTGAGCACGCATGCACTCTCTGCCTCAAGCCCACATTCAGGCTGTTTAGGTAAAATAAGTATGTAAGGACCACAGCCTTAAAACAGAGAAAGTCATGGAGCTAGCTATCACTGCAGAGCATCCACAGGTTTACAGGGTACCATCGACAGGCTCATTTAGACCTCCAAGTGGGTCCCAATGCTGGGTTGTAAACTATCTCAACTCTCATTTTAGAAATGAGGCAAAGGAAGCTCAGACAGGTTCCCTGACATACTCAAAGTCACCCAGCTAATGAGGAGTAGATAGAAAGGAGCCAAGTCTGCCCCTCTTTCCTCTGTGTTCACTGGAACCTTAGGTACCTGATAACTTTTGCAGAAAATCCCATTTTCTCTGGTCCTGTGCATTGAGATTCTCTGCCTCAAGAACATTTCTACAGAGCTGGCTTGGGGAAACGAGGGAAGAAGGAACCACGAACTTGGTACCTTTGGCGCTTCATCCATCACCCCTCATCATCAGCCCCACAGCACCAGGACCCCCACTCCGCTGCCCACATGCCCTCACCATCAAGCATCAGAAGGAGCATTTCCACACCTCTTCTCATCTGTTCACTTGCTCACCTAACACCTGTCTGTCAGAGTCCCTCTGAGGTCAGCACTTTGCTATGGAGTAGAGTCCCCAGGGAGCAGCAAGTGTCCAAACAGATACCTGTTGCCTGCCTCCAGGATGGGTGTTCGGGCACATGAGGACCAGCCTGCAGGCGCAGCAGAGGATAGGACTCAGTGATGGAGGAGAGAGCCCTGCACTCGAACTGCATCACCTGGTTACAAGACTATCACTGTTTCTGAGAAGCACGGACCACACTCTCCCTGCAGGCAGAGGGCAGATGTTGAAGAGGCCGCTGTCAGTGCCCACGGAAGGTTTACAGATCCGCTGGCAAGTCCTGCCTGGGCCAGGATTCCATCAGCACCGGCTCAGAGCACCAGAGCCTAGTGGTGGGGTTTCAGGAAGCTTCTGAGGGGCCCCTGGCAGGGGACACAGCACCACGCAGCCCTCCCCTCCCTGCCCTCGGACAGACCTAAAGGGAGAGCCAGTTCTGGCCAGGACTCCAGCTCAGCTCCAGTATCACAGCCAGTTTGTCCTGGGGACAGAGGGGGACGGCTGTGTGGTAGCCAAGGGGACACTGCTCCCCATGTAGGTGAGTTCCAGGACACGGCCACCCTGTGAGTCTGCTGCAGACAATGGCTTGCAGGCCCTGGAAAATGGTTCTCCCATGCTCTCAATGAGCTGTTTTTACTCACAACACTTCTACCACCAAGTATGTGGGTTTCCACCACCATGCTCTCTGTTTACCAACTGGGTGTCATCAATGCCCACCTGGAGCCCATGTCAGATCCCATGGGTAAAGGGCTGCCCCCACTGCAGATGCCAATGCCCCCTGCCCCGACTCCTAACCACTGGCTGTAAACACAGAGTTCCCATGACCCCTTCTCAGCTCAATAATTTGCCGGAACAGCTCACAGAACTCAGAAACATGTTTCAGTTACTGTCACCAGTTTATTATAAAGATGTAATTCAAGAACAGTCTTATAGGAGACATGTACAGGTCAAGGGGGCGGGGGGTGGGGCTTCCCTGGTGGCTCAGCTGGTAAAGAATCCGCCTGCAATGCGGGAGACCTGAGTTCAATCCCTGGGTTGGGAAGATGCCCTGGAGAAGGGAAAAGCTACCCATTCCAGTATTCTGGCCTGGAGAATTTCATGGACTGTATAGCCCATGGGGTCACAAAGAGTCAGACACGACTGAGCAACTTTCACTTTCACAGGTCAAGGGGAGAGATACAGGGAGCTTCCTGTCTGCTCTGGGCACACACCCTTACACCGTATCTCAGTGTGTGATACTGTATATCACACATCAACCCAGAAACTCTGGGTTTTGGGGGGTTTCATCACATTGGAACGATGGATAAAATCATCAGCTCATTGGCGACTGAACTCAGTCAGTCATCAGCCCTTCTCCCTTCTCTGGAGGTCAGGGCTGGTGATGTGAGGGTAGCAAAAGTTCCAAGCTTCAAATCGTGGTTTGGGCTTCCTGTGGACCAGTCCACATGCTAAGTTATCTATGGTCCCACCAAGTCTCTCTTTATTAAAATAAAAGCTGTTCCTGGGCTTCCCTGGCGGCTCAGTGGTAAAGAATCTGCCTGCCTATGCATGGGACAACTAAGCCCATGTGCCACAACTATTGAGCCTGTGCTCTAGAGCCCAGGAACCTCAACTACTGAACCCACACACCCGAGGGCTCCACAGCAAGAGAAACCACCGGGACGAGAAGCCCACGTCCCACAACCAGAGAGTAGCCCCTGCTCACCGCAACTAGAGAAAAACTTGCATAGCTGTGAGGATCCAGCACAGTCAAAAGCTGTTCCTATCACGCCTTGCCCTTAGGAAATTACAAGTTTTAGGAGCCCCGTCTCAGGAACTAAGGACAAACCAAATACGTATCTCTTTATCAGGCCACTCTCTTCAACCCTTGGGATATCATGGGTCCCCTCTCTGTGTGGACCGGGGAAGCCCTCCATCCTCCAATCCTGAGCATCATGGCATGGGGCACAAATATTCCCTATAATGCAAGTCCAAGTCCAGAAGCAATACCAGGAGGGAGCAGTGACTGATGGGGTCCCATCACATAAGCAGCAAGCTACCCACGGGCAGTCGCTGCACACTCAGCTCCCTCTGAAGTTCACCTGAAGGTTCCTGCTCTCACCATCTCATTACACAGACGGCTTCTGGGCGCCATGCTGACCACACCGGTGTCCACCACCGCTGGGGAAGCAACAACACCAAAACACTCCTGCAGGCTTCAGAGCCATGATTTTTCTAAAGCAACAAAAATGCCTTAACCACCAATCCTATACTGTCACAAAGCCCTGCATGGCACCCTTTATTGGCTTTGGTTGACAGCACTCTCAATCTGGAGGAGGGGGCTCCCAGAGGAATTTCATAGCGGCTGATCTACAGGAAAGGGGGAAAACAGCAAAGGCAACAGAAAGCAAATGCAAGACAAACAGGAGCAAGGGAGGCAGGCCTGGGCTCATCCCCTTCCATCAAACCTGGCCCTCGTCCACCCAGCATCATGGGAGGTGGGAGTTGGAGCTGGGTCTAGTTTCCAAATGACAAGGAACAAAAGAGCCCTTATAAAACTTTCTGGGGTCCACGGATCCACGCCAAGCTGCGGTCACAGTGCATGTTTATTCCTGAGTGCCCAGATAAAGAATTCATCATTTTACCCAGAGGGATGGACAAAAAGCAAGTTGTTCCCAGTCTCTGGTGCCCAGAGTGGTGGAGAGCTGGTGGAAAACCAGAGAAAGCCCACAGATAACTCTTCTAGCTGGTGGAAGGTAAGCACGTTACTGTCTTTTCATTTTTCCCCAGCCAATGAAACGGGTAACGTTTTAATGAGGATGCTCAATTGAAGGGGGTGGCGGGGACTGCGGTATTTGGATAATTGAATCCATAACTCCTGTGGTTGTGAGTGTATACAACTAATCAAGGAGAGTGTGTGCATGCACGGGGCGAGGGAAGGAGGTGAGTGAGATGGATGTGAACACAGGAAGACAGGAAGTGACTGAGGTCGGCTGGCAGCATGCGTATCTGTGAATGAAAGAGACACAGAGTGTGAGAAGCAGCTACTGAAGGCTTACATTTGTGTGCGGAGTTCGGAGGGTCAGAGGGAGGAGGCAGAGAGATGAACCATGAGACTGGAGGTTTGTGTGTGTGAGAAACAGCTGAATGGAGAGAAAGACAGAAATAAAGAAGTGACCAAAATCTGTGTTTGTGTGTGTGTGAGAGAGAGAGAGTGAACTGTATATATATAAGCTATGTAAGGAAAACAGAGATACTGGAAGAGAAGAAATTTTTTAAAAGCTTGTACATGAAGGAGAAGGCAGGCAAGTCCATTGTATCTAAGTGTGACTTTATGTATGGCTGTGTGCTTCAGTCCATGCATTGGATTTAATGCATGCCATCTTTTCTATTTCAAGTGTATATTGTTTATTTTTACTTAAAAAGTAATACAGTCATTAGAAACAGGAATATATATAGAAAATTAAAGGGAGGAAAAACATCACCCACAGACCTACCTCTCCAGAACAAAAGAAGCAATCTTTGCATTTCTTTCTCAAGTGCAATTGTAAATCATATTTAATTGGGCTTCTGAATTCAGTGGCAAAATTAACCGGAAATAACTTACATTAAGCGTTTTGCAAAGGGCCCAACTGAGAGTAAGAGTGCAGTAAATGCTGGGCTTAGTTTATGTGGCCTGTTTTGGCCTGTGCTTTGCTGAGGAGAAAATTTTCTTAAAGGAATTTATGATATTCCATAACAGAGCCAACCAAATCAAGAAGGGTCATAATAGGGACTTCCCTGGTGGACCAGTGGTCAAAACTTCACCTCCCAATGCAGGGGTTTTGGGTTCGGTCCCTGGTCGGGGAGCTAAGATCCCAGATGCCTTGTGGCCAAAAAACCAAAACATAAAACCAAAATATAAAAAGATGGAATATTGTAAAAAAATTCACTAAGACTTTAAGAACGGTCCACGTTAAAAAAAAAAATCTTTAAAAAAAAGAAGTATAATACCAAATTAAGAAATCCCTGCCTTTGAAGCTTCATCCAGATGCCACGGGGACAAGGTGACAGCCCAATGTCTCACACCCCTATGAGTGGCTCTTTGGGCTCGGGTGAGGGGTCTCCACAGGGGCTGCCGCCCTGGACCTCTAGAAGGAGGCTTGCCATCCTCATCATGAAGACTGCCTGCCTGTGTGCCCAATTTCAGGATCTCTCGGTTGGCTAGAACTTCAGGTCTATTATTTCCCAAGACCATGCACATCCAAGAATGACTTCATATTGTCTCCAGACACGCAAAATGTTTTGTCTGGGTATAAAGTTCCTGGCTCACAAACTCAGAACAAAGAGACGCTTCTCCTTTGTCTTCTAGCCTTTGATATCAGACAGAAGGCAAAGGCCAGCCTGAGTTTTATTACTTTGAATATACAATCATTTGAACACTATCTTAAATAACGATGCTTCCTAAATTTTTAAACCTTGTCTGTATAGTCCAGTCACCTAGAAAGGTACTCTGGCAAGGGTCTTTCCCTCTGTGTTTGCCTGAAATGAGGACTAGTCTTTGAAGAAGGACCCCAAGGAAACTCCCTGGTGGCTCAGGTGGTAAAGAATCTGCCTGCAATGCAGGAGACATGGGTTTGATTCCTGGGTCTGGAAGATCCCCTGGAGAGCAGAATGATTACCTACTCCAGTTTTCTTGTCTGGAGAATCTCATGGACAGAGGAGCCTGGTGGTCTGTCTACAGCCCATGGGGTTCCCAAAGCATCGGATACAACTGAATGACTAACACTTTCACTTTTTCCAAGGAAGCTTAGGGAGAGTGATCCATCTGTTATCTTTGATTCTTATGCCTCTAAAACTGTTGTGAAATTTCTTTATGAGCAGTTCAAAATTGTAGCCACTTTTCTGTCTTCTTTATCTATAATCTCTCTCATTCTCTTTCGCTCATCTCTAGCACTGCCTTCAGAATATTTGGAAAAATTCTCCATCTGCCATTCTCGTTACCATAGATTTTTCTGGATGTCAGTTTTACTTGCTCCCGTATGTCTCTAGCACAGGTGGAACCGCCAAGAGCTTTTCATCTGCTTTAGGAACCACATACCCTCTTTCCAGGGCACTTCCCCATCATCCTGGAGGCTCAGAGGGGTGTTTCCTCCTTCCCCAGGCCCCTGAACAGCAACCACATGATTGGTCTGACCAGTCAGAGAGCCCCCTTCCTCCTTCCTCCTAAATTGGTTTAGATACAGGCCAAACCCAAGACAAGTCAACCAGGATTTTAGGCAGAATCTGCTTAAAATTTGCTGAAGATATAAGGAAAAGTCTCGCTTTCCTCTGAGACATGAAACTGTAAAGATGATGCAACTTGGGAGTTTCTGGGGTCACATTCCCCTGATATGGCAATCGCTTGCCTGGGAATGAAGTCAAGAAAGTTGGAGGGGAGAGAGAGGAGAAAACTGAGAAATGAAAACATCATTCCAGCACCTTAATCCAAGTGTGTCTGACACATTACACACAATGAGCCAATACAGTCCTATTTTAGGTTGTTTTTTCTACCCCTACAACCACTGAGAATCCAGACCAGGATGGCTGATTCTGCTGGGCTGCAGTGGGATTTTTCTCCTGCACCCACTGACAAGATTTTGAAGACTTCCTTAATGAAAACTACAAAAAAAGAATGGTAACAACCAGCATATGGGTTCCCGAGGCTCTTCCTAATTCCACCCCTAATTAAAACTTTTTCTTCATGTGGACATCACAGCTTCCAAGATGCGTTGTTTCACTGAAATGAACGGAGCAGAACCCCATGGTCCATCCCCTCACCACCTCTTCCATGTGCTCAGCCTTCCTTTTGTCTGTGGAAAAACTTTAACCAAAGGATAAGTTTAATAAGAGAAGTGAGAAAATGCAGACACGAAAGAAAACAGAATAACAAGATTAAACAATAATAGTTTAGTCATTAAGCAAAGTCAGGGACCTTTAGTTCCTCCTCCAGGGCTATAGACAATATTCTGAGCCATATCCTGTGAGCTGTCTTACTGATATTGAAAACCCTACTAGGTGGGAGAAGTTAACTACATGATGATCAGACTGTAGCCATGACATAAGCTGACACAATTCCAAGAACTGGCCTCAAGGAAATGGGGACAAATTGACCCTGGAACTGAAGATTAACCATATTTAAAACAATCAAGATGACGCTGGTCTGTCCACTGATGACCAATTTCAAGATGACTGTCAGAGCTAACTGCTGTTTCTGCATGTAGCCACCTCCCCCAGCCTATAAAAGCTCTTGCCCACTTGTTGTATGTATGTGGCTGAGAGTTGACCCCTGGACAGGCATACATCCCCACCCCCATATCCTCCCCCTGCCCCAGTTGCTGGAATCCAAAATAAAGCAAGCTTTCTTTCCCACCAACCTGGCCTCTTTGTTGGCTTTTCAGTGGCAAGCAGCCGGATCCCATTTTCGGTTGCACCGTCACCCATCTCTTTGCCTCCTTTCCTGTTTTCTGGAATCCGCACAGAAGAATCCAGAAGGGAAAGGCAAAAACTTGTCACTTGGAAAGAAGATGGGTGTCCAGCTTGTCTGATAACTATGATTTCTCAATAATCGGTAGCCACTGAAATAACAGTGAGTGCTAATCCTACATACATTCCTTGTGCCCACTTGATGCCAATGTACATTTTTAATCCCCTTTCAACAACTTTGTAATTAGTGGACATTCTTTCCAGAGTCTAATGGCAGGTTGACTCACAGTCTTTGCCTTCAGCCGTCCATGCTTGATGGAACGTTGGAAGCGGCTGCACCAGGGGCCATTAGCCAGACAGCACTGAAAGCCGCAAGTCCTGCAATCTGTTCTTAATTCCTTCTTTGAAGACAGTCAACAGTGATTTTTAAAGCACATGTGGACAAGAATAACCTAGAGGGCCATGAGAGGCAAACGTACTGAGCGATGTCCCAGCCCTCCGTTGAATCCAAGACGAGAGCACTGTTTTATATACTGTTGTGACTGTCATCATCACCGTTATTATGAGCAGCAATATCACATTTCAGCATCGGGACTTTACGTTCACTGCTCTCCCCTCCAGGAACCCTGGGGACCACATGGACTCAGGCGCACTCCCTTCAGCTCTTTATTGAAAATGTCACCTCCTTCAGGATGGTGATGGAATGAGACTCCCTCTCCATCACCCCTTCCTCTGCTCCACATTATTCAGCCCCATCAGATGTTGTCTCTCCCTGACTTACTGCATGCAGACCCCAGAGATACTGTGGACTCAGCTCCGGATCACCTCAATAAAGTAAATATTTCAATACAGTGAGTCACACGAATCTTTCGGTTTCCCAGTGCATATAAAAATAGTGTGCTTAGTTGCTTCGTTGCTCAGTCTTGTCTGACTCTTTGTGACACCACAGACTGTAGCCCACAAGGCTTCTCTGTCCATGGAATTCTCCAGGCAGGAATATTGGAGTGGGTTGCTATGCCCTCCTCCAGGGGATCTTCCCAACCCAGGGATCAAACCCAGATCTTCTGCATTGCAGGTGGATTCTTTACCATCTGAGCCACCAGGGAATCCCATATAAAAGTTACATTTACACTATTCTGCAGTCTATAAGGTGTGCAATGAGAAGGCAATGGCACCCCACTCCAGTACTCTTGCCTGGAAACTCCCATGGATGGAGGAGCCTGGTAAGCTGCAGTCCATGGTGTCGAGAAGAGTCGGACACGACTGAGGGACTTCACTTTCACTTTTGACTTTCATGCATTGGAGAAGGAAATGGCAACCCACTCCAGCATTCTTGCCTGGAGAATCCCAGGGACGGGGGAGCCTGCTGGGCTGCCATCTATGGGGTCACACAGAGTCGGACACGACTGAAGTGACTTAGCAGCAGCATGAGGTGTGCAATAGCATTATATCTTAAAAAACAAAGTACGTACCTTAATTTAAAAATATTTTATTGCTAAAAATGCTAAACATCATCAAAGCCTTCAGCGAGTCGATCTTTTTGCAATAGCAGCATCAAAAATCACCAATCACAGATCACTCCGATGCCTACACTAATAAGGAAAAGGGAAATTTGAGAGAATTACCAAAATGTGACACAGAGACACTAAGTGGCATCGATGGATAGACTTGAAGCAGGGTTGCCAAAACCTTCAATTTGTTTAAAAAAAAATGCAGAATCTGCAAAGCACAGTAAAGCAAGGTATGTATGTATTTAAGTAGCATCTGTCTTTGTCCTCTAGCATATAAACTCCATAAGAAGGAAAGTGAAAGTGTTAGTCACTCAGTCATGTCTGACCCTTTGGCACTCCATGGACTGTAGCCCACCAGGCTCCTCTGTCCATGGAATTCTCAAGGCAAAAATACTGGAGTGGGTAGCCATTCCCTTCTCCAGGGGATTGTCCCGACCCAGGGATCGAACCGGGTCTCCTGCATTGCAGGCAGTCTCTTTACCATCTGATCCACCAAGAAACACTGTTTTATGACATAATTCTTGTTTGATTTTTGTTAAATTACTCTTGTCAATTGTTTTTTACTTTATAACACACACACAATTAACTTATTGTTACCTAGGTACCAGGTACTGTTCTAGCACTTGGCATGTATTAACTTAATCCTCAAGAAAACCCTCTAAGACAGGTGTCACAATCACTCCCATTTTCAGATGGAGAAACCGAGGCACAGAAAGATTCACGAAACCGCCTGTGGTTATGGGACCAGAAAATGTCAGAACAGGGATTCGAACCCTTACATACCTAGTTTCGGAACTGTGGTCTGAATCACCTCACAGCAGTCCTCTGGGGTCTTTATTATTATTACCTATTATTGTCACTCTTTACTGATGGTGAGAACTGAACCCGAGGAGGTAAGGGCACCACCCTAGGGTCACACTGTGAAGACGCTATGCTCCCCACAGGCTGCCCGGGACCCAGTTTCCCAACCGATCTGCGGTACTTGTTGTACTTCATTGGCTGCCCACACTAATCCCTTGACACGGTTTTCATCAACTCCACCAGAGAGACGAAGAAATTGAGACTCAGAGCACTTAAAAGACAGTGTCAAGGTTGCAGAACTAGTAATTGACAAAGTTATTTTAAAATAAACTGTAAGTCTCACCAAGAAAAGTGAAAGAGTCTTTGATTTATTAAAAAAGATGCTTTTCGGACTTCCCTGGTGGTCCAGTTATTAGGACTTTTTGCTTCTACTGCAGGGGGTCAAAGTTTGATTTTTGGTCAGGGAACTAAAATTCCAAATGCCATGCAACATGGTCAAAAAAAATGTTTTTAAGTTTATTTTAAAAGATGCTTTTCCATGTATTAAAACAGCGGGTGTGCATGTGTGTGTGCGATGCTTCTGGAATAAGTCTGAATTGAAGAGTTACGGCTTTTAATTGTCTTTGGTCACACGTTGATACTGCTTTACTGTAGCATCAGTGGATTCCTACTGGATTTAAAGCTGCCACAGATGACAAATTTCACCAGTAAGGTGGACAGAGATCCCCCCTCCTCTCCTCTCTAAGTGAGAGCACCAGGGGGTCACTTGGTCCCATCCCCTCATTTCTCTGATGGGGAAAGTGATCCTCAGGGCAGGGAAATGATCTGCCCAAGGTCATCAAGTAGTGACAGTAGAAACCCTTACTCTTAACTAGATAATGCACAGTTGTGGACCCTCAGAGGAGGAAAGACCCCTAGAGACTACCTAAGTCGAACCTTTCATCGTGCCCCTGAAAAAATCAGGCTCTCAGAGGAAGTGATGTGTCCAAGTATAGCGATTCAAATCAATGTCTCTTGACATCAAGCTTTTCCTTTCACTCCTGACATGGCACACTTTCCTATAATTTTTTTGCCTCTCCAGACTACAAAACATAAAAGTAGATGGGAAAGATACATTGTCATTTCACTTCCTAATTCTGTCTTGTTCTAAGACAGTCAGAAAGCCTCTTTCCCTTCCTGTTTGGGATAAGCTTCCTCTAACAAGAATGGGCTTGATTCCCTTTGCTGTTGTAACGCTCGCTTCCACCTAAAGAGCCCGTCTTGTCAGCGCCCCGGAATTAGGGGCTGGAATTCCAGATGGAGCCGGACAAGGAGATGGCCATTTCTGGGTCACCCAGCTGCCCGATGCCCTCGGGTGGCCACAGCAGCGGGAGGGTAACCTAGTTTGCTTAGGAAATATTGCAGCTGTCCCAGTTTATCTGATGCAGTCCTAGAAAAGTATTGGCATTGTCCTGCTTCTGCAGCTCGTGCAGTTTAACCTGGCCAAGCCCCTTCAGTCTGAGCAGCTGAAACAGAGCCCAGAGCCCCTGACTACACATTCCCACCTGCCTCAATTTGCCCCTACATCTTCATTTCAATGCTGAGGTGATCCCAGTCTGGGTCAAGTATATCCTGACGTGTCAAAGCTGCCATCTGAGAATGATGGCAGGTTTCTCAGAAATATTTTCAGGGCCATTCGGACCCTGTTGGGTGAGGAGCTGGAGAGCCAGTAGCTAGGACTCTGGGGCTTGTGCCTGGATTGATCAGTCTGCTTGGCTTTGTGGAGCAAAACTGGTGGTAAATGGGGGAGATGGGGGGCTACAACGCCTAGGATCAGGGAGACCGGAAACTGGAGTTCCTATTCTGGCCATGCTACTAGTTGGCTGTGGCACTTTGGGTCACTCCCATTACCTTGCTGAGTTTCAACTTCCTCATCTGTAAACTAAGGAGCCTCTGACCTCTACTCTCCAAGCCGTCACCCAAAGGCATTTATGAATTTCAAGTAAAAAGGGTTCTATCCACCAGAGAGCTGGACACCTAATTTCCTGGGAGCTCTGCGAGAGCAGAGCTTTGGGCTGTGTCCACTCACTGCATCCCCTTGCAACCAGCACAGGTGGTGCTCAAGCACTGTTTACTGGACGAATTCACGCCAGTTCCTTCTGCTTTTTATGTCAAAGACAACGCAGATAACATTCCTTCTGGGCGCAGGGGAAAGGAAAGGTGTCAGAGACAGAAAAGGAGTTCTGGAAGCGGATCGGAAAGCTGCTTTTGTATACAGGCATCAGACTCGACAGCCTGCATGTGCCAGTCTGACACACTTCCACGAATCTAAGAGGAAAAACCCAGCACCAAAGCTGAGAAGAGCTACAGATGGGTGGGGAAAGACTTCCAAGAGATCTGGGTCCAGAAACTTAGCAATATGGGTCTGTGAGGTTGTCATTTCCAGGAAATACAAGGGCATCCACTTCTGGATACACACCTTGAGGTGCAAGGGCACACTCTCAGTTGTCTAACTGGAAACAGCCTTCCTTCTCTATTTGAAAAGCGTTCGTCCCTTAGTCGTGTCCAACTCTTTGTGACCCCATGGACAGGCTCCCCATGGACCGGCTCCCCCCACCAGGCTCCTCTGTCCATGGAATTCTCCAGGCAAGAACACTGGAGGGGGCAGCCGTTCCCTTCTCCAGGGATCTTCCTGACCCAGGGATTGAAGCTGAGTCTCTCACAGTGCAGGCAGACTCTTTACCATCTGAGATCCAGACTTCAGGAGGTGATAAAAGGTAAATTAAATATGGATGCTTGTAGAGTATGTAAATTATAGCTCAATAAAGCTGTGCAAAAATGTAAGGGAAACCTGTCAGAATGACTACCATCAAAAAAAATCTACAAACAATACATGCTGGAGAAGGTATAGAGAAAAGGCAATCCTTTTGCATTGCTGGTGGGTATGTAAATTGATACAACCATTATGGAGAACAGTATGGAGATTCCTCAAAAAACTAGAAATAAAACTATCATACGACCCAGCGATCCCACTACTGGGCATATATACCCTGAGAAAACGATATCTGAAACAGACACATGCACTCCAATGTTCGTAGCAGCGCTATTTACAATAACTAGCACGCGGAGGCAACCTGGATGCCCATCAACAGATGAGTGGATAAAGAAGCTGTCATACATATATATATAATGGAATATTACTCAGCCATAAAAAGGAATGCATTTGAGTCAGTTCTAATAAGGTGGATGAACCTAGAGTCTGTTATATAGAGTGAAGGAAGTCAGAAAGAGAAAAACAAATATCATATATTAACACACATATAAGAAATCTAGAAAACATTGGTACTGATGAACCTATTTGCAGGGCAGGAACAGACACAGAGAACTGACTTGTGGGCATACGGGGGAAGGAGAGGGTGGGATGAATTGAGAGAGCAGCAGCACCATATATACATGACTATGTGTAAATAGATAGCTAGTGGGAAGCTGTGGTATAACAGAGAGACCTCAACCTGGTGCTCTGTGACAACCTAGAGGCGTGGGATGAGGGAGAGGCTGGTGGTGAGGCACAAGAGGGAAGGTCCATATGTGTACTTATGGCTGATTCACGTTGTTGCATGGCAGAAGGCCACATGATGTTGTAAAGCAATTACCCTCCAATTAAAAATGGAAAGAAAAAAAAAAAAAATACAGGTGAGGCCCAGGTAAAGCCAGGACTGTGCATCAGGGAACTGAATCCACGCTGAAGCCCCGGGAGTAAAAAGGAAAGATAGAAGAAGAGAGATGTTTGGTGCCTGCAGCACATGACACCCAGGATGGGAGAGAGCAAAGCCTGCAAGTTCAAGTCCCAGCCCAGCCACTTATGAGCACAATGACCTTGAGGATCCTCTCTAAAAGTCTCAGGTCCCTTATTACTGAAATAAAGGTGGTTGGATGTGATGAGTGCCAGTTTTCTATTATTCTTTGGCTTGGGAATTATTTTAAGACAAGCTAATGAAGTTTAGATAAAATTAGAACTGTGCATTTTAAAGACCTCACCCTGTTCTCAGTGAGAGATTAAGGAACAGAATGGAATTCCAAGTTCCTTTGTGAACTTTCTTGATAAAGGACTTGTGAAACATTTGCTCCTGTGGGCATAGAGTGGAGAAGACTGGTTAACCTGACCTGAAAATATTTTTTTAAAAACAATACTGTCAGTGAGTCATTCCTCTTTTCTGGTCTAACTCTTTCTCCCTCAAACCTTCAAATGTTCCTGAAAATCTAAAGATAAACCTCAACTTTAATATCTAAAATAAGCATCCTACTGATACCACCCCCCTGCCCAATTTGCCTTTTAAAAAATGAATGCAATTCCACATTTGTACTAAAAGACTGAAAATCTTTAGGTAGGATACTTGATGAAAACATTCCAATAGAAACCTGTCATTTTACATTTGAATCAGCCCATTTATAAATACAGTAAATTCTCCCCAAGTGATCATATACACAGGACTAGTATCTCCAAGACGGAGAAGGCAATGGCACCCCACTCCAGTACTCTTGCCTGGAAAATCCCATGGATGGAGGAGCAGCCTGAAAGGCTGCAGTCCATGGAGTCACTGAGGGTCAGACATGACTGATCGACTTCACTTTCACTTTTCACTTTCATGCATTGGAGAAGGAAATGGCAACCCACTCCAGTGTTCTTGCCTGGAGAATCCCAGGGACGGGGGAGCTGGTGGGCTTCCGTCTATGGGGTCGCACAGTCGGACACAACTGAAGTGACTTAGCAGCAGTATCTCCAAGAAGATAATGACTTATTGCAAATCAATTAATAACAGTTGGGTTTTCAAATCTAGTGAAACTGTAATCACTAGAGCAACCACACACACAAAAAATTAATTGAAGACGTTTATCTGTAAAAACCAGAGAAGAAAACAGAATCTCTGAAAAGAGCAAAACAAAACCTTGATTAACCTAAAAAGGGACAGGAAAGGAAGAACACAACAACAAAACAGAAGCTAGAGGAGCCAGATAGAAAACAATCAGTAAGACAGAAGATTTACACTTCACTATGTAATTACACTAAATATGAGTAAATTCTGCAATTAAAGTCAGAGACTGTCAGACTAGCTACAAGACAAGGCTCGTCTTATGCTGTTTGTACTGGTTGTCCTTTAAAGGTAAAATCATAGCCAGGTTGAAAGTTAAAGGATGGAGAAAGATCTACCTTGTAAACTATCAAATCCCTACCAATATTCATGGTTACCAACCCAGAGCTCATTCTTATTCCCTTTCTCATTTCCCTAACTGTCTTAAAGACAGTGGGAAAGCTGAGCATTCACATTCCCAGCCTCACTTGCATATTTTCTAGTTCTGGGCCATATTATCTAGCTCTGGGCTATGTGATGAAGAACGCAGTGGCAGGATGGGGCATGTGGAGAACAACATTCTAGGAAGAGGGAACCACCCTGTGACATGGTGTGTTTAGAAACTAAAAGAAGGCCAATGTGGTCAGAGCTCAGAAAATAAAGAGAAGCATGAAGTATGTGACTTCTAAAAATAAAAATCAAATAATGTCAGTTTCCAGAAAGCAAAAGTCAAATTTGTTTACAAAGAGTGCTTAGTAGTATACTTCTCACCTGCAAAACGAGGTCTGAGAAAACAGTGGAGCAATGACTCTAGGGTATTGAAACTCAAATAATCTGAATCTAACTTGAATTCAATAAGGAAGCAGTGTTAAATTTTTTAGTAAGATAATGTCATTATGGTTGTTTCCAAGAGTGCTGTATTTTACTTTTCAGAAATGCATGCTAAAATGTTTATTATTTGTGGATGAAATGATATGATTTCTGGGACTAACTTCAAAATAGTCCAGGGTGAAGTATAAGTAGGAGTGAGGGCAGATGAGATAAATAAGAACACTGGGAGAGATATACAAAGGGTCATCATGTTATTCTCTATCCATTTGTATATGTTTGAAATTTTCTGTTGCAAAAAGTATAAACAAAATTTTTAACTGAAATAAATTAAAACCTGGAGTGGTAAAATACATTTTTCAGAAACACATAAGTTCATAGATTTGCCACTCAAATACTCAATCTGTTTTTTTACAAGGAAGGGAGACTCTACCAATACAAAAGCAAAACAAGAAAAGAAGATATGTTCGCAAAGAAATCAATAAAAATAAAGGAAAATCTAAATAATGATTTATATCGTGGTCATTGCACATGTGCGTGTGCTAAGTTGCTTCAGTCGTGTCCGACTCTGTGCAATCCCATGGACTGTGACCCACCACGCTCCTCTGTCCATGGGATTCTCCAGGCAAGAATACTGGAGTGGGTTGCCTTGCTGTCCTCCAAGGGATACACCTGACCCAGGGATCCAAGCCGTGCCTCTTATGTCTCCTGCGTTGGCAGGCGGGTTCTTTACCACTAGCGCCACCTGGGAAGCCCTACTGTGGTCATTAAATTCATTCTATGTTTTTCAAAAATTCCTAAGATGTAAAAACGAACTATATCTATCTATCTATCTATACATATATACACACACACACATATGCACATAAATCATCTATAAACAAAAAGATATAGAAAGGCAGAAAACAAAGAACTTAACAAAAATAAATAATACACTTATTTTAATAAGGAATCAGGACTAGAAATATTATTTCAGATAACAGATAATACAAAAAAATAAAAAAGCAGCAAAAAGAATAAAATGGAATACTGTGTTTTGGAAATGGTTTAGATGATAAAGAATCTGCCTGGAATGCTGGAGACCTGGGTTCAATCCCTGAGTTGGGAAGATCTCCTGGAGAAGGGAAGAGCTACCCACTCTAGTATTCTTGCCTAGAGAATTCCATGGATAGAGAAGCCTGGTGGCTTCTCATTTTTTCCCAAATACCCTTAAAGTATTTCAAAAATTCAATCACAAAGCTATAAATAAAAGCTGGATAAACCTCTTAAAGTAAAAATCATAAAAGAGGCTTACCTTCAAATCAGAATTATGTATTAACAAGTGAGCAATGGCCAAAACCATCTGGATTATTTTTAAATGCAAATGTGAAAATTCTTCTAAATAATTTTTGCTGTAAAAAAGTGGAATTCAGACTACAAGCATACATTCTTTAGAAAATAACTTTTAAAACCATGATATTTAAAAAATATTAGATGTGGTCAATACAAAAAGGCAAAATGGTTGTCTGAGAAGACCTTACAAATAGCTGAGAAAAGAAGGGAAGCTAAAGGCAAAGGAGAAAAGGAAAGATATACCCATTCGAATGCAGATTTCCAAAGAATAGCAAGAAGGGATAAGAAAGCCTTCCTCAGCGATCAATGCAAAGAAATAGAGGAAAACAATAGAATGGGAAAGACTAGAGATCTGTTCGAGATAATTAGAGATACCAAGAGAACATTTCATGCAAAGATGGGCTCGATAAAGGACAGAAACAGTATGGACCTAACAGAAGCAGAAGATATTAAGAAGCGGTGCCAAGAATACACAGAAGAACTATACAAAAAAGATCTTCACGACCCAGATAATCACGATAGTGTGATCACTCACCTAGAGCCAGACATACTGGAATGTGAAGTCAAGTGGGCCTTAGGAAGCACCACTACGAACAAAATTAGTGGAGGTGATCAAATTCCAGTTGAGCTATTTCAAATCCTAAAAGATGATGCTGTGAAAGTGCTGCACTCAATATGCCAGCAAATCTGGAAAACTCAGCAGTGGCCACAGGACTGGAAAAGGTCAGTTTTCATTCCAATCCCAAAGAAAGGCAATGCCAAAGAATGCTCTAACTACTGCACAATTGCACTCATCTCACACGCTAGTAATGCTCAAAATTCTTTAAGCCAGGCTTCAACAGTACGTGAAACGTGAACTTCCAGATGTTCAAGCTGGATTTAGAAAAGGCAGAGGAACCAGAGATCAAATTGCCAACATCGGTTGGATCATCAAAAAAGCAAGAGAGTTCCAGAAAAACATCGACTTCTGCTTTATTGACTATGCCAGTCTTTGACTGTGTGGATCATAACAAACTGTGGAAAATTCTGAAAGAGATGGGAATACCAGAACACCTTACCTCTCTCCTGAGAAATCTGTATGCACGTCAAGAAGCAACAGTTAGAACTGGACATGGAACAACAGACTGGTTCCAAATCGGGAAAGGAGTACATCAAGGCTGTATATTGTCACCCTGCTTATTTAACTTCTATGCAGAGTACATCATGTGAAAATGCCAGGCTGGAAGAAGCACAAGCTGGAATCAAGATTGCTGAGGAAATACCAATAACCTCAGATACACAAATGACACCACCCTTATGGCAGAAAGTGAAGAAGAACTAAACAGCCTCTTGATGAAAGTGAAAGAGGAGAGTGAACAAGTTGGCTTAAAACTCAACATTCAGAAAACGAAGATCATGGCATCCAGTCCCATCACTTCATGGAAAATAGATGGGGAAACAGTGGAAACAGTGACAGACTTTATTTTCTTGGGCTCCAAAATCACTGCAGATGGTGACTGTAGCCATGAATTTTAAAGATGCTTGCTCTTTGGAAGAAAAGCTATGACCAACCTAGACAGCATATTAAAAAGCAGACACATTACTTTGCCAACAAAGGTTCATCTAGTTAAAGTTGTGGTTTTAATAGTAATCATGTATGGATGTGAGAGTTGGACCATAAAGAAGGCTAAGTGCTGAAGAATTGATGCTTTTCAACTGTGGTGTTGGAGAAGACTCTTGAGAGTCGCTTGGACTGCAAGGAGATCCAATCAGTCAATCCTAAAGGAAATGAGTCCTGAATATTCATGGGAAGGACTGATGTTGAAGCTGAAACTTCAATACTTTGGCCACTTGATGCAAAGAACTGACTCACTGGAAAAGACCCTGATGCTGGGAAAGATTGAAGGCGGGAGGAGAAGGGGACAACAGAGGATGAGATGGTTGGATGGCATCACTGACACGATGGACATGAATTTGAGTAAGCTCTGGGAGTTGGTGATGGACAGGGAAGCCTGGCATGCTGCAATCCATGGAGTCGCAAAAAGTCAGACACAACTGAGTGACTGAATTTAACTGTGGTCAAAGTCTTACTCAGAGGAAAAGTGATACACTTAAATGCATATGTAAGAAAACAAGAGTGAACAAAACTGAACAAGCCTAAAGAAAAGGGAAGGATGTTACTAATACATACACAAGGAGAAAGCCTTGTGTGTTGAAAGTGAAAGTGTTGGTCGCTCAGCTGTGTCCGACTCTTTTAGACCCCATGGACTGTAACCCACCAGGCTCCTCTGTCCACGGACTTTTCCAGGAAAGAATACTGGAGGGTGTAGCCACTTCCTTCTCCAGAGGATCTTCCTGACTAAGGGATCAAACCTATGTCTCCTTCACTACAGGCAGATTCTTTAACATCTGAGCCACCAGGGAAGGTCCAAGGAGAAACTAATTGAATGCAAAAAAGCAGACCTGATAAATCCAAACCTCATTTATTGCAAAGCCCAATAAACAAAATGTTCCAAAATCTAGCCTTACTTGGAGAAAGTAAACCCACAAAAATCCACAGTACATAAAGAATGCCAAAGGAAAAGTAACAAAAGCTACTATGAAAACTTTACAATTGATTTTTAAACATACTTATACCAATAAGTTTTGAAAAAGTAAATAAAGTAGACAAACTTGGCTCTAGATCACTGTAGAAGATAATGAACAGATAGCCAAAGAGACAGTTGCCTCAAAATTCACCATGCCCACATTACTTTATGACCGAGTTTGGTCAAACTTTTAAATAAGATACAATTTCCTTGCTATTTAAACCACACCAGAGCAGAGAAAAAGAGATTAAAATTTTTTGTAGGAATTGTTTGTGTCTGAATGATAAATGCCTTGTAATAAATACAAGAGAAGTATCAGATTCTGCTTGGTTTCTCATACCAAAGCCAAATACAGATATTAGGAAAAAATGAAAGCTCTAA
>NW_011494752.1:13162159-13192380 GCF_000754665.1 Bison bison bison
TTATTTATAATTTTAATGCAAAAAATCTAAATAAAATGTTAGCAAACTAAATTTCAGTGTAACAATATAATAAAGCACCATGGCCAAGGTAAATTTATTCCAGGCATACAGGAAAAGTTCAACAATTTAAAATTTAAATATTATAAAATTTCCAACATTACAGGAAAGAAAAAGCACATGATTGTCACCCCAAGTGCAGGAAAATGTCATTTTTTAAAAATTTGTTTTTAAAAAGTCATTTTTTTGTGAACCTGAAAAGCAAAAGTTTAACTTAATGCTGAATCCCCAAAGATATTTCTATAAAGAGTGCCTATTACCACTGTAATTGTTCATCTTTTTAAAGCGGTTATAATCAATGTGCTAAGGGGGGAAAAAAGGGTAAGAGAAACAAATACTGAATTGGAAGATATATAACTGTCATTATTTATAGATGATATAATCATTTACTTATAAAATTTAAGGCAATTAACTGAACCACTATTAAAGCTAGTGAGAAAATTCAGTAAAGTGACCAGATAGAGGAAAATCACACAAAAATAAATAGCTTTCCTATACACTGGCAAACCAAATGAATTGCATCTATTTAATGATAAAAATAATACAATACATTGTAATATAAACACAAGAAAACTATCAGAACTCTATGATTAAAAACTATGAAAACTTTGCTAAAGGAAATAAAAGAAGGAAAGTCTGGATAACTAAAAAGATATACCATATTACTGGATAGGAAAACTTAAGTCAATTAAAATGTTACTTCTCCCCAGATTAAAACATAAATTCCATTCAGGCTTAAAGTCTCATTCTTTAAAAATAGAACCTGATTCTAAAAGTCATATAGATAAAGAAATGCATATGAACAGCCAGTAACATTCTGTAAAAGAATATGAGAGGATATCCATATCCAGACATCAAAATGTACTACACAACTTCAATTTAAAAAGCAGCATGGAATGATATAAAGATACACAGAAAAAAATATGAACAATAAAAGTTTCCTACTGTATTTATATACCAAAGAAATTACCATTTTAAAATCCATGCTTTTTTTTTTCCAATCTAAATACTAAAAGATATATGAAAACATATTTTACAAAACTGTGAAAGGGAAGATATTCCTAAATGCTACAAGCAAGCTCTGAAGTAATAAAGGAAAAGACCAACAAATCCAACTTCATAAAAATTTAAAACTTTGATACTTTGAATCATGAAATAGGTTATTACCAACTGTGAAAAAATATCTGCACCATATATAGTAACCAAAGTGTATCTATTATTTAAAAGACAGCCAAAAATCAACAAGGGGAAAGCAACTGATCCTTTCCATCCATAGGGATGCCAGTTACAGCAGAATACAGAATGCAGTCTGAACAGCACCTCCTACAGTTGTTCAGCTTGATCATTCTGATCTGGAACACGGCTACTTTTCACTTTGTGTGCTTAGTCGCTCAGTTGTGTCCGACTCCTTGCAACCCCATGGACCACAGCCTGCCAGGCTCCTCTGTCCATGGGGATTCTCCAAGTAAGAATACTGGAGTGGGTTGCCATGCCCTCCTCCAGGGGAATCTTCCCAACCCAGGGATCGAACCCAGATCTCCCACAATACAGGCAGATTCTTTACCATCTGAGCTACTAGGGAAGCCCTTTTCACTAGGGTCAGTAACTCTTAACTGGCTCCCAGATTTCTCCTTTGCCTCCCTATAATTTTTTCATTGTACTGTAAAAGAGAGTTTTACATTTTTATTTTCAATGGGATTGCATCAACGTTCAAAAGACTTTAATAGATGACCACTCAGAATAAAATCCTGTCCAGCTCTGTGGTCCACAGGGTCCTGCGTGGTGGTCTGGTCCTTCCCTCTTCCTCTCACGTCATCTCCTTCGCCTCTCCTTCTTCATCACTACGTTCTGGTTTCTCAGATCTTCTTCCCCACTCTCCCTGAATCCTCAGGAATTTTGCACATGCTGGTACTGTGGGCTCATCAACACCACCTGTAACTTCCATCCTTAACTCACCATTTGCCTGCCTGGCTCCTTCACATACTTACTGCTGCTGCTGCTAAGTCGCTTCAGTCGTGTCCGACTCTGTGCGACCCCATAGACAGCAGCCCCCTAGGTTCCTCTGTCCCTGGGGTTCTCCAGGCAAGAATACTGGAGTGGGTTGCCACTTCCTTCTCCATTCACACACTTAGGTCTCGGTATAAATGGTATCACTCCAGAGGGCCTTGGGCTTCCCAGGTGGCGCTAATGGTAAAGAACCTGCCTGCCAGTGCAGGAGACATAGAGACGTGGGTTCGATCCCTGGGTTGAGAAGATCCCCTGGAAAAGGAAAGGACAACCCACTCCAGTATTCCTGCCTGCAGATTCCTATGGACAGAGGAGCCTTTTGGGCTACAGTCCATGGGGTCGCACAGAGTCGGACGCAACTGAAGAGACTTCACACGCACGCAGGGGGCCTCCCCAAGATGCTCAATCTAAGGAGACAGTTCTTTTATTTTCTAGCTTGGCTCTCAGGTTATTAATTTCATAGTTTGTTTTCAACTTGCAATAATTGTATCTGCTCTGTTCCCTAGAACATAAACTTCGCTAGTGCAGAGAACAGAGTCTGCCTTATTCACTGCTGTATTCCCAGCAGCTGGAGGAATGCATAGTATAGAGAAGGTGTTCGATCAAAATGTTTTTGAATTAAGAACAAGGCAAATAATATGAATAGGCCATTCATAGAAGAAATAAAACTATTTAACACATGAAAAGAAATGCAAAGTAGCAAGAGTAAAATGCAATATTTTAATCTATCAGACTGGAAAATAAAGGAAGATCTTAATATTCAGGGTTATTAAAGTTATAGAGAGAAGAATTACATATTGCATGACTCTAAGTTAACTCAGTAATTTTGGAGGCAATTTGCTTTATCCCAGTAGAATGCTGGAACCGGTTTGAACTGGCTTATACCAGCTCACAAGAGACCATAGTTAAATATTCAGGACTTTTTGGAGAATAGCTGCTTGTTTGAAATTGGCCATGGTGGCAGTGTTTACACCATAGAAATCAGCAAATGTTATAAATCAGATTGGGTTTTTTTTTTGCCATATTTGGTTTTTCTGACAGCCAGTTTATGAGCGCACCAATGCCTTTATATGTAAAAATAGAAAATGGGCATAATTTTGACCTAGAATTTCCACAGAAATTATTGTGCAAGTACGCAAAGAAAAAATAAATCTAAAAAACAGACAATCCAAACAGTTACATGCCCATCAGTAAGGGAATCATTAAATAAATTTATCCCATATTATAAAATGGCCATTTAAAAAAATGAGATACATATATTGCCATAGTTTATCATTGAATAAATTCAGAGGACATGTATACTATTTCATTTTAATGAACTCTATATGCTTATAGTATATTGTTTTTCATATGTTGGACAAAATCTACTTAGATGCATGACAAACTGTTATAAGAAGTTATCCCTAGGACTGATATAGAAGTAGAAAAGGAGATTGGGATGGGTTTTGTTTTTCAATTTATGCATTTGTAAATTGTGTGCACTTTCAAAACAGCAGCAATTATTTTCAGAAAAATAATTCTTAAGTAACTTTTAGATTAGAGAGATAATCAAATTATAATTACAGACTATTTTAAAAATCATGACAATGAAGATAATACATAGCAAAAATTATGGATCATGGCAAAAGCAATAATAAAAAGGAACGTCACAGCTTTGTATAGTTTCATCATTAAACAAAAAATTAACAAATTAACTAAGCTCTCAACTTAATATGTTAGAAAATAAAACTTGGAAAGCAAGATAAAAGGATTCACAGATAAAAGCAGCAATTAATGAATTTACAAATCATAAAAAGTACAAATAATAAAGAAGTCAGATACCTAATTCTATGCAAAAATAATCAATAAAACTGGTACATTTCCTCAACAAAAAAAATATATATGCAAACCAATGAGAAAGAGGATAAAACATGAAAATGTAAACATAATATATAAATGGAAAGCTATAATATAAAATATGAAGATTAAAATTCATGAGAGTGATACACTTGAAAACTGAGTCAATAAATTGGATGGGCTATTTAATTGTTTAAATTTTAATTTAAAAAAGAAAACAAAACACAACTCAAACAGGCTTACTGACTAATGAACTTTTTCCAACTTTGTTCCCCCTTAAATGAGACTTTGAAACTTGAACAAAGGTCTCATACCTATTCAAATTATTCTCACAATAGAAAAAAGGAGGTTAGTATCCCTGAGCATTTGACTAGTACTGTATGACAACGGACTGGCAATACAATGCATTAAGATGCTTTTACTTGGACAACCAAGACTCCAAAACCTGCTACTATCAGGTACGCATAAGAAAATCAGGAACCAAATCTCATATACATAAATGCAAAGATTCCCAAGAAGATACTTTTTAGTTGCCTCTCCATGTAGCAGCCAGAAGGGATCCTTTTAAAGCATAAATAAGACCATGTCTCTTCCTTGCTATGGATCCGCCATGAGCTTCCCAACTCAGAAAACACTCCTGGGCCCTTTCCCTGGCCCTTCATAAAGGGATCTGATGTCCTCTCTGACCTCATGCTCTCCCCATGCTCCCACCATCCAGAATTCCTTAATGTTCCCTGAACCCAACTGAAATCCATTCCCAGACCTCTTCGAGTCAAGGTAAATTTCATGAGGGCACGAACTTTTTGCAAATAGCCTCCATGATGGAGACCACTAGCTGTCCATCACAACCCACCCTCCCCGCGCTTCACAGGAGGAGACCTCCAGCCTGACACATAGTGGGAAGATGCACTCCATCCTTCAGCCTCCCTTGCCAGTAGGTGTGGCTATACAGCCATGATTTCACCTAAGGAAGGTGACAAGTGACCACGTGCCACTTCTGGTCAGAAGCCTGAAAGGTGGTAGACCTGCCTCTTCTCCCTTATGATCCCTTCATACACCCTGGACCACTGATGCCTGAGCCCCGCTTTGGCAATGCAGACGAAAACAGTATGTCTGAATGAGCCAAAGAGCAAACGCCCTTTCCCGACCTTTCTGTACCAGATCTGGAGATGGGTACAAGAACTCCAAAGCCAAGACAAACCACAGGAACCTCTGCAGGGGAAGAATCGTAGAAGAGAAAGAAGCACTGTTTGTAAAGCGAATTCAGGACGTCATCGTGCAAATCCAAGACAGAGCAGATGCGTGTGTTGTGAGCATGCATACTCCCAGATTTAATGAAAAACGAACGTTATTGACAAACTGCTCTGTAAATTATTGACATTGCTTGAGGGCACAACCACTTAACAGAAGCCAGTGATCGCTCATGAGGGGGTAAAAATCTAACATGAGGAGTTATCACATCCAGGAAACGTAGAAGGACAGAAGATGGGGGACATTAGGGAACGACTCTACCTGGGCACACAGCTGTTGTCCTGCCTCTGAAGAAGAAACACAACAGACAGACCAGTTATAAATGGGATCCAGGCAGAAAATATACAGGGTCAGGGTGAGACACAACCCAATGAATCAATTCAAGTTATTGCAGAAAGCAACTTGCAATTGGATCCAGCTAGCATCTTCTCTCTAAAGGATGAAAGCCAGTAATGTATAGTCTGCAATCAAATGCTTGCTTTAAGGATGCTCCTGTGGATGACTTGGCTTCACCACCGGCATGACCCATCTCTGGGAGTTTAATATCCGGTGAAAGTATGAAATGGGTATCCTGCATCTTTACTGAACTCGTCTGTCACGGTGCCATGAGCTCCCACTCCGAAAGGCTGTCTCCTCTTTACATAACGAACATTCTCTTTACAGCCTTTGCCTCCAATGTAGCCACCAGGCAGGGAGAGGATCCCTGGTGGATACTTACCGAACACAACTCCAGGGCTGGCTGCAGCCTGAGCCCTGGGCAAAGACCAGCTGTGAGATCGCAGAGTTTCTTTATTAAAGAACAAATCACGCTGGACAAACCTGATTGCTTTTCGGATCAGCTTGTGAAATGAGGGGGCTTAGCAAACATGGGCGCACAAGGTATCTGGGGTGTTCAGTGCATTATGTAGTGAAACACTCTGGAAATGAGATTTGGGCAGCCTGTGATGGTTGGCCTTAGGTATGAGTGAGAGAGAGCCCACGATGGCCTTGGGTGTCGAAAGGAGAAAAGCCTGCTTCTGCCATGTTCAGGAAACGGCATTTTGCTACAATGGGTGTGCCTGCAAGCTGAGAGCAGGTGCCATGCATAGCAGGCAACTGTGTATTTGTGGGGAGAGGTCACACCAGTGGAATTCCAGCAGACCTGTCTCTCTAGCTGTGCCCTTTCCTCCAGCACCTCTGCGCTCTGCCATCCTCTTGTACAGGAATTGGGAAAAGCCACACCCTTGGCTAAAATTCAGGGCAGACAATTCTTCCTTCCGGACTTCAGGTTTCTCCTCTGTAAACTCAAGGCTGGACCAGGCTTTCTGAGACTTGCTCTAACCCCACCTTTCATGATAAAAAAACTTAAGAATCTGAGTGTGTTCCTCTCGCATGTCAAGGTGGGCTCTCAACACGACAGCTCAGACATCGAACTCTGCTGCATTATCTGAAGGCACCAGGGAAAAAAACCTGCCTTTTTCCAAGGACACTCCTTTTATTTGCTCACTGATAATAACATTTTTAAGAGTTATTTTACCTTAAACATGCTCATCTGCTGAAGGAGGAGAAGGACTAGGTTTCTAAGAGTCCCGCAACCTTCTCCAAGGAACAATTTTGACTATTCCATATGCCTCCCCCACACTATTTTTCTTCAGAGCCTTACCATTATGAGGGGTTATATTGAGAATCTGCATATTTGTTCGCCTTCTCAAGGCCAGGTAAATTTTACGAGGACACGGTTGCTTTGCAAATGGCCTGTGTGATGGAGAACACACTAGCTGTCCCTTACAATCCATCCTTCTCAGCTTCCACGAGAGGAGACCTGCAGACCTACCCACAGGTGGGAAGATGCACTGCACCCCCCAGCACCCCTTGCCATTAGATGTGGACATGTACCCGTGAACTCACTAAGGAAGATGACAAGATAACCATGTGCCACTTCTAGTCCAAATACTGAAAAACAGTCCCCTGCCTCCTCCATTCATCCATTCATTCCCAGAGGACCATTCATTCCCAGAGGACAGAGGGCTGTGACCCAGCTTCGATCACAGAGAAGATGCTCTAGGCTTAGCGAATGGCAGAGCCTCTGCCGCCCCCATACTTGAGAAGAGAGAAGGAAACTTCCATTCGGGGATGCATTTTGGGGTCTGTTAAAGCAGCTGACTGTGTCATCCTAAGGGGGTTCCACCAGCTGATCCTAGCTTGCTGTGCCTATGTCTGTGAGGCGACTTAGACCTTGCCACCTTCTCCTACGTCAGGGGCTCCCCAGCACAACTTCTTTTTGTTTGGGGTTGATTTAGCTTTATTCTTTCTCTTCCTGTGCAATGCCTATTGATCTTAGAAATCTATTTACAGTCACAGAAATCTTGGTTTCCTTACCTGGAACTCCAGGAGCCCCGGAGGCTCCACCAGTTAGTATGTGGTACTTACATGAATATGAATTCATGGTTAATAGGGCTGTACAGAGATTCTTAAAACAGCTAGAGTTACTGAATGCTGGCCACATGCTAAGTGCTTGATAAACGCTTGCATACATAATGCAAACAGAGCTCTTTGGAGCTCCGTTTTCCATAGGAGGAAATGAGACACAAAAGATTCAAGAACTAGCCCAAGGGTACACCCCTGGCAAGCGTTATGGTTAACCAGGGACAAGATGTGAGGCATGGGGAAACCCCTCAAAAGCCCCCAGCACCGCCAGCCAAGGAGACACCTCCGTGCTGTCCGTGGAAACACGTGGTCTGAGAACGTCCCTGTCTGGCCACTGATCCTGGTGCCATTTGGTCTTCAAGGTGTTGGTGCCCCAGCAGCCAAGCAGGATGGACAGGCCCTCTTGCTCGTAGCCAGGAGCAGGGGCGGCAGGTCCCAGGTCCGAGCTCCCCTGCACTCAGCCTGGAGTGCCCCGGAAGGTTCCCGGAGTCACCATGTTCTCTGCTCTGCTCCACACCTCACCGGCCTCTTTCCTCTGCACCATGACTGAAGCACAGCCCTGAGGAGCAGGACTGAGTTGGGCTGTGTCTTCGCTCAGGGCCTTACTCTCCTCCTCTGATACCTCCATCCTCTGCCATCTAGCATGCCCTACTCACTTCCTCTCCAATCAGCTCAAAACACCTCTGAAAATCCATCCTCATCTCCCCAGCACGTGCATGCCCCTTGTCTCCTCTGCCCTCTCCCCCAGAGCACCCCAGGAACAGGCTCCCTGAGCACCATCCACCCCACCTCACAAAACCCCAAGGTGGAGGTTGGTGGTGGGGCAGCGGTGCTGCTGGGCCTCCCTCCGACTGCAGGCATCAGGCTCTGATCTGTAAGAGGAAAAGTAGGTCTTGCACAAAAGGCATCAGATGCCACGGGGTTTTCCACCAGACCCTCGCCTTTGTCTCATGTCCTTCTGATTCCCCTGACGTCACCTGCCCCCCTCACCCCACCACCACACCCAGCTTTCAACCAGCTCTGGGCACTGCCATCTCCTGAGGCCCTACCCTAGGGGCAGGACCACATCTGCAGAACAACGAGGCCTCTGGGCAAATCCCTACAAGGCTGAAACCCACAGCCAAGGGGTCTGTCACCAATCAGGTTTCTGCGTCCCTCTCAGGACCCCACTCCCCCCAGGAAAAAGACACATACCCAGTGCAAGAGTGGGTGGCGTTGCCAAGGGAGGGCTCCATCCCCAAGGGGGCATCTGACTGCTGAAAGCCCTCCATTCTCCTTTCTAGAAACAAGAAGGTCTGAGGAATTCATTACTTGGGCACTTACGGGAAGCCCTTCCTAGGCCTGCGCTCTGCTTCTGTGTCCACTTCCCTCTCTAAGAAACCCGACTGAACGCGACAGATGAGAGAGCTTGTCACCCCAACACTTCCCATCCCCACTTCTGTCTCAGAGGCTGGGGGCTCAACCCAGCACACTGCTCTGAGGGGAGCCCCACCCACCAGCTCTGCGTCCAGCCCTCAGCTTTGCAGGCATTTGAGGAAACAGGAGGGTCGTCTCAGGAGAATGGAAGGTCATCGTGGATTTGACCATGACCCTCCTTGCCCGCTGAGTCCCGGAGACTATGACCACAGGCTCGGCCTCCAGGTATGGCCCTATGGGGCTCCCACAGATGGAGTTTTCTGACTGCCGTCTTTTGGGATGAGATGAAAGCACACTCATACACACCCACACACATAATCATACATTGTCACGGTCACACACGCACGTGCAACTGCACAATTATGTGCACACACAATAACACACATGATTATACACACCCACACCACACACACAGTCACACAGACTCATAATCACACAAGCGTGTAGGCAGATCACAGCAATGTACTGAGACGGGGACTGGCTCAGCATCTCAGCCGGACACCCTTTCCCTGGAAGCTCCTGAACCCATGCAGAGCCCCCTGATGCAGCCCACCTTGCTGAGAAATGACAGAGTCTCCAGCCTTCGACTAAACTCCAGCAGAACTTCCGGAAAGTTCCTGTTCCCACCAAGAAACCTATAATGCCAAACCTCTCCCTGGATCCATCTCTGCTTTACCCCTCCCCCACTGTTTCTATGGCAACCTCCAGCCCCCGGGTACTGCCGCTGCTCTGACCCCTGGGGGCTGCTTCTATCTATAAAATGCGGGTTACGAGCCACGTATACATGTTCTAGGACCAGCTCTAGGACCCCAGAGCTGCCATGAGTGTTGGAAGCCAAAGAGGACTTGGACCTGCCCAGATGTTCTGGAGACCGTCAACCCACTCAGGCTAGCACCTCCGCATCTGTTTCTCTCTCTCTCTTTCTCTCAATCTCCTTACAAAAGCACATGCCTGGCAAAGAAACGCTCGCCTGTTCCAGGCACTTCTGAGTACAGAGACAGATGCACAGGTGCTCATGTGGAAGAGTTTGCAGAGCAAAGATCTGGGTGTCCTGGGATGCGGGTTCTGACACTTGCTGGCTGCTGGTCTCTAGGCAAATTCCTCACCTATAAAAAATTAGGGGTTTACGCAGGATAAACTTGGGACGTGCCTCCTCCTAACACTCCTAACACTCTGTGATCTGTTTCACTCTCTGCAACTTCTTAAATTTGGCTGGCAGGAAACCGAGCCTGACAAAAATGGGAATTCTTCCAGAAAACTCCAACCAGAGTCTTCAGGTTCAGCACGAAGCCCCCAAAGCCAGGTGCAGGCAATGGGCTGGGGGACGACCCCTTCAGCTCACAGCCTTCCATGTGGGACATTTTTCCTTGAAAATGCTGCACCTGCATTTCCATCCTTTCTACATGACCTTGACCTGGGGGCCCACAAGGACGCATCTAGACTACAGGAATCTTTCTGGGGGGCCCAAGAAGGTTGGAAGTCCCTCACTGGGAGGCACTGAAGCCTATGAAGACACAGCAAATGTGAGATGTGTCTGGAAGCCACCCCTGGCTGGATGAGGCAGGAAGGAGGGAGCCGCTGTGAGAGCAGACTGAGGGTGCTATTAGGAGGAGAGAGGATAATTCATGCCTGGTGTGACCCGAGGGTGGCAAGCCACCACTGCAGTCCTTGGGCCAGTACCCCTGCAAAAGAGTGAATTAGGAGATGCTGACCTCAAGGCCTACAATCATTTGGATCAGGATAGGAGACCATAGCAAAGCAGAGGGGCCCCCAAAGAAGTGGGAATTGGAAAGACAAGTAAGGGTCAATGGAGCATCCTCTCTTACTGAGATGGGGTTTTCTACCCAGCTGGGGAAAACAGTGCGCTGGGGAGCGTGTGCTCCGTGGTCCTGGAGGATACGGTGCATCCCGAGTGGGACTGCACAGCATCCCTTTTGGAACCCAACACACACAGCTTGACTCCAGCTCCCACAGGCTGGAGGGTTACAGGCTACAGAGGAAGAAGAGCTCTAGGGATGGTTCCCCTGTCCATTTTTAGGGTCTCATGTGGGGCTCATGGGAAGAGAACCCAGCACCAGCAGGGAGGCTCTGATACCCAGAAACATGAAGGCCCAAGCGGAGGCTGAGGACAGATTTCCAGGAGGCTCTGCTGGGGACTTCCTTTGGCTTCAGGCCTTGCAAATACCCTTTAAAACTGTCTCCCCCCGCCCGATACCGAAGGCTGTTTTCTCTTCTGGGTGAACATGTTGTGATTCTCCCTTTCCTCCTCAGGCAGGGCTCAGAAATTACAGTATGTTCTCGAAGCAAGGGCAGATGGCCGGGGAGGGTGGAGCCACCTTCTCCCCATGGCTTCCTCCTCCTTCCCCCATGCCCCAAGTTCTGAAACCACCAGCGAGCATTTCAGGGAGAGCTGCGATTCCTGGCCAGCATGCCTGGAAATCAGGATAAGAAGACTGCTTTTCCTACAACCATCTCTTCTTCCAAAGTTCATGTTCACACCCACAGCTGGTGAGTTGACAACCAATGGCCTCTGAGTCTGCAGAAGGAGGAATCCTCTCCCAAGAAGAGCCTGCAGTCTGGCTACAGGGAACTCTCTAACTCTCACTGGAAACAGACATCTCAGATGTCAGATCCAGATGAGATCAAAGCTGAGAAGGCATAAAGGTTCCACCAGGAGTGAAAATTCAGATCAATGGATGGTGTTGAAAACAGTGTTGAGGAGGATTCTGAGGGTGCGTTTGGATACTGAGGGAAAGAAAGCTGCAGTCAATTGCTGACGCTTCATGGGTAAAAGAGTGGTGGCTCATGTGCTACGTGTTAGCCCTTTCTAAATGGGTCCCTGGGGCAAGGACCACTCTGGTTAGAATCCCCTGTCTTGGGCTTTCGTGGTGTGCAGAACAATAGCCCCCCAAATGTCCACCTTCTAAACCTTAACCCTGTGGATATGCCACTTTACGGGCAAAAGGAACTTTGCAGATGGGATGAAGGTAAGGATCTTGAGATGAGGAGATTATTCTGGGCTACATGGGTAGTCCAATATGATCACAGCATCCTTATAAGAGGGAAGCAGCAGGTTCAGAGTCAGAGAGAGGAGGTGATCAGATGGCAAAAGTAGAAACTGCAGGGATGCACTCTGAAGGGGGAAGAGGAGGCCACAAGCCAAGGAAAGCAGGCAGCCTCTCGAAGCTGGAAAAGGCAAGGGAGAGGATTCTCTTCCAAGAGCCTATAGAAGAACCAGATCTGCCAACATCCTGACTTTAACCAAGTAAAACTTATTTTGGATGCCTAGCCTCCAGAACTGTAAAAGAACACATTTAAGTTGCTTGAAGTCACTGAGTCTGTAGTAATTTGTTAGAATCCCAATAAGAAACTTCCCTGGTGCCTCAGACAGTAAAGAACCCGTCTACAATGCAGGATACCTGGGTTTGATCCCTGGGTCAGGAAGATCCCCTGGAGAAGGAAATGTCAACCCACTCCAGTGTTCTTGCCTAGGAAATTCCATGAACAGACGAGCCCAGCGGGCTATAGTCCATGAGGCCACAAAGAGTCGGACGCTTCTGAGTGACTTTCGCTTACTCGCTCATAGTATGTTACTTATTCTCCTGTCTCAGACCCTTCTTTGGAAAAACGGGAATAATTCTGGTACCCACCTCAGATGGCGCTGTCGAGACAATAAAATGCAACGGGATCGATGTAAAGCATTTAGAAGAGCATCTGGCACTCCGCAATTCTCAGCAAACATTAGCTGTGATTATCCTGGTCCAACTGCTTTATTTTACAGAAGAGAACATTAAAGTCGAGGAATATGAGGTACAAAAGGTCCCACCAACACAATGAGGCATTGCAGTCATTTCTGGTTGGTTACTACTGAGTGGCACTCTTATTTACAACAGTGGACATGGGGCCAGAGAAGATGCAACTCTCCTAGGTCATAGAAGGACCGAAGGACATGTGTCACATTTACTCGGATTTTCCACCATCCCCGGACAGATCAACTGCCCTCGGACAGCCGCCTTCGATAGGAGAAGCTAGGCTCCCTCCTCCCGCTCCAGCCCAGAACTGGGCTCCGTGCCCCTGAGCTGCCTGCCAGCAGTGAACCTAACACATCGTTTACTCACCAGGAGCCATTTCTCAGTGTTCGCAGTTCTCGCTGAGCCTCCCCCCAGACATCCACCCAGCCCGAGGCTCCTAATTCAAAGCCAGAATCTGTACCCCAACGTTCACCATTCAAACACCCCGCTGCACCACCTCCAAGCAAGTCCTCTGCTTCAGTCTCTCTAGGTCCCTGGGACAAACCCCACTGCTTTCTCCCCAGCCATCACCCCCTTGCCCGAGATGTCTCTGCCTGCTGGCCCAGCCTGGATTTCACCATCCATCACCATAAAACCTACATTTCAAAGCATCATGGGTGGAGCATTCTGATGATGATTAAATCTATCTCCTTTTCCCTACCTAAGCCCCACAGATGAACATCCCCCGAGTCAGCTGCACAAATGGGTTTACTGGTTTCACTTTAAACTAATGTGCACAGAGCTCCAAGGGGCACTCACGTCTTGTCAAGCGACCCCTCTCGGTAGGTTTTCCTCTCTAGGAGTAGACCTCCCCAACCCTCTGTCTCCAGGCTAGAGGCGGTACACGCAGCTCTAAGCTGTCCTCTTCTCTACTTGCTCGATAGTCTCCTCCAAAGAATCAACGCCATTACTCCCATTCCTCCACAGGTGCAGAAAAGTCATATTTGTATCTCAATGCAGGCTGCTCTGAGCACCACAGACCTTGACCCAACTGTGAACAGCACAGCTCCACTGGAATGTCTCAAATAGAACCATCCAAAATGGTCTCAGTGGAAATGCTGTCTACTGAGACAGGCTGTTCTGGGCTGAATTGTGTCTCTCCTCTCCCTCCCCCCAATTCATAATGCTTCCTGGGTGGCTCAGTGGTCAAGAACTCGCCTGCAATGCAGGAGCCACGGGAGACTGAGGTTTGATCCCTGGGTTGGGAAGATCCCCCAGAAGAGGAAAAGGCAACCCACTCCAGTATTCTTGCCTGGAGAATCCCATGGACAGAGAAGCCTGGCAGGATATAGTCCCTGGGGTCGCAAAGAGTCAGACACGACTGAAGCAGCTTAGCACACTTCATATATTGAAAGCCTAACACCCTGTACCTCAGAATGTGACCGAGAAATAAGGTCATTAAAGACTTGAGTAAATTAAAATGAAGTCCTTAGGGTGGGCCCTCATCCAAATGACTGGTGACCTTATAAGAAGAGGAAATTTAGACACCAGACAACCATCACACAGCTTCCCTGGTGGCTCACACGGTAAAGAATCTGCCTGCAATGCAGGAGATGTAAGAGAAATGGGATCAGTTCCTGGGTAGGCAAGATCCCTGGAGAAGGAAATGGCAGTCCATTCCGGTATTCTTGCCTGGAGAATTCCGTAGACAAAGGAGCCTGGCAGGCTACACACTAGGGGTCACAGAGAGTCAGACAATACTGAGAGTGCATGCATTCAAGCATCACACACAGGGAAGGCCAGGAGAAGGCACAGGGAGAAAATGACCATACACAAGCCAAGGAGAGGAGCCTCAGAAGAAACCGACCCTGCTGCACCTAGATCTTGAACTTCAGCTGTCGGAACCGTGAGAAAATTAATTTCCGTTTTTAAAAAAATTATTTACTTATTTATTTGGCTGTGCTGGGTCTTAGCTGCAGCATGTGGGATCTAGTTCCCTGACCAGGGATCAAACCCAGGCCCCCTGAATTGGGAGCTTGGAGTCTTAGCCACTGGACCATCAGGAAAGTCCCAGTTTCTGTTCTGTAAGCCACGTGGTCTGGACTATTTTGCTATGGCAATTCTGGCAAACTTATATGGAGGCCCTCCCTGAGCACCCAGCCTAAGAAGCCACTAATAACTTTCTGGCATGTCTTTTTACTCTAGTTATGTGCACAGGTATCACTCTGGTCACTTCCTGGCTTGCGTATTTATTCTCTCTCCCCTCATTAAAATATAAATGGTAAGAGCAGGGCTCTGGTCACCACTGACTCGCATTGCCTACCACTGTGCACGGCACACGGAAGTCCCATAATAAGTATCTACCGGATGAATGAATACAGGACTCCACACTCTCGTTTATTCTAAATAAAGCTGAAGAAGGAAGAGGAAGGGAGGAAGTGAAGGGGAGGCACCAGGAGAATAAAAATAAGCTGGATATCTTCCAAATCACTGGAGAATAAAAGAGGCAAAAACAGGGAACGAACTGAAGGCAAACAGTTAGGAAGGAATTTTAAAAATGGAAAGCAAACAAATTTAAAAATACAAGAACTAAGTATATTGGTTATCAAATGAATGCGCATAGGCTTAACACCTCTGTCATAATAAAAAGCTTTTCACATAGAGACACAAAACAAAATCTTATGATAAGCTGCGTAAAAGAGATGTACCTAAAATAAAGTTATATGAAAAGATTAAGAGGGACGAGTGAAGACGTATAAGGAAAATGCAAACAAGCAAAGAGACAGGGCTGGCAATAGTAATGTTACGGAGGGTGGAATTCAAGGCAAAGAACAGCAGAGGTGAGAGAGGGTATAATCCACTACCGATACGTAAGTCCAATGAACCCTTATGTACCAGACATGAAATATATTTTTTAAAAATATGATATATTTAAAATACCATAAGTATAGGTTAAGTTATAAAAAATGCCACTATTTAACTGTCTTAATCAGTTAAAACCAGAAATTTCACATAATACAAGAAGCAACAAAACAGTCACAGCAGAAGTGAATATATCTCTACCAACTTTAATCAAACGAATAGAAATAAATAAGGATAGATTTTAATAACATAAAATTAATGATTACTATATATAAAACTGAATAATATATATATAACTGAATCACTTTGCTGTATACCCGAAACATTGTAAATCAGCTATACTTAATAAAGAATGAATTTTAAAATATTAAAAAAGGAAACTAGAATCCAGACTAATTTGAAACGGATAACATACTTTTGGCCAGATTGGTTTTATATGCCAAGAATGAAGACTATATCAACACTAATACATCATCATATTAACAAATCAGAGAAAAAAATAAGCAATTAAATAAATGTTTCCAGAAAGGCAACAAAATCAACATCCATTCTTAATTTTAAAATCAATCTTAATGAAAGGAAATTAAGATATACCTCTTTTCATGATAAAACGTATAATAATAAATATAATAAAAACATCTGTTAAATGCTTACTATTTGAAAGGTTCCATATTAAATGTTTACAATATTTAAAAAAATTTTCAGTTGAGATCGATTACAAACCAACAGCCACCATCAAGCAGAAATTAACCATGAATAGAGCCATTTCCACTCAAGTTAGAAGTGATGCCAACCACCCTAGTCATCATTTAGCCTTATTTTGGGGTGCTAGCCAGTGTGGTAGTTACACACGAAATAGAAACAAAAGGTGAGACAGCTTCCCTGGTGGTCCGCTGGTTAGGATTCTGCGTTGCAATGCAGGGGACACCAGTCCAATCCCACAGCCTGTGGCTCAGCTAGAGTCCAGAAGCCACCACTACTGAGCCCAGATGCCCTTGAGCCCATACTCCACAAGAGAAGCCAGTGCACTGCGACCAGAGTAGCCCCCGCTCTCTACACCTAGAGAAAGCTCTCACGCAGCAATGAAGATCCAGAGCAGTCAAAAATAAATACATAGAACTTTTTAAAAAGAAAGAAAAATTAAGAATATTTAAAAGAAAGAGTCAAAATACCAGATGATGTGAATACAGATCTAGAAAATCCAAGAAGACTAATTGGGAGAAAAAAAAAATCACTGAAACTAATAAGAAATTTCAGTCAGGTTGACAATTACCGAATAAATGTATAGTATTTATTCTGTAATTTATACCAGCAATAATTAGTTGGAGGATCAGGGAGAAAAAGAGAGAGGAGAAGGAAAGAAGTAAAAGCAATCCTATTCACCATTATGGAAAATTATATAAAATATATGGTCTTTTAAAAGAAGCGTGGGCAATGCAGATGAATAAAACTTACTATATTTCCTGAAGGACATGATATGGTTGTTCTTGGACAGGAATTCTTGGTATTATAATGCAAATTAATCTTTAAAATCTATTATAAAAATGCAATCAAAAATAAAAACCAGTTCTATTGCATTTTTATTTTTACAAAATAATTCTAAAGTTTATACAGAAGAATTAGAAAAACTTCAAGAACCATTAAACAGTCTCCTGTACTCTTCACCAGTTGAGTGAATGATTATTACGAACTAGAAGGAAATTTGACATTTTAAAATAAAAGACTTTAAAAACCTCCACAGCCTTTGACTCAGCAAGGACGCTTGTAGCAATTTATCCTAAGAAAATAATTAGAAAGCTATTAAAAAATCAAAGTTATTCACTGCAGCATTATTTGTAATAGTGAAAACAAGAAGACTATCATCTGTGGTCAGCACCAAGGTACCAGATGGATAAATGATGCTGTAGCTTTATGGAAAGGGTCTCTGCAGGTACAGAAGGAGATGTCCTATGTGGCTAGGTATTTGGTGATATTAGGCAGTACTGCTGATGTCTTTACATGAGGTAATGGTATTGCTGATCGCTTCTTAAGACTCCTTTTCTTTTAGACACTCAGTCCTAAATATTCACAGATGAAATACTTTTACATCTAGCATTTGCTTCATAATAATCTGATTAACAGTGGTTTTATGTGTGTGTGTGCATGTGTGTTGGGGTGGAGGGTAGTCAAGAAGCTAGGGATGAATGGGATTGGTGGTGAGTTGACAATTTTTAGAGCTAGGTGACGGTACATGGGGTTCATTGTATATATGGTTCTCTAGAGTCAGTGCTCTGTATTTGCAGGTTCTGCATCTTTGGATTCAACCAACCACAGACTGAAAGAGCTTTTTTAAATTCCAAAGGCAAAACATGAATTTGCCCTGTGTGGGTACCTATTTATATAGCATTTACACTGTATTCGGTATTAAAACTAACCTAGAGATGATTTAAAGTGTACAAGAGGATGTGTATAGGTTGTGCAAAAAAATACTACACTGTTTTATAAAAGAGACTTGAGCATACTCAGATTTTGATCTTTGAAGGGGTCCTAGAATCAGTCCCCAGATACCACGGGACGGTTATGCTTTTACATATGTTTGAAATTTTCCATAGCAAAAAAAAAAAAAAAGCTGTTAAAAATTATATTCTTCTTGCATACTTATTAATATGTAAAGATATTTATGATATATGGTGAAATGAAAATAACAGGTTTTGAAACACTGTAGAGTCTCATTTTAAAATTTCAGATATATATGCAAATAAAGACCAAAATATAAATCGGTGACTAGGAGTAAGATTATTTTTTCTTTTATTCACTGCATTTTCACATTTTTCTATAATGAAAATGTTTTACTTGAGTAATAAAAACTATTAAAGTAAAAGAAAAGAGAAAAATTCAACAGCAGCCATATCTATCAAGAGCACAGAATAGTCATGTTTGGCAGCTGAGGTTCCTGCACTCTCATAATAATAAACAATAGCCAAAATATTTATACTAGGCATTCAGGCTATCATCTCTTCTTTTCCATCATTCTAATAAGCACTTTCAAATTCTTTCTCCAGGATCCTGCTTGCAGTGGTATGTGCCGTGTTCTACGTTCTGAGAAGTTCCCAAATTCATGTCACCAAAGTGAATGAATTATGAAATTCTGGACACAACGTCCTGGGGTCCTATGGGATCTGAATAGACACTTTACCTTGTGAAAGAGCCTGTCCCCGGACTGGGTTCTGGTTCCTTTGAAGGGAAACTGATGTGAGTCTTCACTTTCATGGAAGAAAACCCTTCTTTGCCTCATCAGTAGTCTTTCCCTCTGACGGATATGATTTTCCCTGGAGATTTCCCAACAACATCCAGACACAGGACTGTGATAAAGGGCAGGATGACTGGAGTGCTAACTAGAGATATAAGTCAAAAGCCGTAGAGGAGTGGGAGGAGATAATGTGGATGAAGGGAGGAGTTGTATTCTAGAAGGCTTCCCAGAGGAAGTGGCATTTCAAGTAAGGCTTAGGAGAAGACAAGGACTCTACAGGTGGCTGAGAAGTAAAGAATCTACCTGCCAGTGCAGGAGACACAGAAGACATGCTTTGATCCCTGGGTAGGGAAGACCACCCTGGAGGAGGGCATGGCAACCCACTCTAGGATTCTTGCCTGGGAAATCCCATGGACAGAGGAAGCTGGTGGGCTGCAGTCCATGGGGTTGCAAAGAGTTGGACACAACTGAGAAAACATACAAAAAAAAGGATTCTACGGGTGGTCAAGTGGGAGAAGGGCTGTCCAAGCACAGGGAAGAAGCATAGATCTGTGTAAGCTCAGGATACTGGGATGTGTACCTTTTGTGCCTGTTCCTGAATCTTCAGTACAGAAGGATGCACACTTGTGCCTTGTCCCCTCAGCAGTGACAAGGCCTGGGCTGTGAAGCGTGGGGTGGGGGTGTGTGGTGAGGGGCGTGGTGAGCGGTGACCACCAGGGACCTCCCTTATTGAGGTGCACTTGTTCCCACGGAGGCTTTGAGAGGCACAGCTCAAGTTCAAGGATGCATCTCCCACCTACAGCCTCACCTCAACCTGACAAAGATACACACTCGGTCATGGTGTACCACCCTCTCTTTCATTCCAGTTGTCACTGCAACTGCCAGCTTCTACAAACCACCGAAGGGCCACTTTCCAGCCGCCCTCATCTCCATCTTGGCCACAGCTTTTTAAAATAGTAACAACAGACCCATGAAAGCCTGGGCCTGTGGGCTGCATGCACCCTGCAAAGGAAAGGGAGGTTCTTGGTCCATTGCCGTGTTGCTCTGTTGAGCTCTCATTAAATGTGTATTTATCAACCTGAATTAATTCCCCACCTAAAGCCCCTGAGTGGCCAGTTGAAGTCATTTTTCAAAAAGCGTCCACATCATTATTTCAGACAAAGGAACGATCCCCCTCTTTTCTTGTTAAGATACATGCTTCTCCAACTGCAAAGGAAGAGCTGCTCTTCTCAGGGCATAGAGGGTGTGGTGGTGGGGGAACATAGAGCATTGCCCCCTTGCCCCTGAATAGAGTTATTTGCAACAGGCTGAAGGGAAGGGACAAAATGGCAGCAACTCATGGAATCATCATGCCACTGCCTCCCAGCCTCGGGATGCGGAGTCTGTCCCCGTCTGTCTGGCACACCAAATGGGATGTGCAAACCTCATCCCACCTCAGACTTCTAACAACGCATCCAAAGTTCCTCAGATCAAACTGTAATGAACAGATGCCTTAGCCACAGCGCCTTCTCTGTGAAGATTTACAGGTGCCTGTGTATGTGGGACTGTGTGTGAATCCGTGAAACCTGAAACCTGGGCAATATTTTCCAGGATATTCTTCCCTGTCGATTTCCTGTTGGCAAAATGCTACATGCATTTGCAAAATTGGAGGAGGAAATGGCATCCCACTCCAGTATTCTTGCCTGGAGAATCCCATGGATCAAGGAGCCTGGCAGGCTACAGTCCATGGGGTCACGAAGAGTCAGATGTGACTGAGCTACTGAGCAAGCGTCTGCAAAATGGCACCAAGTCCAGTGTCCTGAGGTGAGTGGCAGGCCACTGAACCAGGTGGGTCAACCCAGGGCAGCATCTGCTCAGAGCCATGCCAACTGTGGTCAACAGAAGCAGAGGTGGAGCAGTGGGACAGAGCCCCGGACGAGAAGGACCAGGACTAACACATCATTCAATTTACGGGGTCTCAGTTTCCTCTCTTGAAGGATGCAGGTGATGGTATTCTATCTCATGACCTTTGCTGAGTTTACATGGAACCACGTCAGTGAAACTGTAAAGTGCTATAGAAGAATAATACAGCAGTCATTAAAAACAAAAAAAATACTGCAGTCATAAAAAAAAAATGAATTTCAACAAATGTGTAAATTATTTTATTGCAGAGAGATTTGTTAAAGTGAGCACAGAACCAGAAGCCACTCCTCAAAGAGGGGGTCCCTTACAGGGGGAGCCTGTAAGAAGAAGGAAGAAAGTATACCCAAAAGATAGGGCAGATACTGGGACTTAGCCACTCAGTAGTCAATTTGCCTCTCTCCTTCTTTGTAACGAAACACACATTATTTAGGGCAGCAATATGTACAGCTAAATAACCATCACTGGTGTTGCCCTCCCCCTTTCTGGAATGTAAATATAAAGGCTGACGCTGTGGCAGCCTTCTTGCAATCATGAGGTCATAACCACAAGGTGAAGCAAAAAAATGGGAAGGGGAAGATGGGAACCATGTGGTTCTTAGGAGGCATTGCTGCACAGCTGAACCAACTCCAGAAAAGGCCTACCACTGGACTTCTGACTACGAAGAAAATCGACCTTTATTGTTTCAGCTGCAGTTGGTCAGTTTTCTGTTACCTGAAGCTGAACATAATCTCTAAAGATACAAATGCCTCTGCCCACTCTTTACTAGGTAAGAGTGCGTATATTTGAATGTATGTGTATGTGTTGTTGTTGTTCTGAGGTGATGAAATAGAAGTCAGAGTTTTCTAATGGAAGATTTTCTGTGCGGAAGCACAAGAATTTCTGAGTGAAGAAAGCTTAGGAGAACTAAAGAGAACAGGGGAATAGCCACCCACCAAGAAACCCATAAAGCCAAAACTGCAAACCTCACATAAAGCTCAGGCTATAGAATTCTATGGATTATTTTCCACTATGCTTCCCCAAGAGCAATAGAAATATGAGATAAGTCTCCCCACAGTGAAGGACAAAATTGGAATTTTCTTATTAGCCACTAGAGTTTTATACTATTGAAATCTAAAATGGCACCTTGCTGCCATTATACAACCCTTCCTTATTCCAAAAGAATGTAAGTGTTGAGCAGCTGCATTATTATATGACATCTTTGCATGCAACAAATGGTCTGAGTTCCCCAAGTGTGCTGCTAGGGTTACATGACTTGCGCAGTACCCGCTGACACCATTTGAAAGTGACTAGCTTCTTTTCCTTAATTCAGATTCCAAAGAACAATAAGCATGTGCCTGAGTTTATCCAGCATGAGGCTTCAGACTTACTTGGTTTTAATTCTGTTACAGACAAATAAGTGGTTGAGCTATAATCAGGGTGGGATGGAGAAGGAGAAATAACAACAGACCTTGAATCAGAAGACCTGAGTTCAATTTTGGGCTTTAATACCTATAGGCTGTGTGACGACAGACACATTAACTAAACCTTCTGAATCTCAGACAGGATCACCTGTCAGATGAAAAGAGTTACTTCTTCCTCAAAAGATTGACAAGATGATTAACTGATATGTATATACTTATAACTATACATACATACTTATATGTTTGCTTTTGAAGAGTGCTATATGAATGCAATGAATTTTATTACATATATTGTCTAAAAGGACAGTAAGTAACAGCTAACATTTTTGTGGGGACACCTTACAGAGTTCAATAACTCTGAGAAGTAGAAAGTTTTATCAAATGAAAAATTTGGAGATCTGGTTGGGGAAAAACACCCCAGATCTTCGGCTTCAAATTCAATGATTTTTGCACACCAATTAGACTGTCCTGGAGCAAATCACATATAAACAGCAGGACTGCTTTTTAATGAAAATCTGTGTTGAGCTCTCCATTCTATAAGCTTGTAGAAGGTGGCTCTGGGGAAAACCAAAGCAAATGTCTAAATTCCAGTTTGTAGACTTGGAGTCTGAGTCAGGCAGCATCTCCTTGCAATGGGGCTCGGCGGGTGCCTCTCGGCTTGTGGGGTGGGGAGATGCTCAACCATTTCTGGCGCTAGGTCACAATGGTAAGCGTGCAGGGTGATGGGACATCAGCAAGACTGCATCTAATCCAAACCATCTGTCCTCTTCCCCTTCCCCTCTTCTACTTTCTACCTCAGTGAGTCACTTCTAGAACTCTACTTTGATGTTCAAAGTCTTGGTAAAAGGAGAACAAGAGAATCCAAAGAACACATCAGCATAAGCTGATTACAGAATCAAGGGGGCAGGGGGAGACCTGCAGAGGCCAGTTGGCTGAATTTGGGGGAGTGTTATGAGAAAGGAAAGTGCTGGGGGAAGCAGCTTCTGACGATACACAAGGAACTAAGAGTGAGAAAGATAAAAGTTTTTAAATTTTTAAATTCTCTTAATTTTTAAAATTTGTTGTATGCCACAATTGTTTCATAGATCCTTTTTTCTTCCAAAAGACCAATTAAAGATTCTAATTACTTTTTAATTATGTTTAGGTATTTGACTGTTGCCTCTTTGAATGTTAACACCATGTCAAGACAGCTGGCTGGTCACTCTGGCTTTTTATGAATTCTATTTTGAGGATGTTCTAGGATCAGTCACTTGAACCAAGTTTTAAAACATCTTTTAGCCATGCTTGGTTGTCTCAAAAATAAATAATTATCCTATATCTATTAAAGAAATTGAACTTTTAATTTAAAATCTTCCTATAAAAAGTAAACAAAACCCCAGACTCAGATAACCTCATAAGGGGATTTTACAAAAATTTTTCCATAAAATCAAGGAGGGAAAACTTCGAAATACATTTTATGAGATGAGAATTAACACTGGAACCAAACCAAAATGACAAAGAAATAAAACTACAGATCAATATCTTTCAGGAGCAATGACACAAAATGTTCTTAATCAAATTTCAGCAAATCAAATTCAATAATATATAAAAATGATAAGAAATCATGATGACCAAGTAGGATTTATGCCAGGAATACAAGGTTTTTTGAACATCGAAAAACGAATCAATGTAATTCACCATATTAACAAAGAAAAAAGCCATATATGATCACCTCAACAGATACAGAAAAAGATACAGAAATAAACACAAACCAATATCCATTCCTGATTTTAAAAAAACTTTCCACAACCTAGCAATTATAGGAAATTTTCTCAACTTGATAAAGGGCATCTTTGAAAAATGTAGCACACACATCACCATGTAAAAGGCTGAATTTTTTTCTCCTTAAGATCAAGAACAAAGTTTTACCACTTCCATTCAAAATTGCAAAAGGGGTCCTAGCCAGTGCAATAAGGCAAGAAAAGAAATAAAATGTATCTAATAAAAGAGAAGTAAAACTATATTATAGATGATATAATTATGTAGCAAATCCTACAGAGTCTATGAAAAAACTAATAAAACTAACAGGGGAATTTGCAAGTTCGCAGGGTACAAGAGCATTAGATAAAAGTCGATAGTATTTTTATATAGTAGCCACAAACAATCAAAAATAGAAACAGCCAGCTGTTTTAGAATGTGAGTTTAAATGTGAATGCAGACACCACTATCATCATGGTGTTCCCTTCAGGAATTGCCCTTAGGAAAATACTGGCATTCAAGGCCTCCACATTCTGTTTCCAACCTTCTTGTCTAATCTGCTTTCTTACTATCCATCCCAGTATGAGCATGGCAGGCCTAATCTCTGTCCCACGAAGGCCACTCTTTTCACCCTGATAAGAACCTTTCCTTAATCCACCCCAAGGGATTACCTTGGACGATCCCTCCCCAGGTTTTAGACCATCCAGGTCTTACCCACCCTTCAAGGACATAGTATCCACCACCTTCACACTGCCTCCTTAGACCATTTCAGTCTTTGGCACAGGGCCTGGTATGCAGTAGGCACTCACTAAAGCCTAGAGTAGCAATGAACTTGCAGCCTGCTCCTTTTTCTGTGAATGCCCCTACACGACTTATGCGTATCCCTCAACACAGGCTGGTTTGTATGCTGTATTTCAATCTCTCTCTCCATAGGCCTAAGGGCAGCACCTTATTCCTAAGGATGGCAAGTGAACATTTCTTTAATCATAGTTTTGTGCAGGTTTTAAACTCTCATACTGCTATGTAACTCTTCATGGGTACACATCTTATTTACTTAGACTGTACGTTCTCCCTGGGCACAGTACACCATCATTCATTCCACAATGCCTGGAATCAGGTCAGGACTCAATTAATAATAGACGACTAAGTGTGATTAATGAATCTCTCGATATACCTGGAGTGCGTTTCAATCATAGCAAGCAATCATACATCCCAGAGCAAGTTTCCCCTCACAAAAAAACAAAAACCTGCAAGGTGCTTACGCAAATCTTTACACAGCAACAACATAAACAAAATTGTTACCAAGGCTGGCATCTTCAGTGGCTCCTACTTAAGAACGTTTACATGGAAGAACATCTCACTCCTTCTTAGAGAACGACGAGGTTTAGCGTGCTCAGCCAGCCCTTCGGACTCATGTGAGCCCACCAGCCTGAGGCTGCTGACCAGCCTCAGGCAAACCTTCACGGCTCTGAAGGTCATCCTGAGCTTCCTTCACAGGAAAATCTAAGGAGCCAGGTGTTTGCCCAACAGCCCTGGGAGCATGATCCTGCCAATGAAAACTGAAAATACAGGTCACTGGCCTGGCCCCGTCTCTCTCTCTGTCCTGTGATGTTCTTGGTCTCCGTGACCTTAGGGCTGTGAATGAAAACTACTAGGAGGGCTGGACACAATGTTCGCCCAGGAGGGTTGGGAGAGCCTGTCTTTTCAAGCTCTTGGAACCACTCGGGGTGCTGCACGGCCGCGTCCAAGCTGTGTGATCTTGAGCAAGTTAGTCAGCCTTTCTGAGCTTCAACCCTGTCATCTGCAGGTGATGAGAATCCTATCACTGACTTCCAAGGATTTCTATCATACTGCTGCTTAGGAAAGTGGGTTCACGTGACCCAAACCACAGAGCTGCCTGCTCTGAAAGTCGTGGAAGGAAAAGTCTAACGTTATTATGCAACACTGATCCAAACTCCGACACTGACTCGATGGACGTGAGTCTGAGTGAACTCTGGGAGTTGGTGATGGACAGGGAAGCCTGGCGTGCTGCGATTCATGGGGTCGTGAAGAGTCGGACACAACTGAGCGACTGAACTGATCCAAACTCCATACCAATAATGCCAATGCTCTCCCACGATTTCTCACCAACCATCATGCCTGGACTGTGCTAGTGGCCTTATATTCATTGCCTCTTATCTCCACAAGGATCATGTTAGTGGCTTGGTCATGTCCGACTCTGCGACCCCACAGACTGTAGCCCACCAAGGTCCTCTGTCCATGAAATTCCCCGGCAAGAACACTGGAGTGGGTTGTCATTTCCTCCTCCAGGGATCTTCCCAACCCAGGAATCAAACCTGGGTCTCCTTCATCACAGGTAGATTCTTTACCATGTGAGCCACTAGGGCATGCACACAAAGATCATTCCAGGAGATATTCTCATAGAGAGAAAAGCAAACAAAGGTCCAGAGAGGTTAAGCCACATCTCTGCTCAAGGTCACATAGCTCACCCACACTTCCCACTACAGGTATATGCTTCTCTGGTTGCCCTGGAGCTGAGACCATGACCTGATAGAGCTCTGCTACCCCTGACCTCACACCCACATCCTTTCCAAAGGGTTACAGGAAGTGTCTTTGCAGCAGCACCAGAAGGAGGAGTCAAGCTGGGGACCCAAACTGCTCCCTCTAGGAAGGGCTCCATAGCAAGCCTAAGACTCTGCCGCTTATAGTTTCTTTCCTTGGGACACACAGGACTGTTCCTCTTACCACCTCCCTGTAAAAAGACCCCAAACTGTGCCCCAGGTTCCCTATCCCAGAGCCACTTGGACCGCAGTGTCTTCTGTAGCCCTGGCCATCCACCTCCACCTGCTGCCCCGCCCCACCGTGCCTCCTCCGAGGCCCCACTTCCTTTCATCTAATTCTTATGGGGAAAGAAATGCCACATTTATTAAAGTGAAGGCTTATCTATTTCATCACAGATCTAAGCTGCAGTGATAAATCCCTAAGCTAAGCACACACAAAGGGAAATACAAAGCTTGAATACAGATCAGAATCGAGAAGCCAGGGAGAGGGGGGTAAGGGTGGGCTCAGACCCAGCTGCTGGCTACCTCCCTCTCCCACTCAGGGGTCTCCATCTCGAAGACACTGCTCCTGCCTCATCTCACGGGGAGGTGGCTGGGCCAGAGCAATGGCCACATCAATACACTTTTCTAGATAGTTCTGGCAAAGCCTCCACAAACGTTCTGTTTAGGAAGAATCAGCTTTGTTGCATCTGGTAAAACTCCTGAATCATCTAAATTGATTTTTGTCTCTTCATTCAGCAGGCACAGGCTAGGATGCAGGGTGCAGGAGAGCCCAGCGTTCCTGGGGGTGAAGGTGCGGGGGCCCCAAGGTGAACAGGACAGTGCCTTGGACCACAAGGAGCTCACACAGCTGGGGACACAGAGGTGGGGACGCTCCACAGAGGTTGCCTAGAATGTGTTGGCTTTGCTATCAGGGTAAAGTTCTGGATTCCTAATCAGAGTCCAAGTGAGGAAACGCAACCCCTTCAGAGCTTTGAGACACTTCTACAGGGCTGCCCAGCGGCTTCACTTGCCCTGTGCACTTACAGTCCACTAACTGTTGATACTGTGGAAGCAGGGATGGTAGCCACGGTGATTAACTGCCCCTAACAGCTTTTTATACCGAAGGTTTGTGGAAGAAAGCATCACACAGCTCCAGGTGCCATCCAAGCCATGCAATGACTCTGATCACTAGTTGTCCCCTCACAAACCATTCTTTAGTAAAAGAATTCCCATATTTTAACTGGTCACCTGGCCACCCAAAATAAAGACTACAATGGCTACCGTGATGTAAGTGGGAATGGTATGGCAACTTCAAGCAAGCAAGCATCCTCAAAAAAATGCAACATGATCTTCTCGGCCTTTACTTCCTCCTGATGCCTGGAATGCAGGCATGATGACATGAGCTGGAGCAGCCATCTTGAGCTATGATGTGGAAGCCACATGCTTAGAAAGCCAGAGCAATCAGATAAAAGAAGCTCCCTTATAACATAAAGCCAAACTATAACTGAGCTGATTTCTTTTATAGGAGAATATTGCTTTTGTATCAGAACTGTTATTTCAGGTATTCTGCAGGTATACAACCACAATTGCTGCCTCCTGTCTAGTGTATTAAGTAAGAGAATTCATTGTGTCATTTATTCAAGAAATAGCTATTGAATGACTGCTAAGGACCAAGATATGTACACCATGAATACGGTAAGCAAAGCAGACATGTCCCTGTCCTTGAGGCACTTAAGGTCAGGGTCATTACTGATGCTGCTTAGTTACGATGAGATCAAGTGTTAGTTGCTCAGTTGTGTCCAACTCTTTGCGACCCCCTGTCAGGCTGCTCTGTCCGTGGGATTCTCCAGGCAAAAATACTGGAGTGGGCTGCCATTTTCTTCTCCAGGGGATCTTCCCAACCCAGGGATTTAACCTGGGTCTTTCGCATTGCAGGCAGATACTTGACCATCTGAGCCACCAGGGATGGTGAGATAAATCTGGGGCTAAGTTCAGGTCTAGATCCCTGGGAGAAGAAAGTCTGTATATGGATGTATATCTATATGTACTCTATGGAGTGTGTGAGTGTGTGTGTGTGTGTGTGTATACGAGAGACAGAAAGAAAGCCAGATTCTCTGACTTCCCTTATAACTGCTGGGGCAACATCCACTGGATAACTGGTCAGCCCAGCCCAGCTCAGCTCATCTGCCAACACTCAGATCCTTCCTATCTTTCCTTTGGGTAAGAGCTCTCAGCTCTTCATTCCAGGTCCTTGCACTGACCTAGCCATTCTCATTTGCTCTGGCCAAAATCTTTGACATCATCTATGATTCTTGCCTTCCCCGCCTACCTTCCGTATCATCCATTAGCAATGCTGTCATTTCTACTTTCAAATACATCACACACCCTCCTGGATCCTAGTATCGCAACAAAGCTGAATTGCATAAATCTAGTAGTTGTTTCATGGCAACCCATGAGAACATCCTTGAATTTAGAAGATCCAGGGATAGAAGCGCAGTGGGGAATGAAGAATCATGATATCATATGTGCAACTTACTCTCACATGGTTCAGTTCTGAGGCTGCTGCTGGGGACAGTGAGGCTGACGGTGACCCTGACAACGGTGGGCATGATGATGGAGGTGAGGATGAAGACGGTGATGATGGAGGTGATGACGGTGAAGATGAGAAGAGGAGGAGGAGGAAAGACAGAGAGGCAGATGTCAACAACTGCTGAAGAGCATACAGGTGCTCACTGAATCATTCAATCACCTGAAAATTTTCCACTGGCTTAAAATTATTCAAGATACGACGTTCACAATAAATTAGCCGTGAGGCTGAGTCTTTCAAAGGTCCGCCTCTACCACCATCTTAGTCCAAGTCTCCATCTCTTTCTCATCTCCTCTGACTCCTCCCTCCATCCCTGCCCTTCCAGGGTCTATTCCGAGCAGAGCGATTCTGTAAAACACAAGTCAAATCACATCACTCCTCTGTTGCAATCCCCACGATGGCTCCCATCACACTCAGAACGAAACCCAAGATCCTCCTGTGGCCCACGGGGCCCCACCTCTCTGACTTCATCCACTGTCTTGTCTCTACCCTGGCTCTCTCCACCCCAGCCACTCTGGTCCTTCTGCTCCCCAGACACACCCGGCAGCACTCACTTCTGCCCAGCTCACGGTCACACGTGGCTTGTCCTCCACCATTCAGGTCTCTGCTTCAGTAATTCAACCAGTAATGAGGTCTCTTCTTCAAATTAGGCTTCTTTCCCCCCAACTCCCATCACTCACTACTCCCTTTTCCTGCCCTATTTCTCTCAAAGCCCTTACCACTGCCATTTATGTTGTGTGTTTATGAGTTTCTTTTTTGTCTCTTCCATCTGAACGTAAGTGCTGTGCAACTTGGGACTTGGCTTTCTTCCCTCCCACATCCCTGGTGACTGGTACCCAGTGAAGGACTAAAGCTATTTGTTTATGAATGAAAGGGCCGGAGCATCTGAGTCCCACCCTGACCTCCCCTTTTCCTTCCTCCCAACGCGCTGCCAGGGGCCATGATCCCCGTGCCTCTGGCTCTGTGAGCCTCTTATCTTAGACCCTCACAAGACCCCTTCCTGCAGGGTCCAACCCCCTACCCCATCCCCCAACATTAGCCCAACTGAGCCATATGGCACCTCCCCAGCAGGCACCCCCGCCCCTTCCCACATACCTCCTGCCCTCCAGGAACACAGCCCTTATGTTTAGAGAAGGAAAAAGAAGAGACTCCTGCTCAGAGCCAGCCTGCTCCGACGGCACACAGAGTTCCAGTTCCTCTGGCCTCGTACCCAGTTCCTTATCACCACTGCCTGCTTACAGAAAAGCCACACCAACT
>NW_011494752.1:13192480-13194878 GCF_000754665.1 Bison bison bison
TGATCCCCGTGCCTCTGGCTCTGTGAGCCTCTTATCTTAGACCCTCACAAGACCCCTTCCTGCAGGGTCCAACCCCCTACCCCATCCCCCAACATTAGCCCAACTGAGCCATATGGCACCTCCCCAGCAGGCACCCCCGCCCCTTCCCACATACCTCCTGCCCTCCAGGAACACAGCCCTTATGTTTAGAGAAGGAAAAAGAAGAGACTCCTGCTCAGAGCCAGCCTGCTCCGACGGCACACAGAGTTCCAGTTCCTCTGGCCTCGTACCCAGTTCCTTATCACCACTGCCTGCTTACAGAAAAGCCACACCAACTATTCCAAAGGCAGTGATCACCCTTAAGCAACCCTGCCTGCCAGGCTCTTGCTGCCCCCAGCTCACCGACCAGGAACACTCTCCACCATCCTGTTTAATCCCACCATCCTTCAAGGCACTGGCCCTAACCAGGCCCCTCCCTGAGAAGCTTCTGAACACATGGCTGATTCTGATGAGGCGTCTGTATGGCTGGTTATCTTTTCACTGTCTAGTCTAGTCTTTCTGCTCCTGGATTTAAGCTCCTGAGGCCAGTCTGTGTCTTATCCATTGCCTGGCTCAGCACATGATGGGTGCTTCACATCTAGGGATGGGTGGCTGGATATCATCTCCTCTTCCATCATCATTCTAAATATTCTTTACTGTGTTGAATGGGCTTGGAGCTCCTTGGGGGAAAAGAGCCCTGGCACCGGCCTGGAGAGAGGCTGGGCTCCCCTCACCCTAGGAGCTCTCACCCTTCGCAACCTTTGTGTCTGGCCATGCGCCCCCTCCCTCCAGGCCTGTGGCAGTTCGCCCTGCCTGCCTCGCACCTTCTTGCCCGTGTCCTCTCTGCACTGTGCTCAGACGGTCTTCGGTTTTGCCAACTCACCGCGGTCATTGTGAATTCTAACCCTGTCCGTAGCGCCTTCCCTCTCCCTGCACCTCGCTCTGGTAACAGCCGGAACGTATTTTAAATCCTCCTGCTTTCTGGGCGCAGTGAGTAATTAGAGGCCCAGCTCAGCGGCCCTGCTTGCTCCCTGGCCATATGGTGAGGTCAGGCCTCATCTGCCTCCCACACGGGCTGCCTCCCTGACCAGGCAGCCCAAGACCGTGCAGTTCCCAGGCAGGAGCAGGACCACGCCCTGGGGCTGGAAGGAAGCTTGGGGGAGAATGGATACATGTGTATGTATGGCTGAGTCCCTTCGCTGCTCACCTGAAACTATCACAACATTGTTAACTGGCTATACTTCAATACAAAATAAAAAGATTTTTTAAATTATTTTAAAAGCACCATCTGTTGTGAATATCCTCTAAAGACCAGGGTGTTCAGGCTTCCTGGCAGCTATGCCCCTCCCTGGGGAGCACAAGCCATGGGTGTCTAAGGGCAGGACACACTAAGAAGACAGGGCAGTCACCTCCCAAGATCCGGACCCAAGGTTCCTTCAATGCAATCGGGAAATTGCTGTTTCCAGGCTACCGACTGATCTGCTCTGTCTGTTCACACCAAACACAGGGTCAACTACACCCCCGTGACTCTCTCGCATGACTGCTCCCCACCTCATGGGACACACGGGTTCTGACCCCCAAACACAAGACTGTTAGTGTGCTGTTCACAGCTCTCATGTACCTGGCCCTGAGATGGGCTGACAGCGGTCATGTCTTAGGGAGATGTCATAGGATAGAGGTCCAAGCTGAGACTCATTCCCTACACCCACGCCCCCGACTCTGCAGTGCCAGGCGCCCTGGGGAGGGGCTGACCCATCTAGGAGTCAGGACAGCAAGAGGGGAGCCGAGATCGGGAAGAACATGGAGGCTGAGAAAGAGTGGATATAAAGAATGTTCCAGAGGGAAGAGCAGAGCATCGTGGGATCCTGTGAAGCCAGGGAGGACTTGCCGCCCAAAAACCCAGCAGGTCCAGGCGGCCAGAGCCTTGGCTTTGGTGGAAGGAGGGGTGGGAGGCCCATTCCAGCCACAGAGCCCAGCGGAGCCTGCTCCTGGGACCCCCACGGCCACCGAGGCGCAGGGACGAGGACGGAAGTCAGCAAGCCGGGAGCAGAGGCAGCAGGTGTAGACGACCGTTCTGCTTGGCTGTCAAGGAGAGAAGCAGGCAGCCAGGGGTGGGGAGCAGTGGTGAAATGGAGAAAGGGCTCCCCTCCTGCCTTAAGGTGGGGGAAGCACATTGACACCTAAAGGAACCGAGCTGGGAGAGACTGGGGCGGGGATGTGGATCCCGGGAGCAGGGCGTCTGAGGACCAGAAGTAAATGGGATCTGAGACACAATGGAAGGAGGTGCTCCCGGCAGTAGACATAACCTGCGGGTGTCCACACCCACGGAGACATTCGGAACCCTGAGTCTGCCATCATGGGGGTGCTGGGCACCCTCCTG
>NW_011494752.1:13194978-13231392 GCF_000754665.1 Bison bison bison
CAGGAGCAGGACCACGCCCTGGGGCTGGAAGGATGTGTCAGGCACAGCTGGCTTGACCAGGGTGAGGGTAGCTCCTTGGGCTTTTGGGGGGGCTCTGCTTCGGAGCACCCCCTCCCTTCTCAAGGCAACCCTGTGCTGGGAAAAGCCATCACCCACACCCCACCCAGGACTGGAACACAGCTCAGGACTCACTTTCTAAATGGCTTTAAATTTTGAAGCAGGAAAGAACTTTTCCGCTCATGACCTGTCCGGCCTTGAGGACAGATGGTGATCTGGCCAAGTCTGGGCTCTGACCCCAGGGTGCGGAGGATAGGGAGGGATCACAGAATCCCAAGAGGAAGATGAGTCGGTATAGCCACTAAGCGGGGCTTCCAAAGTGGCTCAGTGGGTAAAGAATCTGTCTGCAACACAGGAGACACAGGAGACACAGGTTCGATCCCTGGGTCAGAAAGATCCCTTGGAGGAGGGCATGATAACCCACTCCAGTATTCTTGCCCAGAGAATCCCATCAACAGAGGAACCTGGTGGGCTACAGTCCATAGAGTCCAAAGAGTCAGATATGACTGAAGTGACTGAGCACGCACGAGTGCAGCCACTAAGTGAGTGAGCTTGGAATCAGGCCTCCTGACTCACGTGCCAATGCCAGCCGGCCCCGGGTACTGGCTGTCCCACTGCCCCCAGCCCTGAGCCCCTGCCTGCTGGAGGATGGGAGGACCCGCAAGAGCATGCTCTGAGCAGGGTCAGCCCTCAAATGCCAGCTATGCCCTCTATGTTCTCAGAAAGGGAGAATCTTAAGAGATTCCAAGGCCAGCACCCACCCCTCATCCCCATTGACTCCCTGCTAAAAATGCCCAATAGCTCCTCCCAGTCCCCTTCCTCAAAGTATCCTGGGGTGAGTGCTCCCTTTGTGGCAGGGAGGTCCATCCTGGAGCTGAGAGCTCATGTCTTGAGACCATTAGCCTCCTCTAGGGTCCTCCTTGTAGCCGCAAGTCCATGCACTAGGCAGCCAGGATTGGGCGTGGACCCAGGGGCAGGGACAGGCTCCATGGAGCTGTAGGGGCTCCCGGGGCCCTGTCTGCACCTCCGCTCAGTCTGGCCTCAGGGTGTGGCCTGTGGGGTCAGACTACCCCTCCTTCAGAGCCCAGACCAGTGCCTCCTGGTGGTATGAGTCTGGACAGGCTTCTGAAGCCCCCGAGTCTCAGTCTCCCTGTCTACAAAGTGGGCCTGATCACAGGCTGCCTCACTGGGTTTCACAAGATTGAAATAATTTCACAAGATTGAAATAAGTCATCACGTGGAATGATGAAATATTACTCAGCCATCAGAAAGAATGAAGTAATGCCATTTGCAGCAACATGGATGGATCTAGAGACTGTCATATTAAGTGAAGTAAATCAGAAAGAAGAGGAGAAAGCTAAAAAGGAATGACACAAATGAATTTACAAGACAGAAAGAGACTCACACTTAGAGAATGAAGTGATGGTTAGTTGTGGGGTTGATGAGGGAAAGAGATAGTTAGGGAGCTTGAGATGGGCATGTACAGTCCGCTATATTTAAAATGGATAACCAACAAGGACCTACTGTGTAGCACAGGGAACTCTGCTCAACATTATGTGGCCGCCTGGATGGGAGGGGAGCTTGGGGGAGAATGGATACATGTGTATGTATGGCTGAGTCCCTTCGCTGCTCACCTGAAACTATCACAACATTGTTAACTGGCTATACTTCAATACAAAATAAAAAGATTTTTTAAATTATTTTAAAAGCACCATCTGTTGTGAATATCCTCTAAAGACCAGGGTGTTCAGGCTTCCTGGCAGCTATGCCCCTCCCTGGGGAGCACAAGCCATGGGTGTCTAAGGGCAGGACACACTAAGAAGACAGGGCAGTCACCTCCCAAGATCCGGACCCAAGGTTCCTTCAATGCAATCGGGAAATTGCTGTTTCCAGGCTACCGACTGATCTGCTCTGTCTGTTCACACCAAACACAGGGTCAACTACACCCCCGTGACTCTCTCGCATGACTGCTCCCCACCTCATGGGACACACGGGTTCTGACCCCCAAACACAAGACTGTTAGTGTGCTGTTCACAGCTCTCATGTACCTGGCCCTGAGATGGGCTGACAGCGGTCATGTCTTAGGGAGATGTCATAGGATAGAGGTCCAAGCTGAGACTCATTCCCTACACCCACGCCCCCGACTCTGCAGTGCCAGGCGCCCTGGGGAGGGGCTGACCCATCTAGGAGTCAGGACAGCAAGAGGGGAGCCGAGATCGGGAAGAACATGGAGGCTGAGAAAGAGTGGATATAAAGAATGTTCCAGAGGGAAGAGCAGAGCATCGTGGGATCCTGTGAAGCCAGGGAGGACTTGCCGCCCAAAAACCCAGCAGGTCCAGGCGGCCAGAGCCTTGGCTTTGGTGGAAGGAGGGGTGGGAGGCCCATTCCAGCCACAGAGCCCAGCGGAGCCTGCTCCTGGGACCCCCACGGCCACCGAGGCGCAGGGACGAGGACGGAAGTCAGCAAGCCGGGAGCAGAGGCAGCAGGTGTAGACGACCGTTCTGCTTGGCTGTCAAGGAGAGAAGCAGGCAGCCAGGGGTGGGGAGCAGTGGTGAAATGGAGAAAGGGCTCCCCTCCTGCCTTAAGGTGGGGGAAGCACATTGACACCTAAAGGAACCGAGCTGGGAGAGACTGGGGCGGGGATGTGGATCCCGGGAGCAGGGCGTCTGAGGACCAGAAGTAAATGGGATCTGAGACACAATGGAAGGAGGTGCTCCCGGCAGTAGACATAACCTGCGGGTGTCCACACCCACGGAGACATTCGGAACCCTGAGTCTGCCATCATGGGGGTGCTGGGCACCCTCCTGATGCTGCATGACTTTAGTCAGCACGCTTTCTACACCATTACCCGGGTGGTGAATATAACCACCAAGAAGGTCAGGCTGGGGACCCTGGTCCCCGCGTCTCCTCCTCCTATGCTCAGATGTCCAGTCATGTCCGACTCTTGGTGACCCCATGAACTGTAGCTCTCCAGGCTCCTCTATCCATGGGATTTCCCAGGCAAGAGTACTGGAGTCAGTTGCCATTTACTACTTCAGGGCATCTTCCCAACCCAGGAATTGAACCCACCTCTCCTGTGTCTCCTGCATTGGCAGGCGCGTTCTTTACCACTGAACCACCTTGGGGACCCTGGACTCTAGTGGGGCATGGTAATTCCTTAGCTCTCGTTAGGCCCCTTTCTACCTGCTGTAAAGCCAAGATCCAGCAACACCCTGACCAGAGTTGCAGGAAAGGGAGGCAGGGGAGTGGGACCTGACGTTTACGGGCCACTCCTGGGCTCACGACTCTGTGCTGGCCTCTGACTTGCTCACAGCATCCTGGTGAGGGATGTGTCCCCCCACTCACATGTCACACAAAAACAGAGGTTGCCTGGAAGGTGCCTGGGGCTTTCAGAGAGAAATTAAGAACAGGGGTCGACAAACAACAGCCATGGGCTCAGCCCATCCATTACTGTTATAAATAGCATTTCATGGAAACACAGCGGTGCTCACTCTTTTATGTATCTCTGTGGTCCAGCTGAGTAGCTACGACAGAGACCTTACGGCCATAGAGTCTGAAACATTTACAACCTGGACCTTTTCAGAAAAAGTCTGCCAAGCCCTGCTGAACAGCCCTGGACTAAGGTCTATCAGCTGGTCCAAGTTCAGGCAGGATCTGGGTCTTGGCTTGTCCGGTTCTGTCACTGCATTATCCTGCCTTCTTTACAGGGATGGCATCTTCATGCGGGACAAGTAGCCAGAGAAAGCTCTCCCATTAGCCCATCTTTCTATTAGAAATGCTAACTGGTTATCCTATGTGTCAGGATGACCGAGCTGTCTAAGGCACTATGTCCATGGGGTTGCAAAGAGTCAAACACGACTTAGCTACTGCTGCTGCTGCTGCTGCTAAGTCGCTTCAGTCGTGTCCGACTCTGTGCAACCCCACAGATGGCAGCCCATCAGGCTCCCCTGTCCCTGGGATTCTCCAGGTAAGAACACTGGACTCGGTTGTCATTTCCTTCTCCAGTGCATGAAAGTGAAAAGTGAAAGTGAAGTCACTCAGTCGTGTCCAACTCTTAGCAACCCCATGGACTGCAGCCTACCAGGCTCCTCCGTCCATGGGATTTTCCAGGCAAGAGCACTGGAGTGGGGTGCCATTGCCTTCTTCGACTTAGCTAGTAAACTACAACAAAAACAGGTTATCCTGGTTTTCAACAGAGTCCCCGTCCACTACTTGGCAACCAATGCTATCTTACTATACCAGACATCAGACCAGCATAGTTAAATCGCATTCACACTCCCTACCATGGTCTCCAAGACCAAGCGTGACTGGCCCACGTCTACCCCTCCATTCTCATCACGCACCTGCCACTCCATCACTGACCACACTCAACACCTGTGCCTGCTCTCTGTTCCGTGAACAGCCAGGCATGCTCCAGCCTCAAGGCCTTTGGACTTGCTGGTCCGTCTGCCTAGAATGTTCTTCCTCTGGATGTCCCCATGGCTGGCTCCTCCCTGTCAGTCAGGTGCCAGCTCAAATGCCACCTCCTAGGACCACACGATCACAAGTGCCAAGGGGAAGGGGGTGGGGAGGGATGGACTGGGAGTTTGGGATGAGCATATACAAACTATTATATGTAGGATGGATAAACAACAAGGTCCTACCGTATAGCACAGGGGACTCTATTCAATATCCTGTGATAAACCATAATGTAAAAGAATATGGAAAAGAATGTACACACAGGTATAACTGAGTCACTTTGCTATACCGCAGAAGTTAACATAACATTTTAAATCAAGTATATTTCAAGAAAAATAAATTTTTTAGAAACAGGCCTCCCTTTCCCCAGCCTTCCTCTAACACATCACCTGCCTGCCTATGCCCGGAGCATTTAGCATTCGTTGAAATTATTTACCTGTTTACATCTCCTCCATTACAGTGTAAGCTCTCCAAATGGAGAGGATTTTTTGTTCAAGACCGAAACTTGAACTCAAGGAGATGCTCCACACCACTAACATTTGTAAAACTTTATTTATTTAATCTTTGGCCATGCGGCATACGGGATCTTATTTCCCTGACCAGGGATCCAACCCACGCCCCCTGCATTGGAAGCACAGAGTCTTAACCACCGGACCATCAGGGATGGCCCCCACACCACTAATGTTTAAAGCAGCCTTGTCCAGTGTCAATGAGATGCAAATCATAGATATGATCCACATAGGTAAGTCCACATTTCTTAGTCATCATGTTAAAAAATGAAAAGAAATAGATGAAATTAATTTTAATAATAGATTCTATTTAACCTGATATATCCAAAATATTATCATTTCAAATGTAATCAATATAAAAAATTATGGAGCTATTTTAACATTCTTTCTTTTTTCAGACCTACTCTTGGAAATCTTGTCAGGCTCTGAAACATATTAAAAGCGTTCCACAAACAGCCACGCGTGGCCTGGTGACCACCAGAGGAAGAGGTGCAGGCCTGAAACAGTGTTTCTCGCTGTCAGATGCTGCTCTGATTGTATCAACACTCCTTTACTCCCCACAGCAGCCCTAGGAGGGAAGCACTACTATTAACCCATTCTACAGAGGGAAGCAAGCAAAGCTCCTACCCTCTGGCCACACTGAACCTGGAGTCCTGGGTCAGCCCCAGGATGGGAGGAGAAAGGCTGTGGGGTGAAGCCTGGGCACTGGAAACTGGCACCTCCTAGCTCAGCTCCCCACCATATAACCAGCCCACTGGGCTGTCAGTGTGGCCAACTCTATGCTAATTGTGCAGACAGGGCAGCAGAGGGTCACGCAACCTTGATGAGAGCTCTGCAGCATTCAGGCAGGTCACTAACGCCTGCGGTCTGGCTCCTCCATCTTTCCAAGTGAAGGACCATCTTGACACTCCCTGCAAATACTCACTGAGCTGTTACAATGAGCTGCCAGGGAATGCTCTTGGATCTAAGATGCCACAGAGAATAAGCCAAACCCTTGCCTACATGGAGCTTACATTCTGATAGGGACAGAGACAATAAACTAGTGATCTTCTCAATCTACGGCGTTAGCTGGTGTAGGTGCCCAGAAGAAAATGAAGCAGGGGACCGGCGCAGATGAGGAGATTAGGAAAGGTCGTCAGCCTCTTGTGAGCATGAACTTTCACAGCACAAATACCTGATGCTGGACAGTTTCCTGCCACCAAAGAGAAGGGGAAATACCTCAAGGCAAGAACATGCTGAGTAAGGAGGGTCAGGTGTCTGGATCCCAGAGAGAAAGGCAGAAGGTAATAGAGTCTGAGCTCAAGGAAGCACTGAGGGGCCGGGTCATGCAGCACTGTAACTAACAGCCCCTCTGTCAACTGTCCAGCCCCATTCTTGGTCTCCATGAAGCTTGGAGGCATGCCCCTTGGCTCCCTTGGTCTGCCATTAATGCAGGCAGCTTTGACAGGAGGCAGAGGACTGATAACTCATGTACACAACTCTCACTGGTGTGGAGCCGGATTCCATCCAGCAGATGCCACTCTTGATGATGGTAAGTTGGTTATCAAGACTTTGGAACCCCAACACATGATATCCGAGGGATGGGTACCCCTCCTCTCCCCACGTTGTCCCAAGACAGGTTCTTTAGGAGTGAATCAGACCAGGTGAACACGCAAGGTCCCCACTCCTCCCCATTCCTGAAGGTCACGCAAGCCCACTGCAAGCCTCTGAGATCCTGGGCTCAGGGACCTGCAGTTCCAGACACAGTACATATCATGATGCCCAGCTCTTATTGGTCTGCCAATCAGCTCTGATGCAGTCAGCCCCTGGTATCCAAGGGATGGTTCCAGGAACTGCAAGGGAAGCCAAATTCCATGGATACTTGAGTCCCAAAGTCAACCCTCTGCACCTGCAGCTTCCACATCCAAGGATTCAGCCAACCATGGATGGTAAACACAGAACAAGATCTGAGCTTGGTTGAATCTGTGGATGGGGAGCCTGCTGTATTTTTACTCACATCTACTTCTGCCCAGGGGACTCCACTCATAGCTATAGACTGACCTCTCCCTCTCTCAGATGAGCCCAAATCCCCTGCTCCTTCAGCTCACCTGCCATGGAGAAGACTTACCCCTGCAGCTCACTAAGAAGACCAGCCAAGCTCCATCTTTGTGAGTCTTGATGTGAATTCAGACTCTGCAGTCCTTGAGGACATTTTTCTTATTTGACAATCTTCCTTTAGCTCTGGTTCTTGGTTTGTTAAACAATGGAATTGTGTGGGAAGTTTTTGAAAAATACTAACATCCGGGTTCTATCCCAGACCAATTCAGTCAGAATCCTGGGAGGTAAGGGCCAGGCATTAGTGTTATCAGAATTGCTTACATCATTCCAGTATGTCATCAGGGCTGAGGCTTGTGGTGCTAATGGCATCTTCTCCAACTTTAATATGTGCACAAATTGCCTAAAGATCTTGTTAAAATGCAGATTCTGAATCACTAGGTCAGGGTTAGTTGAGAGTCCCTTGGACTGCAAGAAGATCCAACCAGTCCATCCTAAAGGAAATCAGTCCTGGGTGTTCTTTGGAAGGACTGATGCTAAAGCTGAAACTCCAATACTTTGGCCACCTGATGCGAAGAGTTGACTCATTGGAAAAGACTCTGATGCTGGGAGGGATTGGGGGCAGGAGGAGAAGGGGATGACAGAGGATGAGATGGCTGGATGGTATCACCGACTCAATGGACATGAGTTTGAGTGAACTCTGGGAGTTGGTGATGGACCAGGAAGCCTGGTGTGCTGCAGTTCATGGGGTCACAAAGAGTCGGACACGACTGAGTGACTGAACTGAACTGACTGAGGTCAGGGGAAGGGCCCAAGAGTCTGCACTTCTAACAAGCTCTCATGGGATGCAGTCACTACTGGTCCATAGACCACACCTGGAGTAGTGAGAGTCTAGAAGCAGCCAGACTTGAGAAGTGGGAGATGGAAATGGCTTCACTGATTTTCCGTGTCCAAAGTAACTGTCCAATATTAAAGCTCCCTTTAAAACTGGAGAGGGATTTCTAGAAGAGTTAGGATAAAGAGCTCTTATGGAAGGAAAGAGGAATTTTCTGCCAATATGGAAATAAGAGATGTTATAGCTATGAAATTGTTGCAGGATCCCCTTTGCATTGTAAATAAAGTAACTAACAGACTAGCCAGAAAGAGTGGGTACTCCATATTCGTGGTATCATTGCTTTTACTATTATTAAGGCAGGACCCTCATTCCACTCCCTAAACCAAACAAGCCTGTGCTTTCGACATTCAAGAGCCCTCCAAAGCCCCTTCATCCTCAGAGGATGTGCTACAGGCAGGGGCAAGCACAGAAGGCTTAAGGCCAGGGGCTTTCATCCTGGATAAAACCCCATGGATCCTTCCTGGTCTAAGGACACCAATGCCTATATTTCTCTCATTAATTTGATTTATTTGCCTTGAGTTGGGAATATACTTCCATAGCCCCACTATGGCTGATATAGAGGTTTGCTATGTTCAGGATCTATTTTAAGTGATCTCTTCAGTTTAACTCACTGAACAACTCTACACATTCAGAAAACTAAGATCATGGCATCCGGTCCCATCACTTCATGGCAAATAGATGGGGAAACAGTGGAAACAGTGACAGACTTTATTTTGGGGGGCTCCAAAATCACTGGAGATGGTGACTGCAGCCATGAAATTAAAAGACGCTTACTCCTTGGAAGAAAAGTTATGACCAACCTAGATTGCATATTAAAAAGCAGAGACATTACTTTGCCAACAAAGGCCCGTCTAGTCAAGGCTATGGTTTTTCCAGTGGTCATGTACAGATGTGAACGTTGGACTATAAAGAAAGCTGAGCAACGTAGAATTGATGCTTTTGAACTGTGGTGTTGGAGAAGACTCTTGAGAGTCCCTTGGACTGCAAGGAGATCCAACCAGTCCATCCTAAAGGAAATCAGTCCTGAATGTTTATTGGAAGGACTGATGTTGAAGCTGAAACTCCAACACTTTGGCCACCTGATGCGAAGACCTGACTCTTTTGAAAAGACCCTGATTCTGGGAAAGATTGAAGGTGAGAGGAGAAGGGGATGACAGAAGATGAGATGGTTGGGTGGCATCACCAACTCAATGGACATGAGTTTGAGTCAACTCCAGGAGTTGGTGATGGACAGAGAATCCTGGCATGCTGCAGTCCATGGGGTCACAAAGAGTCAGACACGACTGAGCTGACACAGCGGTACTTGAGGCTAACAGAGCCTCAAGGCAGATGAAGAAACTTAGAAAGGCAAAGAAACTTGCCAAAGTCACATATGCAGCATGTGAAAGGGGAAGAAAAGGAAAAAATACTGAGAGGCATTCATGTCACAGCCCATGTTATATCAGGGCTTTTTAAATGTTACTTGCTATGTGAGCTCATGAAAATGCAAATTCTCCTCAAGCAGGTGATATGGGAGTCTAAGATTCTGCATTTCTCAAAAACTCTCAAGTGATGCTGATGTGGCTGATCCAGACTCATAGGCTATGATGCCTCCTGAGATTTCTGGATGTCTTTCTCAAGATCCCCCAACAAGACTCTTGCCACAATACTCCTCTGATCAGTGATCTGTTGATTTGACCAGTGGTGAAACCACAACAAGTCTCCACTTTGAACACGTACACAAAGTTCTATTTAAACTTCTGCTCAAAACGCAGTCTTCTGTGGCAAAGGATCAGCTATTCGGAAAAGCAGTTGCATCCATTAGAAGTTGTAGACATTGCAGATGGTTATGAAATTGCTTTTAAATCTAAGTATCACCATTGAGAATGCATTCTGGGCCAGGGAACAATTCCCATCTCTAAAAGCCAAGTGAAGAGTTCCAAACTGAGAAATACAGGGAGGGATTTCTCAAAACAAAGAAGTGAATCATTTGACTATAAGCTTCTCTTCTCAGATCAACAGAGGAAAGGATATGTACAGAAACCAGCAGAAATAACAGATCTTCACGACCAGTGAAAGGCATTTAAGGGCAAATCAAGACTGTCCACTTAGTCTAGACTCAGTGACTGGGAACTATCTGGTTTGTGAATGAGACAGAGAAAAGCGGAACAGAGAGGGATGAAGATAAACTTCCAGGAATGCTTTGGGTACCAGAGTGACCTGAAGTTCCAAAATCATAGACAAGATTCTGGAAGAGCCTGACTTCAAACCATGAGTCTTTGGAGAAACAGAAAGGCCCCCCTTGCAGATGGTCACAATACCAAGTTTAAATTAGACAATCAACAATAAGTTAGAATGGCACCTTTCTGCAATTTTCACAGCTCAGTGATTCCCCAAACTTTGCTCCATATTAAAATCACCTGTGGTGCTGGAGAAGACTCTTGAGAGTCCCTTGGACTGCAAAGAGACCAAACCAGTCAATCCTAAAGGAAATCAACCCTGAATATTCATTGGAAGGACTGATGCTGAAGCTGAAGCTCCAATACTTTAGCCAGCTGAGCCAACTCACTGGAAAAGACCCTGACGCTGGGAAAGATTGAAGGTAGAAGTGCAGGGACAGAGAAGAGATGATTGGATGGCATCATTGACTCAAAAGACATGAATTTGAGCAAACTCCGGGAGATAGTAAAGGACAGCGAAGCCTGGGTGATGCAGTCCACAGGGTCGCAAAGAGTTGGACACGACTGAACGATGACAACCTATTAGAAAGAAACATGCCCCCCACCTCCTGCTCAGGCCACACCCCCACATGAATTAAATTATAATCTCTGGGGGTGAGGCCTAGGTACTCTTAATTTTTAAAGCTCCCAAGGTGATTCCAATGTGCAGCCAAATTTGAGAACGACTGGCACAGCCTTTCAGTGTCTTCATTCATAAAATAAAGGAATCCATCTGGACAAGTTGTTCTTTATTCTGTCTGTGTGTTAGAATCACTTTCGAGTGATTTTTTAAAATACTGCTGCCAGCAGCATCCCCAGAAACTCTGGTTAATTGGTGGGACCCAGACACCAGCATCATCAGCATTTTTAAGAGCTTCCCCAGGTGATTCTAATATGCAGCAAGGGAGATAATCACTGGTCTCGAGGTTTTTGCCAGTTCCTTCTATTACTTACATTTTAAACATTTATGATATTCAGGCTAAAAATGCATCTTAGAATTTTTGCAAGGGTGGATTTCTCACCTTTAATTTTAAATCAGAGACTTTTAACTTTGGAAGAACCTCGTAAACCCTACACAACATGTTGGATCAAATATATATTCATATGTGTACATTGGGGGAGGTGAATGTCCTTGATTTTTATCAGACTCTCAAAAGACTTAACTCTGTTACCTCAAAGGCAAGTATGTGATTTCTGATTTAATAAATTTGGTCTCAATAGCATGTCTGCTACAGTTTGAATTCACAACAGACCTATTGCCCCCTAGTGACTGCATATCTTTATTGCAGGTTTAGTTCAGACCCTACAGCCTCTGAGGAGCTATAGGGTTAGATCTGAGATCTCACGATTTCAGATCCAAGTATCAACACAGAAGCCATGTCTGAGGCTGGGGACAGTAGTAGGCTGTCTGGTAAAGCTCACAATGAGAGATGACCTTCCCAGCTGCTCTTGTAAGGGGACAGTCCTCTCAGAAACTCTGAGAAAGTAATGTCCCAACCTGGATTAGGATACTAGGGTTTTCTAGACCTGACTGTTGTTACCTACATGCCTCAGTTTGAATCCAGGCTTGCTTTCATACTGACCATATGTCCTTGGAAAAATTATTGAGCCTTTCTGTTCCATATATAAAAAGGGGATAATACAAGCACTTCAAAGGCTGCTGCGAAAAATAAGTAAGACAATACATGTAAAATGATCAGCATAACACATGGCACACAGCAAGATTCCCATACATGTGAGGTTATATTATTCATTGTTATTCCCTTGTTTTGTTTATTGTTCCATATGGGTTACAGTGAGGACCAAGTAGAAGAACACCAGCATGTTGCTATTACACAGCAACTCATATATCCAGAGAATCCACAGAGCACAGGAAAGGGTTATCCTAAACACAGACGTAATCCCTACCCACAGGAAATGCTTTTTGAGATTCCAACAGTTGAGCAGTCTCTGATTGCAGCCACTTCTTGTCAAATATCTGCCTTCCCACCACGTGGGCAAGACAGTGACTATACCTTACCCCCAAGGCTGCCGTAAGTTCCTTTCAGGGAAGAGAATTACGCAGACACAAGATCCCAGAGGCCCTAAACAATCAGCTCTCCTCCAGCCAAGACACTCACTGGCGGCAGTCTCCCACACCACTCTCTCCCCAGGGGGGACAGTCCCCAGACTCTTCCACAAGCCCACCACGTCAGGGCTCCACGACCTGCCTGGCTGAAGCAGAAACACCACAGAACCCTCTCACCAGCCTCAGCAGAGATGCAAAGTGATCAGCACTCACTTACCTGGAGTCTGCTTGGCCGTGCGCACGGGGGTATAGTGGTTTTTGGAGGACGATCGGACCGGCGTGTTCTCTTTGGGAGAGCTATCGATGGCCGAGATAGTTTCTCTTTCACAGTGTGCTATGGGGATTGGTCCCTGTTGTCTTAGGATGTCAGCCAGAGCCCTGAAAGAGAAAGAGATCACACAGTGAGATTCACCAAACCAGTGAGCAAGCTGGCTGGGCGACTTTCACTGGCCCTTTGATGGATGGAGACCCAGTATTCAGTTACAGCCACAGCATCATCTGGTGTTGGGCCCAGTGGGGATATAGAGGAGAGGCTGCCATGCCTGGTGGGACAGGTATTAAAAGATTGTGGTTGTGGTTTCTTTCTGCGATTCATTTCATACCAATGAACTCTGAGCCCTTTCAAAATGCAGGCTCCCCAAGTAGGCCCCTATGCCAGGCAGATACTACAGGAGGTGCCGTGAGGAATGTCACTGCAGTGAAAAGTGGTCACTGTTGGCCCCCAGTTCAGTGGCAAGTAATTAATATCAGGGGGATCAACCTCCCCATCGAAAGACACACACCAAGGAGAGTGTATCTATACAGGTGGCCCAAATAAGTACAAAACACAGCTCCCATGGTCAAATAAAGGGGTGCTTTAGCTGCAAAGGCAGGATGTACAGACAAAATGATAAATATCAGAATACGAGGTCGGTGCAGGCAGTGAATGCAGCTGGAGTTTAGAGGATGGAGCAATCATAAACATAGAGAGAGAAAAATACACGAGAGGAAAGAGACATGCACAGAGATGCTGCTGTAGCTGGGAGGTCCACGCTCTCTGCAAGGGCCCCAGCACCACAAGAGCAGGTTTCATTCACTCAACACCAAATGTGCATTAATTAAGGACTCAGCATGCCTCAGTCACGGCAGAGACCCGGGTAAAGAGAACACTGTTCCTACCGTCTAGGGGCTCAGCATTTAGGGGAAATCTCTCCCGAACCTGGTTTGGAACAAGACTCCTTCTGCAGGTTAATATCACAGGTGATGCTACTGTTGGTAGAAAACAGGGACACACAGGATGTTCTGAGGAGACCCAAGGGACCACCATCGGACATGGTCATTTCAGGGTCAGGTGCCCAGTTCTTTGCATGAGCGAGGCAAGGACTCTTCCGTGTACCTGGGCTATCCCTCAGGCATGGGTGAGGCAGTGTGCTTCCAGTCCTCTCCCAGCCAGTCCAGCCCACCTGAGATCTGGCCACACCCAGCCCACCCCGAGGCTTCCTTCTAGCTCCCCACACTCTGCCCCCTTCCTTGAAAAGTGACAACCACAGCAGTTTAAAAAGGAGTCTGAGAGTGAATTGTTCCCTTTCATTATTCTGCCTCTGACATGCTGAACCTTCCTAGGAGAGAAGCAGCAAGCTGGCAATCTTATCATTTAGTGGCATTTATACAGCAATTTCAGATTTTCCAAATGCTTTCCCCGTGCTGGCTTGCTGTTTTTTTTCTCAGGCTCTAGGAGGAAAAGCACACACACGTCACCACCTCATTCACTTCTGTGGACCAAGAAGTGAGAGAGGCGAAGACAGAACCTCACTAGTCTGGTAAAAGAACTTCGGGCAGACCTGAGGCCTAGGAATAAGAAAAAAAACTGCCCTACAAAATCGAGAGATTTGGGTTCTAGTACCAGCTCTGCCGCTGATGAGCTGTGAATGTTCAGACAGATTTGTTAGCCTCTGAAATTGAAATTTAACCTTTTTATTCCCCAGCAGCAAAACAAATGGTTTAAACTAAAATGACCTCGAAGATCCCTTTTGATCCCAAAATGTGATCAATATTTTATATATATATATATTTTTTTAACCACATATCCACACAAATTACCTAGATTCCTTTACCCTATTTATGAAAGACACTTTCCTACCATTTTTCCATGGTAAGGAAGTAGCGAGTCAACAGTTAAACAACAGAAGTACAGACCAATGGAATCAAATTCAAGAGTCCAGAAATAAACCTATACATCTATGTTCAACTGATTTTCGACAAGGATTCCATCATCACTGGAAAAGAAGTTTCTTCAACAAATGGACATCCACACGAAGAGAATAAAACTGCACCCTCACCTCATACCATATGTAGCAAGTGATTAAAAATGGATCATAAACCCAAATATTAGAGCTAAAACTATATTCTCTCAGAAGAAAATTGAGAAGTTAGTCTCTGTAACCTCGGATTTGGCAAAGGTTTCTTAGATATGACACCCAAGCAGGAGGAACAAAAGAAAAAATTTGCAGACTCGACTTCATCAAAACTAAAAACATTTCTACATCAGAAAATAGCACCAAGAAAATGAAAGCCAACCCAGAGAATGGGAGAAAATACTTGCAAATCATGTTTCTGCTAAGAGATTTGCATTCAGAACATTTAAAGAACTCTTATAATTCAGCAATAAAAAACATACACCACAATTTAAAAATGGACGAGATAGAATTAGACATTGCTCCAAAGAAGGTACACATGAAAAGTAGCTCAACATCACTAGTCAACAGGAAAGCACAAATCAAAAACATGGTGTGATATATGTTCACACCCACCAGGATAGCTTTGACCAAAAGACAAGTCCAAATGTTGGCACGGAGGTGGAGAAGTTGGAGCTTTCACTCACTACCGGTGGGAATGCAAAACGGTGCAGGCCCTTTGGTAAACAGTTTGGCAGCTCCTCGAAATATTAAACATAGAGTTGCCATATGGCCCAGCAATTAGAATACTCCTAGGTATGTGCCCAACAGAAATGAAAACATATGCCTACACAAACTTTGATATGAAAGTTCATAGCAGCGACATTAACAATAGCCAAAATGTGGAAATAACCGAAATGCCCATCAACTGATGAATGGATTAATAAAATATTGTGTAGTCACACAAAGTACTATTATTCAGCCTTAAAAAAGCACGATGCTTTGATATATGCTACAACATGAATGACCTTGAAAACAACATGCTACCTGAAAGAAGCCAGTCACAAAAGACCACAGGTTATGATTCTACGCATATAAAATACCCAGATTCGGCAGATCGATAGAGGTAGAAAATAGACTGGTGGTTACCAGGGCCTGTTACTGCTGTTTAGCTGCTCACTTGTGTCCAACTCTTTGTGACCCCATGGACTATAGCCCGCCAGGCTCCTCTGTCCACGTGATTTCCCAGGCAAGAATACTGGAGTGGGTTGCCATTTCCTTCTCCAAGGGATCTTCTAGACCAGGGATCAAACCGGTGTCTCCTGCACTGGCAGGTGGATTCATTACCTCTTGGCCACCAGGGAAGCCCTGCTGCTGCTGCTGCTGCTCAGTCGCTTCAGTCGTGTCCGACTCTGTGCGGCCTCATAGACAGCAGCCCACCAAGCTCCCCCATCCCTGGGATTCTCCAGGCAAGAACACTGGAGTGGGTTGCCATTTCCTTCTCCAATGCATGAAAGTGAAAAGTGAAAATGAAGTCGCTCAGTCGTGTCCGACTCTTAGTGACCCCATGGACTGCAGCCCACCAGGCTCCTCCATCCATGGGATTCTCTAGGCAAGAGTACTGGAGTGGGGTGCCATTGCCTTCTCCGAGGGAAGCCCTACTAGGAGCTAATGGAGGGGTTAATGGAGAATGACTATCAATAGGTACAGGTTTTCTTTGGGGGATGATGAAAATATTCTAAAACCAGACAGTGGTGATAGTTGGAGAACTCTGAAAATGTACAAAAATCACTGAACTGGACACTTCTAAATTTCAGGATGAATTTTATAGTAGGTGAATTTCATCTCAATAAAGCGACTATTACCAAAAAAAAAAAAAAAGTTTACATTCTTTTTCTGTGTTTATCTTGCCTCTCAAGTTCTTATCTATGAAGGAAATCTATGAAGAAGAAACAGAGTCAAGTGGTTAAGTCCATGTTTTCGGAAAGTCAAGACTAAATCTACGTGAATGACAGTGATTTTGCCCCTTAGGGGACATGTGGCAATGTCTGGTGACATTTTTTGATTGTCACACAACTGGGGAGGGAAGTCGATTGGCAACTGGTGGGCAGAAGCTGAGGATGTTGCTAAACATCCCACACTGCATAAGACAGCCTCCCCCCGCTCCACCCCCACAAAGAATTATCCCACCCAAAGTGCTGGCGAGGTTGAGAAACTCTGAGCCACATGTACATAGCACTATGTGAAGTAGGTCTTTGATTAACGCTCAATGCAATCTAGTTCCTGCAATATCTACCAAGATGGGACACTGGACTGGGCTCTGGGACAAGCAGGGCTGGCAACACTGAGACGAACATCTTGAAATTCAGGGGATCTTGTGTGTCTGACCTGTTCAGTGTATCTCTGGGTCTTGGCACATTGCTCGGCCATTACTCAAAGACAGAAAGGAGCGAAGAGTATCTCCGTCCCAGCCTTTGTAGGGCTTTCAACCCAGCATCCTTTCGGTCCATATGGACAGTATAAATGGCAAACCCACAGCAGATTCACTCCAGGCTTATTGGCCAAGGAGGACCTGGCCAAGAAGAGATGTTCAACCTGCAATCAGGACTCTTGGGATTGGTTGGGGGTGGGTAAGGGGTGGCTCTTGGTACTCAATCCTGAGAAGCCATGCCGATGCTGAGGGCTGAGAAGTGAAGGGCAAGACGCCTCTCTGGAGAACATCAGGTGCCCCAGAGCATCCCTGCTTGCTGCTGGAGGAGTTCTAACTGGGTTACAGCCAAGCTGTCTCCTCCTGAAGGTAATGACTTGCGTGATACCCTCTCTAGGTGGCCTGTTGGCAGGGCTGCGTTGGGCTGCCCAGTCGAAGGAGAAGGACATGTGCTGAACAGACAGGCTAACTAGGCTGCAGGGACCCAGCCCTGTGTGGTTCCGAGGAGGCCACGCCCACAGCAGGCTTCTCTGCCTCCTGAGCACCGCCCCCACTAGGGTTCCCCCCTGCCCAGCATCCTCGGGCAGTCAGAAAGGTGGTCCTTGTTCCTGGATGGTGCTGGGCCCCCGTCCACCACCTCACACCCCCTTGTCTCAGCTCCTCAGATCGGTGACCTCCCTCCTCACTCCTGTTCCTCTCCACTTTCCATCTCCTTCTCTCCAGGGTGCTCAATAAATATTACTCTAATTCTGAAATGTGCGATCCCAGCCTCACCTAATTAATTTGGATACGCCGGAGGAAATGGGTTAAGGCCTGAGCTACTTTCTCACCGTAGGAAAGAAAATTGGTCACTGAGGAAGAATGAAGGGGATTTTGCGATAGAGCGGCCATTTCTTTCAGGGATCGGAGGAAGGGGCAGAGACTCAGAAGAAGGGGAGAGAGAAGGTCAAACAGTGAGAGAGAGAGAGCAAGGGAGCAACAGAGGGACAGAGGTAGAGACAGAGAGAGAAGGGAAGTGGGGGTCGGGGAGAGATGGACAGAAAAGGAGCCAAATAGATGGGAAGAGAGTCAGAGCCTCAGAGCCAGAGAGAGGCAGAGGGCAAGATTCAGAGATGAGGGAGTAAACAGAGATGGTGAGACAGGGAGCGGGGCAGGGAATGGAATCAAAGGGTCAGAAACAGGCAGGCAGACAGAGCCAGAGAGAAAATGGGACACAGAGTCAAAGAGAAACTCAGAGAAAGAAAGAGATCCAGAAGGCAAGAGATGGGGAGAAGGGATCAGAGAGAGACCTTCCCGGGGAAAGAGAATCTAGGGGGGAGAGAGAGACTGGCCAGTGAGGACTGAAGCCGGTTCCCAGCCAAGGGCAGCCCCACCCCCCGCCCCCCATGCCGACTACAGAGGTTCTAATTTAAGAACTTGAAGAATCTGGTTCTCTGTTCTGCTCATCCCAACTCCCCAACCTCCCCCTCCCCCAGAGCCACTTCACTGCAGTATCTGGATACAGGAAACAAAGCGATGCTTTTTGCCTGAATTATCTACCTAATTGTTTTGGTTCGCCGCACATGGATTCCTTGGCGTCTGTGAATGTGTGGCAAGCAGGGGAGAGTTAATTAATTGGGCAGCAAATCTGAGCAGGGAAAACAGTCATTCTGATCACTCAAGCCAGGAAATGTTCATGTTCTTCAGGACTCATTGTTTGTGTGTTAACCATCTGCTGAACTGAGTTGCATCTTACACGTGGAGAACACTGAACGGGTTCTCAGGGCCTCACCTGCCTCATCCAGCATGGTGCCTGTACCAAACCTGGAACCTTCACAGCTACAGTTACCCCAATTTTAAACACGAAACTGAGGCTCAGGCTAATTCTAGGACCGAAACATTGATGGAACTGAAATTTCAACTCAGGGCTTCTTTGCTGGAGTCCTGATGTCCTTCTGCTCACTTTCCCAGGAATTGTCAGCTTGAATGAGTTCTCCCAGTCTTTCTAGCTGAGTCTGCTAATTTAGCAAATGCCAGTTAATATTTGGGCGTGGAGAAACAATTAGTCTATGAGTGGTTCAGGTCAAGACCAATTATTCATTCGCTTAACACCTTGGTTAATGTTGTCAGTGGTCTCAAGGAAGGAAAGTGAGTTTGCATTTTCCTAAGTATTGAGTTATCACAACCCCTGTAGGGACCAAGCCCAGTCAACATTCTGATATGTGCTACTTGCATTCAAGACATGAAATCTGTCTCAAAATGGCAAATTATTTCCTAACATTAGAAAAGTAAAGAAAACCTTGGTTATAACTCTGCTTCATATTCCCGCCAGCTTGGGAAATTAAAGGCTTTAATTTACTGAGCAATTACTATGTGCCAGACATAGTGCTAAACTCTTTGATGTGTGATCTTATATAATCCTCAAAAGGACCCTATAGAGTAGGTGCTATTGGTAACCATAGTTTACTGATGAGAAAATTAAGACTAAGAGATGTTAGATATCTTGCCCAAGGTCACACAGCTTGAAGGAAAGTTGCATGGCTCAAGGTAGCCTGGAGTTAAAACTCCCCTGCAGGTCCTCCCCACCATTCTAGGCAAAACAAAGAACTTTCTCACCCAAAGAAAAAAACAGACTTTAGGTTGACTACGCCCAGCTCCAAGCCAGCCCAGCCTCTGGCTGATCTCCAGAACTCCTTGCCCCAGCTGTTTAAGAGATAACTACTCCCAGCAACCTTGGAGAAGAACAGGCCCCCTTAAGACAGTAGCTTTCTACATACATCCCTATATATACTTACTCTTTTCTTAGATAAGTACAGCAGCTCGCTAATCTGACTGCTGCCCCTTCTCACCTCATTAAAGGTGATCTGTTCCTGTAGAATGCCAGTCTCGTTCTTTTTCTGAACCTCTCCTACTCTAACTCTGAACGTTACACAGCTAATAAGCGGTAAATCCAGATTTCAAATGTAAGTGGGTTCAACTACAGAGGCTGACTTTATACCACTGAAGTATCCATTCACCCATTTGTCTGTCTATTCATCCATCCATCCATCCCATCCATCTACCCAAACATCAACCTACCTATCCTTCCATCAGTTCATCCATCCATCCTTCCATCTATCCATCCTCCATCCACCCATCTTCCTTCCAATCCTCCATCACTTAATCATACTTATTTTTTCACCTACTACTTACTTTTTCCTACAATGGTCTCTGAATATGACATTGCACAGTGTGTTTAATCTTTAGTAGAAAAAGCTACCCAGACAGAACTCAGTGGTCACCCAACTGCCCGTTTCTATTCACCTCAGTGAGTCATCACCATCAAAATCAACAGCAATGGAAGTTTTTACATTGTGCTAGCAGGCAATCTTCCACCAAATGAAACCCTTGAGTAGAACACCAGTACACTTCATTAGACCCCTGCTCTGCACAAGCCCTACTCTACAGAGTTCTTGCCCTCCATCCAGAAGTCCCAGGACTTTGCGGAGTTTCCAAGTTTGAAAACAAACGTGGCAAAAGAGTGCCCTATAAAATACCTGGAACTGTTTTGTCCTGATCATCACTCACTGAGCAGAAAGGAAAACTTAGGTTCCCCTTAGATGAAGTGGGGAAGCTAGGAACACTTAGTTTATCTCAAAAGTCTTTTTGATCTCAATTCACATACTTTCCATGAAGATCCCATGTATATTTCTGCTTGCTGAAGCAGAACAAATGGAGGCCAGCCTTCTGCCTCTGCCATGTCTCTGGCTCTCAGGGCCACATAAACACCATGGAAGGGGGGAAATCAGTCTAGCTGGTGTTCAGTACGTTATTCAGTACCAAGAGCAAGGCAAGCCGGAGAGTTGAGACTCTTAATCAGGACCTTTCTCTTTTCCGGAGGAGCAGGGAAAAAAAAAATTATGCTTTCGGATAGGGATGATAAAAGGCCAAACAGATGAACTATTCCATGAATAAGACTATTCTGGTTAACGTTTTTTTATTCCTAGCGACTAATGAGAACACTCTTGTTTTTGAAGAATTTTCTAAAAGCATTCCTGCCTAATTAAGTAGAGTATACTGAATATAATTACTTATAAAAAATGCAAGGTTCTTCCATGAGAGGGCCACCAACCTAATCTTTAGTTCTCTTCACAGAGAAGACTCAGTGGGATGGAGACAAGCTGGGAAATGGAATTCCTATAAAAACTGCGGAACGAACCATGGACAATTCTGATTGCTACTTCTGCGCTATTTCTCCTAAAAGTAGAGGGTAGACGTTCTATTCTGGTTAAATGAAATATTCTGGTTATTTGAGTCCTGGATGACTGAGCTTTTACTCGACCCTGCCACTCGGGAAATAGCCAGCATCCTCTCTCCCCTCAGCTTCATCCTTATCTGCTGGGCAGCCAGGGTGCTTTTATCCTCTGAAACACACACTCCAGACAACTGAAGTGAATATATTTTTAATAAACATGGACCAAGGAGAATGGCTTGATTCAGTTCTCCTTTTCCTGGTTCTCTCACAGTCCACTTGAAAAACACAGCTGCCAGCTTTGTGTGTGCACAAGACTGCTCTCCACATACACAGAGGCTCCAAATGGATAGCGAGAATCTCTTTTGTTGTGATAACAATGTTTGTGCATCTGCGCCCAGCCGTTCCCCAGGTCCGAGTTGTCCCCGGCCCAGTCGGAATTCATCACAGCCAATAACCACGGCCGAACTTAGCAAGGGAAAGCTCAGCTGGCCTGCTTTGCTTTTCAGGCCAGCAGGGCAATCCCTGCAACCCCGTGGGCACCTGTCCCCCACGGCCAGCCTCAGGCCTGGCACAGAGTCGACGCACATCCCAGGGAACCGTGATTCATCCCTAATAGTGTCTCCTCCCCACGCACCACCCTTGTCTCACGAATCACGTGAAAATCTACCCAGGCCTAGGAAATTCGGTAGCATCTACACTACATGCAGACTTTTTCAGAAACATTTAGGATTGTCTGAGCATCCATCAAAGATCTGAATGGGTGAAGGGCAGCTACCCTTAGGAAATGGGGAAATGGAAATGCTACCAAGATCTGTTAGCAGGACCACTTGGGCAGCCAGGTGATAGACGAGCTAATAAATGAACCTGCCGCTGCTCTTATTGTTGATACTGCTGGAGTCATCTTCTCGATTTGCTATAAGCACAGGCATAAATCTACAGGAGAGGCAAGAGGAAGCTAGTATAACCTACTAGCTAAATATGGGAGTCTGGAGCCAGACTACCTGGGTCATAATTCTGACAACTCAGGATATTGGTGGGTCTTCCCTGCTGGTTCAGACGGTAAAGAATCTGCCTGCAATGCAGGGGAACCGGGTTCGATCCCTGGGTCAGGAAGATTCCCCTGGAGAAGGGAATGGCTACCCACACTAGTATTTTTGCCTGGAGAATTCCAAGGACAGATGAGCCTGGAGGGCTCTAGTCCATGGGGTCACAAAGAGTCAGACATGACTGAGTGACTAACACTTTTCACTTCACTTTCAGGATACTGGTGATCATGAGGTGGCTGCTTAAGTGCCCTGAGGTTCTGTGTCCTTATTGAAAAACTAAGGCCAAAATACTAAGGTCTCAAAATAACATCCACCTCTTAGGGTTATTACGAGGATTAAATAAGTTTGTATTTGTAGAGCACTTAGAACAGAACCCGGTACCTTGTAAGTACTACTTAAATACTTGACTAATAAATAAATCCAAATACAACCTCCCAGGGTCTACAGAGCCTCAGCCAATAGAACCACAAGGAAAGCACGTGTATACAGGTGGAAGAGGGGAGCCGGGCAGCTGACTCAGGCAAGCCAGATGGCAAAACGCCTGCCGTGGAGAGGGAGCCACATGGCAGGCCTGTGGCTACGGGTCATTCTGGAAGGGACCACCTACAGCCCATATTTTCCACTCAGGCCTGAGGTCAGAAATGCATCTGGTCACACACCAGCTTTGCCAAACTCTGAACTTGGATTTTGCAAGCCAAGTGCTGAGTGCCCATTCCTCCCTGCGAGACCATCACAAGTCAGGCTTCCACTAGGGTGCAAAAAGCAAAACGAGGATTCTGTCCAGGCATTAAAAGGGCAAATGGGTTAGACGGACCAGGGCAACATTTTCTACCAAAGATTCGGTTATTCTTTTTCTTTCTTCTTCCTACATCCCTTTTTCTTTGTTTTCTTTTCTCTTTCTTCTTTCCTTCTTTCTTAAAAAAAAAAATTATAAACATTATTGCCATTTCCAAGTTCAAGTTCACATCAATGCAACTTTTGAAAGGGTGGGGTACCCAAGGGTGGAGGTTGCTCCACTGTGCTTAGTCACTCAGTCGTGTCCGACTGTTTGTGACCTCATGGACTGTAGCCCACCAGGCTCCTCTGTCCTTGGGGATTCTTCAGGGAAGAATACTAGAGTGGGTTGCCAGGCTTTCCTCCAGGGGATCTTCCCAACCCAGGGATTGAACCTAGGTCTCCTGCATTGCAGACAGATTCTGTACTGACTGAGCCTCCAGGAAAGCCCAAGAATACTGGAGTGGGTAGTCTATCCCTTTTACAGGGGATCTTCCTGACCCAGGAATCAAACTGGGGTCTCCTGCATTGAAGGTGGATTCTTTATCAGCTGAGCCACCAGGGAAGCCCATGCTCCAGTGGGCAGACCTCAGAAGGAAGTCAATACTGGCTTCCCACGAGAATTAACTGAACGAGAATTGCATCCGAGGAAGAGAACGTACCACCTCCAGGGGGAAAAGGAGCCCCAGCTCTAGACACACCTGGCGCCCACAGGGAGAGGCACTAAAATGTGTCATCTGCCCCTGGGAACCAAGAGGGTCCATGAGTTTAAGATGTTAAAGACAAGCATTCACAGGAGGCCACATGCAGAGAGCATTCTTATATGAGTGCAGTGTGCGAGGAAAATGCATTTTCTCCTTCAGCCCAGGGCTGCCGCGTATTTAAGGACACGAGTTATCTCTGTGGACCTGAGCCTCTCAGGTGTGCTGAGAACAGAAGGGGCTGGAGAAGAACACGCCTCCACAACCGGAGAGTCTCCCAGCCCAGAGCAGGGCAACAGGCCAGAGCAGCGCTAGGGGGCTCACCCATGGTCATGGGCACAGAAAGTGACAGAAGTTGTGATGAGCCTGCTTCCTATCTTCAGGAAACGCTCTAAGGCATAGAAAGACAGATGCTGACCTCCAGGAGTGAGAGGAAGGGGGCTTAGCTAGGGGTCCCTCAAGAGCCACCAAAGCAGGCCAAGGGAAAGAGGCCAAGGTCCTTTCCTGTAAGGATGCCTCTAAGGATATCCTTTCTCATACTGTCCATGGGGTTCTCGAGGCAAGAACACTGGAGTGGTGTGCCAAATGGACTCGAGTTTGAGCAAACTCTGGGATAGAGTGAAGGACAAGGAAGCCTGGCGTGCTGCAGTCCATGGAGTTTCAGAATGAGTCGGACAAGACTTAGCCGCTGAACAATAACAGGGACATCCTATCTTGTCCTACAGTGGGTGCAATGCTGCCTGGTCAGTTCAAAGAGTGGTGTCGGGACGGAGATGCAGGAACAGATAATAGGGAAAGAACGGATGGAGGCAAGACAGAGATCTCTGTCCTCTTAAACCCAGAGACAGGGCCAGCCATCCTGTCTGCTTCTAGGTCCCTAACCTCTCATGCCCAGCTGGTCATCTTGTGGCCCAAGGGAGTGAGGGGAGCCCCACGTGGTGGCATAATCCATCAAAGCTGAGAGCGAGAGAGTTTACGGATTCTAAAACCTCAGGGAAATACAAAAGAACAGAAAACAAAAAGAAGGGAAATTAGTGGGAGCCCCAGAGGGAATTCAAAAGGGAATCTGAAGCAGCTCGACGGGCAAGCATCACCAATCCAGCAGAAATGGGGGCAGGCTAGTAATCCCACTCAATAACACAGACGTGGAAATTATAACACACTTGAAAGGAAATGCATTTTTACTGCTTCCTGGGCCATTGCAGGATTACCAACTAGGCTAAAAAAAAAAAAATTGATCTTCGGAGAGCTACTTTATTGAAGAGATAAGAATGATTTGTAATTAGCATGCCGATTGTCTGCAGAAGAGCCCGCTTGAACACAGTCTGTCTTTCTGGCTGGTGGATGCACCCCGTACCATCCCTGTGGTCTCGTCTGAGTTATTAATCTGTTCATCAGCTTTTTATCAGACAAGAGAAAAGAAAAGCAACTTCGCCGAGGTCCCATTTGGATAAATTTTGAATTAGCAGAGTCTGAATCGATGCAGTCTAATGAAGTTACAGCAGGACAGGACAAGTTTAAGGAGGAGGACTAGAGGAAGCGAGCAAAGGAATAAAAGGACTCTCAACAGAGGAGGAATCAAAAGAAGGACAGATAGAGACAGAGGCCGTGGTGGTCAAAGACACCGAAAGGAACAAGAAGCAACATTTTAATGATGTGACTTAAAAGACGGAGAAGCGGCAGATCTTCTGCTGAAAGCCGGGTTCTCTTCGCAGATGCCCGGGGTGGGGGAGGGGGCGCTGGCCCAGAGGTGGGTAAGAAGCTGGCTGCTGAGGATCTGAGAACAGAAGAGCTGAGTGAGTTCCCTTAGCCCGAAGAGCCTTCCAAGCCAACGGGACAGCATTCTTGGGAATATTCAGGCAGGCTTCTCAGGATACAATAAAAAGGCAGAGAAGATCCAAGAGGGAGACTGGAGTCCAGATTCTTCCAAAAGTTCTGGAGCAGCTTCAGCACGTGGGCTGGTTAACATAGGGCCACCTTCAGTTGCCCAGACATGGGGGTGACTGAGGCCAGAGGCCCTACCAACAGGATCCGAGGCTGATCAGAGGACTGAGGGAGCAAAGTTCTCCTGGACACATCTTCTTTGCTAGTATGGGGTTCGGCCCCCTCCCTGCCCCAGATCCCGGGGGTCTGTACCCCAGGACCTCAGAGTCCGGGGTAGGTGGGGTGGTGGATGGGTTCTGGACATATTCCCCTCCTTCTCACTCTGGCCCCTACTCCCAGGGTTCAAATCCCTCTTCGTTGGACCAGCAGGATGGAAGGAAGAGGGAAGTGTTGACTGTCTGGGTGGGAAGCCTCCCTCCCAGAAGAGGATATTTGGCTGAGGGAATGGCGACTCTGTCCAGAGGACAGATGTCCTAAGTAATGAGACTTTAATGTCGGAGCTAATGGGAACAGTACACGAGACCAAATGCCAAAAAAGCAAGGAAGAATGAGAGTGTTTGTGAAGCCTGCAGAAAGCTGTGACTCCCCTTCCAAACGCTGGGGAACGGGGCCAAGTGCATGGCCACCCAGAGCCCGGCTGGAACTCAGCTTCCATGGGTCCCGAGGTGGGGACAGTGGCTCCAGGGAAAGAGGGTCCAGGGTTCTCCTGCCCCTCTGACCAGGGTAGGGGCTGCAAACAGTGCCCAGAAACCTCCACGCTCCCACACCTGCCTTGATCAGAGGGTTAAGGACCTAAGCTGCAGACCCAGGAATGTGAGCTCTGCCAGGGACCACCACCATGGCTGTAACCATGACCATGACCACCGCCAGCGGTCAAGATGGCTGAAGCTAGAGAGCAAAACCCAGGGCTCTTTCCTTTTCATGGGCTTTTCAGGACAGAGGGCTTGAGGCCTGGAGAAGCAGAGAAACTCCAGTGAAGATTGAGGAATGAGAACGCAAGGCGCAGAACATCGAGACGAGAAAGAGCAGAAGTAGAGCGGGGAGGCAGCGTGAGCTGGCCGGGATTCTGGGTCTGGCGAGTGCTGTGCTCGATGTTATAAATGGGGCAGAGTGGGGAGCTGTGATAAATGGAGCTGTTTGTGAGCTGTACATCTTTGTAATTAAAACTGAGAATGGCGCGAGGTCCATCCTCTCGCCCCTCAAATCGCTTCTTTCCTCTCAGGAGCCAGGACTCCTGCAGAATTGCTCTGGGGGCGTCCTTTCAATATTGCAATGGTTTAAGGGAGAAGTTGTTTTATGGTCTTTTTTTTTCCAATTAAAACCAGTGTGTTTTTGTGTGTTTTTACTTTTTACCTTTTCTTGGTATTGTCTTCACAATCCTCCACCAGTATAATCCATTCTCGAAGAGAAGCCCTTTTCACTGCCTCGGGTGCCTTATGCCTGCATGCAATGCAAGTGAGGCCACCAGCCCAGGTTCGAGGTACCCCGGTCCTTAGGTCATTCATTCTCCAGTCCCTTACAGAAATGACACATCTCAGGGGACAAGACCCTGATGCTGGGAAAGATTGAGGGCAGGAAGAGAAGGGGGCGACAGAGGATAAGATGGTTGGATGGCATCATCAACTCAATGGACATGAGTTTGAGCAAACTCTGAGATAGTGAAGGACAGGGGAGTCTGGTGTGCTGCTGTCCATGGGGTCACAAAGAACTGGACACAGCTGAGTGACTGAATAACAACAGGGGACAATTTCTTTGCTTTCTCAAGTAGTCTAAGCATCACTGACTCATTTATGTTCAGGAAGGTGAGAGCCAGGTGACCTGCTGGCCCACAAAGGAGACAGTGGCCAGCTAAGGACTAGCTGTGTGATCTTGGGCAAGTTACTAAGCCTCTCTGAGTTGATTCTGTCATCTGTTAAACGGGCTCCAGACTCAGGGTGGTAAAAGGATGCAGTGAGCTCACACAGGATGCCAGGTACAGAGGGAAGTCCTGGAGGAGGGGTGCTCTTCTGAGTATTTCCCCATCCCCTGCAACCCCTGCTTCATCCACATGACCTTGAGTCCTCACCTAACTGAGCTCTCAGGTCCTCAACATCGGCTTTCTGGAGTGACGGGTGATGCGGTCGTGCGTCAGAAGCTCCAGGGAGACACTTCTGGATGCCTGAGCAGAGGGAGGGGCACGGCCAGCCGCAGAGCAGAACTGACCCCTCCCAGAGTGCTCCAGAGTGACCGTATGGAGCTGGTGGGAGCAGAGGCTTTGCCCCAGCCCCTCAGCACCCACTGGCTCCCAACTGAGAAGAAGGCACCCTGCCCCACCCACAGCAGCGCAGCCCACCACCTCCCCAGCACCAAAGAGAAACAAGACTTGACCACAACTGCTACACCTGGTGGCTCCTTGTCACCTGCCCTTAAACTCAGCCTGCCCCATCCTGGCTCCATTTCTGTGATCAACCCCATGGAACGAATGTACTTTTGGGGGTCTGGGGAGGCGCAGTTATCACGCGAGGACTCTCCCAGCAACGCTCACCGGAAACCCCATCTTTCTATGCTTGCAAACACTTCTGCTTCATCAGTAGCTGTGTAGCCCAAGCGGTGACCTCATCTGAGTGCCAAACTGCAGAGGTGCTGGCATTTCTGATGGAGGTGAGGGAAGTCAGAGCGTGGCAGGCACCCGGCTCTGACTCCCATGCCTGGCCGCATGCATCCCAAAGAAATTGGGTCCCTTTACCCTCAGAATCAAACTAGGAAAGTTGGGCTACCTGTCTACTATCTCATGCAGAAATGTGAGACCATTTTTAATCTTTTCTGGGTGGTTATTTGAGCCCTTTGCTACACATTGAACCCCCTTTTTTCCCCTCTCCCAGCTCCTCTGCTGTCTGCTGAGACACATTGTGAGAACACAAAGCTGTTTTTCTTAAGGGCAGTAATCACCCTTCCATGTAGGGAGGGGCCCTTTCCTAGCGGTCATCACGAGCAGAGGACTCGAATGCATTTAGTACCGGGATGCCTCCTCTGGGCACCTGCCTTTGGAGGCAGCTGACGCAGCCCCTGGGCAAGCGGGTCTCCCTCCTTTCTGATCAGTAACCAGCCAAACACCTCTTTCATTCATCAGCCTCAGCCCCACGACATCGATGCTTATAACCATCTACCCTAGGAGGATAAAAATATGCTAGTGTGATGAAAAGTCAAAACAACACACATGGGCTCTGAAAGCACTTCCAAGAGAGGAACCGCGGTGAAAATTTCTGGGGAAGAATCGGCAGATGGCTTCCCAAGGCGACCACCGAGAAGGATGACACACAAGGACAGGTACATCCTGCTTCTTTTCCAGGAGGACTTGGGCATGTTGCAGGCAAAAACCCCAAACTGCAAACCACAGAGGTGAATTTCAACAGAATGATGGAACCCAAGTTTCCAGATTCATCAGTCATCCTCCTCAAAGCTTCTCTGGTCCCCTCAATTTATAAGCACCCTGGCCCTGTGGTGTCTCGACCCAGAGCTGAGAAACAGCAAGATGAGCACCAATGAAGGTGCTTCCGTGGCTCATAGAGCTGTCTTACATGCAGGAGCCGTCCTGGAGGACAGACCTGAAATCACCCACTTTGGGGGCCAAGGAATGTCTGGGGGCACTCTGAAAGTGAAAATCAATCAGTCGTGTCTGACTCTGTGCCACCCCATGGGCTATACAGTCCATGGAATTCTCCAAACCAGAATACTGGAGTGGGTTGCTATTCCCTTCTCCAGGGGATCTTCCAAACCCAGGGATCGAACCCAGGTCTCCTGCACTGCGGGCAGATTCTTTACCAGCTGAACCATAGGGGAAGCCCAAGAATACTGGAGTGGGTAGCCTATCCCTTCTCCAGCAGATCTTCCCAACCCAGGAATCAACCCGAGGTCTCCTGCATTGCAGGGGGATTCTTTACCAACTGAGCTATCAGGGGTGCTCTGGTCTCTGGCAAAAACTGAAACGTGCATCTACCTGGTGGGTTCCAGCATCCCCACCCATCGCTGGGAGAGATAGAAGGCATTTACAGCCCGTGTGTTTAATTACAGGTTTCTGCCCATAGTTTTATCCACGACCCATTGCTCTGGTTCACAACTCTTTGGCTTGTGCTGTATTTTCCTTCTTCAAATGGTCTGCATTACTCAGCTCTTATTAAAGGATCATAATAATAACCTCAGAGCAGGGTACTGCCCTTTACAAAGGAATTCGGAGAAACTGCCAGGGACCAAGGAAGTGAATGGAAGTCATTTTAGTGGATGGAAAAAAATGAATGAGAAAAGGGCTTGAAAAAAAAATGTAGGGAAGTAGGAGGAGGGAGAAGGCTGTCACTCACATCTCTAAATATCTGAAAGTTATCTGGTGATGACTAAGACACACATACATAAAGTAAAATAGAGGAGATTTTCCACCGGGTGAGAAGATAAGGCTTGACCTGTTGGCCCAGGACACCAGCACCTTCTAGTTCAAGATCACTCATTCCCTCCCTGGGGACCCTTGGCATTGTCATCTGGCCTCCCTGGGCTCCAGCTGCTTGGCTTACAAAATTAGAGAGCTAAGTTAAATGACTAGACTGCAATAAAAACTCTATGGTTCTGCGCCCATGGATGACAAAAGAAAAGAAAGTACTACTCTGACTTTTCAGAACATTTTGGTTTTACTTCCAGAAATTTAAATATATGTGTATATATATATGTGTGTATATATATATATAGATGAGGTTAGCAATGTGCCCTGAATGGGTGATAAATAAGCCTGCTCAAGCCCAAGGAACTGAGACCTTCTGAGAGGGCACTGATAAACCTTCCCACCAAGCCCTCGTCCCTGTCTGCAGCATCTGAAAATGAAGACACTGGCAGTGTGGAGTCATAAATGTGACCTGGGGAGAAATAAAAGGTAGGTGTTTCCTAAGATAGAGGTGGGGGGTGAGAATCACATTTTTAAATGTATTTCAAACGTAAACTTGGGCTCAGTGGTAAAAGAATCCACTTGCCAGTGCAGGAAATACTGAAGACACGAGTTTGATCCCTGGGTTGGAAAGATCCCCTGGAGAAGGAAATGGCAACCCACTCCAGTATTCTTGTCTGGAGAATTCCATGGGCACAGAAGCCTGGTGGGCTACAGCCAGTGGGGTCACAAAGAATTGGACACGACTGAGAGACTGAGTACATGCACAAAAATGAACGCAACCCAGGCCCTCATCAAGTCCATTAAAGTTCCGTTCCCCATCATCCATCTGAGATGGTCTTTACACTAGGAAGTTCAAACCATAACTCTGTGGGTCCATGGGATATATATTGTCAAGGGATGTAAGACAAAATGCACTTGAATTCATCCTAATTTCAAAAATAAGCTTCTGCGAGACTTTGAGCGGAGGGACGGGGGTGGCAGAGAAGGCCAGTGATGATACCCAGCAGCCAGGGGCTGGGAGCTCCTGCCACCACTCGGTGGGGATTCTCACTGATTCTAGGGAAGGAGCCAAACTGAAGACCTTGGGACCATCCCTTCAGGCCATGGAGAACCAGGCAGAGGAGTTAGGAAGAGGAAGCTTCTTTCTGAGTAGTTCCCTTCTCTCCCAGACCCCAGGGCCTGTCCGTCTGGGATCATCTCTTGGTCAGCTCACTTTTTCAGCTCTTAACCACTGCTTCCTGCACAGTTGATCTGAAATCAACTGCATACTCACTCTGATCTCTCATTAAAACAGGCTGAAAACAATGCACTGGGCTCTTTCTCCTCCTGTGTCCTAGCAGCCGGAAACTGTGGGTCAACTCTTAGGACCACAGTAGAAGGTTTCTCCAAATGAACGTGCTCTGAGCGTGGGCAGGAAAGGGGACATAAGTGCACGCCTTCCAGGGCTGAGGTGGGGGTGGAGCACCCAGGAAGACAGCAAACAACGCTCCAGGGAGGACTCCCCAAGTGCCAGGATTTTTGCATGGCTGACCCACTCCCTCAAGAAGGAACTCTGCTTAAGGACTTCCCTGGCGGTCCAGTAGTTAAGACTCTGAGCTCCCAATGCAGGGGGCCCAGGCTCGATCCTTGCTCAGGGAACTAGATCCCACATGCTGCAACTAAAACCCGGCATAGCCAAGACTGGCATGCTGCAGTCCATGGGGTCACAAAGAGTCGGACACGACTGAGCGACTGAATTGATACATATATATATATATTTAAGACTGAACTCTGCTTAGCCTCATGGGTCAAAGGTAACAGGCTTACATTTTATGATTTGAAATGCTCGGTGCCAATAGCCGGTGGGCAGGGCTTATCTGTTGACTGAACACACGCGCACGTGGCTGCAGGGGTCAGGAGGAAACCAAGAGCTGGGGATCTGGGCAATGCAATCCATCTCTGGCACCTGGTCACCTTCCTCCCTTTCCTATTTTTGCTCCTTTCTGTCTTCCTGGTATCCTTCCCCTGATCCCTCCTCCCATAAGCCTTCTTAAATTCTTCCACAATTTCACTTCTCTCTCTCTGCATTTTGTTTTTTTTTTTTAACTCCAAGAAAATGGAAAACATGCAAGGCTAAGACCTTCAGTCCAAGGCAAGATGCATTTTTTTTATCCTTTCCCTCAAACTGCTATATTTGAAGTTTAAAAAAATAAAAACAAAATACAAGTTGACTCTCGTTTAGATCAATTCATTCTAGTCAGCCCACAGTGCTTCAAAAAATGGAGTGTTTGAAGCGATTTGACAATTCATTGACCAGGAACCTGGGAAGAGAACTCACTAAATCAGTTGGCAGAGTGGTCCCGCTGCCACAGTTACGTGGCCTGTGCGGACAAAACAGGGCTCTTCGGGTTTGTAATTAATTTCTGTAGGCAGAAAAGGTAGGACACAGTGTTCCCTTGATGTTTCTAGAAATAAGCAGAAGAACTCAAGATGTAGGCCCATTTTGATTAGGTTACCTGGGGTCATGAATACGCTTCTTTTTCCCTAATGACATCAGCTCAGGTTTTTTTTCCCATAGCCCTGAGCACTTCTCCATGCCCATCTGCACCTTAAATTCCTCCATCCTTCATCCCTGGGCAGCAGAGTGAAGACCCCCGGCATCTCTGGCCTCACCCACTGCACCTACAGCATCCTAAAAGCTTCCTGACCCATCTGTTCACTAGCCATTAAAAAAAAAAAAAGCCACACTGTTCCTCAGAATGATTCTCATCTCCAAGACTCTAATGAATCAACACAGGGTGAGGAGGAGGAAGGAACCGGTTGGAATGTGAGCGGGCTGGTTCAGAACTGAATGTCAACAGGGAGCCCTTCCCTGAAGCCATGTTCTGGGCAGAGCCCCTGCCCCTGGAGGCCTCGGCAGGCCCTCACTGAACAGACAGCCCCAGGGAAGCGTTGCCAAAGCTGTTTGGGAACACTGAGCTCAGCGGGGACCCGGGGACAACCTATGGTCCGGCAGCTTGAGTCTCAGCCTGGGCAGGTACAAAGGAAAGGGCCAGATGAGGCTGAGATCCTGGTGGGAAGTGGGGTCCCAGGTGGGAAAGGCAGGCGCGTGATGTCCAGGGCTCTCCAGAACCAGAGCCCGGCTCCATCTTTGGTCCCCAAGGCCACCTCTCTCCCCGCCCTGGGGTCCAGCTGAGAGTCCGTGCTCACATGCTTCGGTGTGAGAGCTGGTGGGTTCCCTGCAGATGCGGGGCGCAAGGGGATGGCTCACACAGACGGCAAGGTCTAATCACTTCTGGAAAAGACTAAATCTGTTCCTCCCTGCAGGGGCTGGAGAAGGGAGAGGGAGGCCCACCCTGAGGGGTGCGCGCAGGGCAGGCGGAGGGCCAGCCAGGCTTGGACACCTGAGGAGGCAGATGGCCCATCTTGAGGCACATCCTTCTTTTGACCCTTCTATCGCTCCCACAAACGTCCCTCCTGTTCAGCCCATCTGCCCATCTACCATCTTCACAGAGGCTCATACGCTGGAACAAGTCAAATAACCTTTGCCGTCTCAGAAAGGAAATGCCTTTCCTGAACTATTTCAAGGAGTACGGAACAGAGCCCACGTCCCACCTCCTCCTTGGACCTCTGAGGAGTACACATTCCTTCTCCCTCGCTTTCTCCAGGGAGGACTCATTACAGTGTGAATATTTATCTCTTTCTCCCCTGCCAAACAAGACAATCTGTACCCCAAACTCCCTGGGACAGCAAACAGTGACCTCCAAGCAAAGTGGGAGCATGGTGGTACCACGTGGGCACACCCAGGAGTCAGTGGGCATCTCCTGCTAATGTGCAAACTCACCCTGCCACGCCTGGTAAGGGAGAGGTTGGGGTGGGCTGCGATGTGCCTAAGTGGTCCAGAACTGAAAAATAAGTTTCTCTGATCTGCCCAAGGTCACTCGGGGAGTGTCCTAGATGGCTCGCTCATGCTCCATCCCCTCCCCCACCCCCTTAAACACAGAGACAGGCTCTGTCCCCTACCTAACAAGCATCAACACGACAGCTTCCCAAGCACTGATCAGGCGAGCCTGCAGCTGCTGGAAGAGGTGCTGTGAACTGAATAAAATCGGAGGTGAATTTGAGGGAGAAACAGCCCACATTTACATAATGGTCTGAGGGCCGAAACTCATCACCCTTCCCATGGCTACCTCTCTCCCCCAAGCTCGGAGAGAAACGGCCCCCACAGCATCACACTGAGCTGCACACCCCTATACACAGTAGTCACCCTAGTTTGGAGTGGGTTGGGGATTCAGTGTGGTGAGGCAACAGGGATGTCTCCCTCCAAGGTCACAGCCCACAGGACAGAGGCCAGCGCCAGCCTCCTTGGGCCACCTGCATCCTCCCAGAGGATGATGAATAAACTCAGTAAGAGGTAGAGGAAAAGACAAGGGACAGGTTTCCCCAAGGGGTGCAGACAAGAACGGCCTGGGGACGAGAGAAACCCAAAGAAAGCTTCGTGGGAATCAGCCAGCCAGAGACCACAGCCAGCCTGGAAGGGGTGACGAGAGGCCAGAACAGTCAAAGAAAGCGGAGGTGGACAACCCTGGGAACCTGGAGGCAGAAGCAGAGGAATAAGGACCCCGCACACCTGCTTCAGGAAGGGGAGCCAAGAGAGAGGATTCTTTGCCAGATGAAACCCGAAGGACAGAATGCCTTGCCCTTATTTTGCTCTTCACCCCCCGGCCCTCTGCTTTTAAGAACCAGGACTGACCACAAACTATTTATCACAACTCCTCCATCATTTTCCCTCCAGCCACTGACTTATACCCTGAGAGACAAGGTTGGGGTGGGATGGAGCAACGGTGCTTCAGGATTAATGAGCGATGACGATAAACCCATCTCCTTTGGGAAGCTCAGTTCCAACACTCAAGTTTGTCAGTATTCAAGTACTCATACTTTGTGGATTTTGACTCAAAATCAGCCACAGAGCATCATCTTTTTTCAACACCCTCAGTATCCAGGGGGAAAAAAAAGAGATGCCCAGAAATTTCTATCTGCCTTTCTCTCTCTTCATCAAGGTACAGGTGATTAATGTCCTCAGCAGTGAGGGAAGAAGGTTTTCAGGCTAAAAGGATAACAAGCCAAGTGCAGAGATGAGCTGAAGCTCTAGGACTCTGGGTGGGAGCCTGCAGGCAAACTCAGAAGGAGGGCTGGTCTGAGGGGTGGTCTCCATGACTAGGGCAGTGCCCACATCATGTGCCAGAAATGGAGAACCCCAGGGCAGGGTTCGTTCCTTGAAAGACTCTGCTGAACCATGTCCAGCCATTTATCAGAGCTGAGCTTGTGTCCCCTGGGTGCATGGTTTCCTGAGTTGTAAAGAGAGCCTGGTTTCCCCATTCCCTCGGCTTGGACCTCCCAAGGGGTGCTCCGGAAGCTAGGGTGGTGGGGTGGGAGGCAGTCAGGGTGGAACGCTGGACAACCATATCTTGAGCCCTTGGCGTAAGTTTTGGCAGGAGGCAGCCCCCCACTGCCTCCCTGGTGTAAGCAGTGAAAGGTGCCCACCGGGTTGAACATAGCAAGCAGCATTCACTCTGAGTTCTGCCCACAGGGCTTAAAAGAACAAGTCCTCCAGTCTCAGCAGGGCAGATAAGCATCCTACTCGACAGGATGCAATGAAGAGAAACCATCTGCCCCTGGTCAAGACGGAATGCACAGATTTGAATTCCTGCTTACCCAGGAGGCTCCCTTTCCCCATCACCCCCATCTCTCTAAACACCCGGGAACATTCAGTCCACACTCTTTTCAGTAAGGTTCCAACACTGTTCAGCTCCCTATATCCAAGATGACTGCTCTGGCTTGATTCAGAAAACCAAATGCAATAAGCGCCTACAGCGAGGTGCCCACCTGCCATGAAACCTGCACCCTGGAACCCCACCCGGGATTATTGGAAGGTGCGCAATTCTTACACTCAAACTCTGGATTCCACCAATATCTATTTGGCCCTGTAAATGTCCCTACCAACCAAAGCGTGCGTTCCCGGTTCTGAAGAAATGGAGCAGAGGGCGCCGAAGACTGATTTATTGCCCGTCAAAGAGGCAGGGGAGGGAAGTTGACTTAAGAGAGTGAAGGCAGCCCGGGGAGGGCGGTGGGTGAGATGCCAGGAGGACAGGGACGCCTGACAAGAGGGGTGAGCAGCCGGGAGAGAGGCTGGGGGGACGGGCGGGGCCCCCCACTCACCCCGGGCGGCCGCTCTCACCTGTGGATGTTCATCTCCCGCGGCGGGCGGTGGGCCTTGTCGTAGGAGACCTTGGCGAAGACGCCGGCCACGATGACGAAGGCGATCACCCCGCAGGTGATGTAGACGGTGAAGCTGGTCTTGTCCTTCTCCGGGTCGTACTTGTTCTCGGGCCCCGGCGACACCACCTTGGTGCTGGGCGTCTGCACCCACACCGGGCTCTGGTAGTTGGTGCACTGGCGCTGATCCAGCTTCTCGTGGCGCTTCTTGCAGCAGAAGCGGTAGTAGCAGGTGCCGCAGCAGTACAGGTAGCCGCTCTCGCTGTTGTTGCACTCGAACTCCTTGTCGTACTGGCCGCTCACGTCGTAGTAGCCCCAGCACGTCTCGTAGGT
>NW_011494752.1:13232760-13235984 GCF_000754665.1 Bison bison bison
CCTGCCCAGAGCTCGTGGCCGCTCCCACCCCTCCCCGGTCCGGGCGTGCGCGACCTGAGCGGGTGTTGGGGTGTCTGCGAGCCTTTGCCTCTCCCTAGTGGCGACGCTCGCAGCTGAGGGACGCGGTCAGGCCCATTGCTACAGGTTCCTAAACTGAGACCTGGGGTCACGTGCCTCGCCTGAGGTTACCGGGCCACCGGCGAGCGGGCCCTACAGCTCTCCGCCTTGGCACTCTGCTCTCCCACCGGTTCCCCATCCTTCCTCGTGCATATAGGTAGCCCTGGGCAGGCCTCGTTTCCTCTTTCTGGGACTTTCCCCAGAGCGTCGGGGCAGAGTTAGAAAAAATCTCTGAGACTCAGCTTTGAAATGCCTTCGCTTTAGCTGATGGGGGCCGGGGGTGGGGGTGGTGGAGAAGGGGGCATTCCTGCGTGGTTACTAGTTGGGTCTGTAGAAAGCAGGCCTGGGTCTGACTTTCAAAGCCATGAAGCCACCCAAGGGGGAGTTAGAATCATCATCTGACCATGATGTCGGTGGCGGGGTGGGGTGGGGGTGGGGGGCAGTGAGGAGGGGGGCAGGAAGGAAAATGAGAACGAAAAGTAACGTCCAAAATTCTGCCCCTGTCCCAGCCTTGTGAGCAAGTGCCCAGGTACTTAGGTTGAAGGCAGGAGACAGATCCTCCCTGTGTGGGCAGTAGAGATTGTCCCCAAAGCTGTCCATATAGTCCCAAGTGTGACCCGAACCAAGGACCCCCATGCAGGAGAGGCAGAGCGCCTCTTCCCCCATCCGGAATGCATCAACAGGTCTGAAACCCCGATCCCCAGACACTAGAGGGAAGTCTGGATTCTGGGATGGGGGGTTTCACAAACTCCCCTGGCAGCCCCACACTTGCTACTATCTTTCCATCTCCTCCCTCTTCCTACACCCTGTGCCACCTACCTCACCCCCAATTCTCTCTACTCAGCCACCGCCTTCTTTTTGATGACTGTTCAAGGAGCGTTTATTTAGTCAGTCCTTACTCTCTACCCAGGCGCTAAGTGCTGAGATAAAAGATGGACAAGATAGTCTGTTTCCTCAAGGAGGAGGAGCTGGTAAACCATTGGGCAGGCAAGTAACAGGTTGAGGACCTTATCCCTGGTTATGTCCCATGACAAAGGGGGCACAGGGTGCTCCAGGAGGCACCCAGGAGAGGAAAGGTGGGTCAAAGGCAGCCTTTTCCATGAGCTTAGGAGCAGAGTCTCCAAGAAGGACTGAAAGTTAACACAGCCAACCAAAGTGTAAGGGCACTCCCTGTCAAAGGGACCATCGCTCGCAAAACCCAGCAGACAGGAAAGAATGAGGGTATGTAAGCCTGGGAGACAGCAGCTGAGCATAAACTTGGAGGGAGTCTTCCAAATAAAGCTGGCAGAAGGGGGTTGTATTCCCTGCCAAAGAACTTGAATTTATCCTCCAGTCGATGGGGAACTATTGGTGGGTTTTACTCAAAGCGAAGACTGTCAGATTTATGTGTTCCCTGGATCTCTAAGTCTGCTGGAGTAAGGAACACTCTATTCGTACTCTTCTGAGAAGAGAGATGTGAGAACCTTTCTGATAATCCAGGTAAAACATGATGAAGGGATTAAGTAGGTTTCTGGTAGTTGGTGATCAGAGGGCAGATTCAGGACAGCATTTAGCAATGGCCATGTTGATATGCCCTAAGAGCCATGTAAACAGCCCTAAGTGTTGCAATTCAGCACAAGGATTAAGCTCAAGAGAGCAGATAATAAAAGTATATACATTTGAGAATCATAACATATGCTTGTGCATTTGGGAATCATAAAAACATATTCTTTACTTTCAGATTATGTGTGATTTTAAAGCCAATCACTTCCTTTTCTCTTCCCTGAGCTTTCACCTGTCATTCCAAAACTGCCTCTTCCGTATCTGGGAGCTTCCTAGCAATGGATGGAAATGTGCCTTCCTCATGTGGGACTCTAACAAGATTTGATTAGTAGCACTTAGTAAGGAAAATGGCTTCATCTTTTCAGACCACCCTCACAAATATGTTCTGAACCCCTACACTCGTAGATGGTAGGTAGCATCAACAATCTCACAGAAAATAGTAGATCTCAGAATTGAACAGGATGTTAGGGATTATCTGTTCCAACTCTTGGGCCTCCCAGGTGGCTCAGTGGTAAAAAATCCACCTGCCAATGCAGGTGACACGGGTTTGATCCCTGGGTCAGGAAGATCCTCTGGAGAAGCAAATGACAACTCACTCCAGTAACCTCGCCCGGGAAATCACATGGACAGAGGAGCCTGGCAGGCTATAGTCCATGCGAATGCAAAAGAGCTGGACATGACTTGGTGACTAAACAACAGCAACAATTCCAACTCTTACCGCATGCAGTACACTTTACCTCTTACTGACACTTTGCCCTTTGCAGTTGACCAGGCTGGTGGTCCACCAACACTCATTACCCTCTTTCTCCTTCTAATTTCAACACCTGAGTCGTTGATAGTATGGAAACATCTTTCCTTTGTGGATGTATGTGACTTATTAAAAATCGCCTGAGAGGCATCATCTTCTTCAACACCTGTACCAACTTCAGACCGCTCATAGGCTCAGGAGACAGTGACCCAATCCCTGGCTCTAGAAGGTGGATCCCAGTTGGGCTGCTGCTGCTGCTAAGTAACTTCAGTTGTGTCTGACTCTGTGCGACCCCATAGACCGCAGCCCACCAGGCTCCCCCATCCCTGGGATTCTCCAGGCAAGAACACTGGAGTGGGTTGCCATTTCCTTCTCCAATGCATGAAAGTGAAAAGTGAAAGTGAAGTCGCTCAGTCGTGTCTGACTCTTAGCGACCCCATGGACTGCAGCCCACCAGGCTCCTCTGTCCATGGGATTTTCTGCTGAGCCAACCATAATAATCCCACTCCTGTTACCAGATTGGTTAAGAATGGACATGTGATCCAGTTCTGGCCAATGTGAAGTGTGGGAACTGTTGGCAGATTCTGGGGACATTTTTCTTGCTCTACTTTTTGAAGTGTTGTTTCCATGGATGTTATGACCTTATGGGGGCAAGAGAGTGGACCAGGGAGGAACAGAAACCGGTTATTAGTTGAAATTGCTGTTCAGTTTGGTAGTCATTAGTGCTACTTAGGAAATATCTCTGCCCTTCCAGGCAGATAGTAAGAATTGCAATTCCTGGCCCTTTAGTGAGTAGGAGGGGAGAGTGACTTAATAT
>NW_011494752.1:13236219-13259877 GCF_000754665.1 Bison bison bison
GGATTTATATATACCTATGGCTGATTCATGTTGAGATTTGACAGAAAACAGCAAAATCCTGTAAAGCAATTATCCTTCAATAAAAAGTAAGTAAATTTTTAAAAAAATCATGAGCAAAGATGGTTCATGTTAGTTCTGAACCAGAGCATCTGGTTACTGCTTTAAGATACCGGAGCGCTCTCGTTTTCTCCTGGTGTGATCAGCAGTGCTCCAGGTGGGAGTGGCTTTATTGTCCGGAAGTGATGTCAGTGAGGAGAGCTACATAGTTAATAAAAATAGTGCCCCACCGTGGATGTGCAGCTTGAGTGAAAATACACATTTTTTTCTTAAACTGGAATTGGGTCTGTCATTGCAGTGTATCCTAACACATCCTGACTGATACACTGAAGCTCACAGAAGGGACGTCATGGAGCCATTCAGGGAGTTTTGCCCAGGGCTCTCGCAATGCCAGTCTTCCAATAACATGAGATAATTAAGCTTCCTGTGTCAAAGCCTCTTTGAATCCAGAGTTCTTACTACAAGCAGGCAAAGGCAATCCTAATGGATATATCATGTATTTTCTGTCTCCACTCTGGCTTAGGGTTTCCACCTAGCTATGGCAGACAAACAACGGCCACTTCTCTTCATGAGAAGACATGGCACCTGTTTGTCCTCCCTTTGAGGCTAGGCCAGCCTTGTGACTTGTCTTGACCGACAACATGTGGTGGAAGTGATGCTCAGCCAGTCTGAGTTTAGCCATTACGAGGCCTGGCAATGTCTTCCTTTGCATTCTTGAGATTGAGCCGCTGTATGAGAAGCACAGGCTGCCTGTTAACATTCAATGATGAGGAGTGAGGCCATCACGTAGAGAGAGACCCTGGGGAGACGAGATGCTTGCTACCTTTGGCATCTGATTCGCAACTGAGCTCCCAGTGGAGTGAAGAAAGGACTGGACCCAAGTGAGGCCAGAAGAAGAATCATCCATCTCAGCCCCAGACAACCCACGGAATCACGAGAAGTGACAGATTAAGTGTTGTTGTAGGTGTCTGAAGCCACTAAGTGCTGTGATGGTTTATTACAACACAACAAACAGCTAAGGAAATCCACATATCACAGCATAGACACTGAACAGGAATGTATGAGCTGCAACTTCTGGCCACTAGATGTCTGAAGCTATTTTTCATGAGCTGCTGTGCGAGTTTACTGGGGCTGCCTTCATAAAGGACCACAAACTGGGTGGCTGGCAGAACAGAAGATGATGAGTTCACAGTCCTGGAAGCTGGAAGTCTGAAATTAAGGTATGGGCAGGGTTGGTTCCTTCTAAGAGCTGTGAGGGAAGGATCTTTTCTAGATTGTAGATGGCTGTCTTGTACCCATGATGTTCTTGTATGCGTGTGGGTCTCTGAGTTCCCCTCTTTTTATGAGGACATCAATCATTTTGGATTAGAGCCCACTCCAATTACTTCATTTTAACTTTATTACCTCTGTAAAGATCCTGTCTCCAAATAAGGTCGCATTCTGAGGCACTGGAGGTGGGGACTTCAACTTATGAATTTGAGGGTGGAGGAAGGGAGGCACCATTCAGCCCACATATATGATGAATGGAAGGGTGATGTGTGCTGTAAAACACAGGATGAAAATGTGTGTGCAAATCAAGAAGGAAAGAAGAGAGGTCAGTCAGGTTTGCCATCTTTCATTTGAGAGATGTTAGAGAATTGCAGTTCAGGCCGTGTTGGAGATGAGTACTCTTTTTCACACCCTCTTCAAGACTGAAAGCAATTACTCTAGTGAAAGAAGAGAGATTCCAAATAGGAAGCATGGGAAAGGGTGCTCTGTCTTCCCCTGGCAGTCCCCACCTAAGGGTGGAGTTAGGGAAGTTTGCATCCTGCATAGTTAGAACTCTAGAATTGTAGCATTTCAGAATTTGCAAGAATTCAGAGCCTCTAGACACTTTTTTCTAAGCAGACTTCTAGTTGCCCAGACAAGTGAGGGCAAAAATGACTATCTCCATGGCTAGCTTGGCTCAGGATTAACTCACATGTGCATTGATTTATTCAATCTTTATCACTCATTGTCCCAATCTGCCTGCCCATGCAGGAGGCACCAGAGAGGCAGGTTCGATCCCTGGGTCAGAAAGATCCCCTGGAGAAGGAGATGGCAACCCGCTCCAGTATTCTTGCCTGGAAAATCCCATGGACAGAGGAGTTTGGCAGGCTACCGTCCCTGGAGTCCCCAGAGAGCTAGACCTTTAGTGACTAAACAACAGCAAAGAAATGTTTCTCCCTTAGCTAAGTGTCTGGCAACTCCCTGGGACACAGACTCTTTTAGTTAGGTCGTGAGCTGCACAGCCAGGAGGATGCCTTAGCAGGTTCAAAGCAACATCGGAGAGGCTCTGGAAACACAGTTGAAGAGTCTAACATGTGAGCTGCTTGTGAACTCACTGTCTTAACACTGCTTGAGAAGAGGCTTTCCTTAAGGGGCTGCTTTCCCACTGTGGTTGTGTAGGGCTATCCAATGTGGTTTTCTCCACATTTGTTGCAAAATTATTAGCAAAAATAGGTGAGTATGCATACACTTTTCCACTTTTAAGCCCTAAATGTAGAACTCTACAGTCAGAATCAGTCTGGCTAGTGTGACTGTCTTAAGAATAAGATCAGATTACAGCACTAAATGATTGAGAGTAGTTTGAGGTTTCCCCCTTTTCATGTATACAAAACCGTTCTCTACTGATTGAGTCACAAAGCAACTCATTTTAGTCGTGTATTTCCTTGGTAAACATGTACTGAGCCATTTTCAAAGGACGCATGTAGCTGGATCTACGGAATGTGATTTCTCTGCATAGCATTGCATCCAGTCACTCCTTATGGTAGGACAGGCTATGACAGTGATCTCTGAGATGATGCCCTCCCTCTGTGCCCATGGCAGACATCACTAATCAATTATGGAACCCTTTCCTGCTGAGACCAGGCATAGCCTCAGAAAGCCCTTCCACACACAAAGCTCTAAAAAGCCAGCAGGGATTAACTATAGTTGGAATTAGTACAAGAAATAAATCCTATTTGCCTAACAGCTCAGTGAGAGGTGACAGTCTGGGTGGCTCAGGCATAGTTCTGTTACTTTCTGTAGACATGGATTTAGAATTCTATTCCAATTATACAGTTTTATGGCCCCAAACTGAAACATTTATGAAAGGAAGAGGGTGAGAATTGCAAGGGACACCGACGTCATTGGTCATTATGTGCTTTTTAGTGAAGGACGTCACTGATTTACAGCTCGAAGAAATGCACACTGGGTTAGCACTTCCTGAGAAGAGTGATAATGAAGAGTTTGCCAAGCGAATGCCAAAGATAATCATGTTACAGCCTCTCTCAGATACTCATGTGTAGAGTCTGTGCATCGCTGTTCCGTTTTTCTCTTCGGTTGCAATTTATTGATGTTTTATTCAAAACCACCATGAATTAACCTACAAAAGTATATTTCCCTATAAAACTAGGAGGCCTGTTATGAGCGCATGAAACATAGATGTGATATTTTCTTGGCATAGGGTTCTCATCAACTTGTGTTCTATGTCAGTATAAACTGTTTTTCATGCTTCTGTGTCCTACCTTCAGATCACATCTTTTGTGTCTGTTGTCACGTGGGTCATCTTGAATTCTGTTTCTGACTTCTGGGAAGTTAAACCTGCCATAGACAGGGATATTTTCAGTAGAATAGGTACATGTGATAAAAAAAAAAAAATACCCACTAAAAATGGTTGGTGTGGCTTTTTCTTTTAAAGGGAAAAAATTTTTGAATTAACTAATTGGATCTAACCCACTGATCTAATCCAACAGACTAGGCACAAATTGGCCATTAATACAGCCAAGTGAATAAATAGCAATTCTTCATTCTGTGTCAGGATGTAGACGGTATCTGGATGGACCATCTGTTGGGTGAGTGCCAAACTAAGGGTGAATCACCAAATCGACGGATGCCATCATTTAAATAACTGAGGTAACTGGGCTGAAAGGACCAATTTTGTTATTGTTAACTCCCGTCAGTTTTCAAAATTACTGACTTGATCCTGGAGTGACTTCTATGGACAGAGATCCATTCTAACATCTTCTGTCTCAATCAAGACATTGAATAACCCCATCTGCAGACATGACGAGGCAATGGCACCCCACTCCAGTACTCTTGCCTGGAAAATCCCATGGATGGAGAAGTCTGGTAGGCTGCAGTCCATGGGGTCGCTAAGACTCAGACACGACTGAGTGACTTCCCTTTCACATTTCACTTTCATGCATTGGAGAAGGAAATGGCAACCCACTCCAGTGTTCTTGCCTAGAGAATCCCAGGGACGGCAGAGCCTGATGGGCTGCCGTCTCTGGGGTCGCACAGAGTCAGACACGACTGAAGCGACTTTGCAGCAGCAGCAGCAAACATGACGAGTGTGGAGGTGGGTCCTGTAGGAGCCAGGGAGCAACTGAAGGAGGGAGGGCTGGCCTGAGACGTTTGGCAAGGGAATTTCTGGGGACAGTTGGCCAGCGAGCCTGATAACTATTTTTTGACCTTTGCTTGAGGGTCTGGTTTTCTAATTATTTTTCAAGTACTGGCTCAGCACCTGATGGTGCTTGTTCATTTCATCCTCATTTACCAGCTCCAACTCCATCTCCTAGAAGCCCAAGATTAGGGAATGGAGATGAATTCCCTCCAAAGCCTTGTCTAGGAGAAAGTCACCTTGAAGAACAAGGTCCTGATAGTAATGGTATGGTGACAGGGGCAGCTCCCGGGCTGTAGACAGAACAGATCAAAGAGAGAAACTGGGACCAGGGTAATCCCGAGACTCTCAATACTGGGGTTGTGCTCAGGCTTTCTAGAACGAGCACAAACTCTGAAATTGCACATGAAGAGTGAAGCAGAGAGTTCGTTTAGCACCAGGCAGTCGGACCAGAGGGCTTCCCAGGTGTCTTAGTGGTGAAGAATCTGCCTGCCAATGCAAGAGATCTAGGAGACACAGGTTTGATCCCTGGGTCAGGAAGGTCCCCTGAAGAAGCAAATGGCAACCCACTACAGTATTCTTGCCTGGATAAGAATCCCATGGACGGAGGAGCCTGGTAGGCTACAGTTCATGGAGTTGCAAAGGAGTCAGACATGACCAAGTGACTGAACAACAGTGTCCTCCGTTACTTCCAACAGAGCACTACTCCCAGCGCAACATGCTTATTGCACAATGTTCATATTTAAAAATGCATAATTGACCATTATTTTTTTATTCCCTTTCACTTTACCCTTCCCTCTCTTGTTTCAGTTCAGGATCTTCTCAGGTTTTTATTTTCTGTCAATATCTTCCCATTTCTACAGAAATGCCCCCAGGGTATTTTTTAACATATTTAATTTCAAGACATGCCAGTCCCTCTGAGAGATAATATATTCCAGGAGGAGACAGAAAATTTGGCAAAAGAACTTATGAATTTGATCTTGTTTCTGATCTTCAAGTTGCTTGTTGTCCTGTCTCAGAATTCCTGGTTTTTTGCTCTGTCATTTTTCTGGAGATTGCACAGGGCAGGACAGTGATTCTCCACCTGGGGGTGGTGAGGAACCTCTTGAAATTACAGCAAAATTGTATGTGCATGCACATGCGCTATTTTTAGGAGACACTTCATCAGACAGTCAAATTAATTCAGACCCCAGAAGAAAAACAAAATCATTAGTAAAGAACAAAAACCCTAAGAACTAAGTTCAGAAGACCCAAATGCCAGTCCTCGGGTTACTTTTTACCAGTTCAGTGACTAGTGCCTGACCTCCTGGGGCACAGTTTCTTTGGCAGTAAAATAGGGAAGGTAATTCTCACCTTTCTTACAACACAGGGTCATGAGGATCAAATGAGACCATAAATGATAAAATATCAGAAACTCAGAAGTTCAATAAAAGCATTCATTTTTCTCATGCTGCCAAATCTTTCAGTTACGGGAAAACATAAGGGCCAGATCAGAAGTCAAACCAGTTCTGGCAACAAGGAACGTGCTGTTTTCAAAGCATGTTCATGTCCTCTAGTGATATTTAAGTCTTCCTGAATTCCTCACTAGTTTTGTATACAGATGCATGAGGAACACAGGCATTGTGGCAGTTATCCAGTTTATTCAGTCAATTATCTCAGCACTTGAACTAATATGATAATATATTCTTGCTCCACTATTTCTTTCTGGTCCTGCCTCTCCCTTCTGGTGAATGAACATTCCTGACGGCATAGCCCTTGTGTGATCAGCTGCCCTTTGCACAGTGACTCTTTTAAGAGGTTTCCAGAATTAGCTGTGTATGTGGTATTGACCGTGTGACCAGCTCCAGCGACAGTGATCTAGGAATAAAGGATGGAAGGGTTTGACATTTTCCCTCCAACAGCGAAGGGCTTTGACCTAAGTGGAGCCCTGGGTGGTTTCGGAGTCTGAGACCAGAGTGATGTCAGCTAGCAAATTAAATAAAGAGCCAGGTCAAAAGAGGTCAGAGTGAGGAGCCAGAGGGTGAGGATATACTTTATTACCAAGAGAGTGACACCTTTTAATTGGTGAACATGACAAATAAAGAGGTGGCAGTCCCAGCTTGCTTCGGATTTGCTCGTGCACCAAGTGGGTTTGTGACAACAGAAATCCTTTCCTCTCACTTTGTTTAGAAGTTGTGATTTTGATTAGGAAACAAAAAGCCACACAGGAGACAAACTGTGAAATGGAGGGTGGCTTCTAACTGATAAGGACTGAATTTATTTGAAAGTCCCCTGAAATCCAGGCATAATATGAAATGAAAATAACTTCATAGTCAATAATTCAACATGAAATAAAAGTGAAAGTTGCTCAGTCGTGTCTGATTCTCTGCAACCCATGGGCTATACAGTCCAATGAATTCTCCAGGCCAGAATACTGGAGTGGGTAGCCTTTCCCTTCTTCAGGGGATCTTCCCAACCCAGGTCTCCTGCATTGCGGGCAGATTCTTTACCAGCTGAGCCACAAGGGAAGCCCAAGAATATTGGAGTGGGTAGCCTATCCCTTCTCCAGGGGATCTTCCTGACCCAGGAATCGAACCAGGGTCTCCTGCATTGCAGGCGGTCTCTTTACCAACTGAGCTACCAGGGAAGCCCTCATAACTCATATGTCTCCTGCTGCACCTTACAAAGTGTGTTTTTTCTTTTCCTGACTGACATCAACTTGAAGAGGAAAACGTTAGTCAGGAAAAGAAAAAACACACTTTGTAGGGTGCAGCAGGAGACATGTGAGTTTATGAGGACTGTTTAATTTTGAATAATACATGTGTCAACTCCATGGATCCTTCCCCAAATTTGCTTGTCTCCTGCTACAGTTCAGTCATCCTACTCTGTCAACAAGCCTAGAACAAATAAATCGGCATGCTGAAAACACTGCTTTCACTTCCAAAGGAGACTACCTGAAATTATAGGCATTTAGAATGGCATTAAATTTAAAAACCACAGCTTGCAGCCACCATAATTTTTTACAACATAAGCATGGTTATGGAAGTGGTTGTGAAATCTCAGGGCTTGAATGGCACTTGGAAGAGTTTTCTTCTCAGTCTGGACCCAGTTTCTCATCGTAGTGGTCGCTGATGTTTCTAAGCAATGATACCAACACCTTGTTTTTAACTAAAGCCCATCCTTGATTTTGATTTCTTTAGTTTTTCCCCTAATGTCCTTTTTTTCTGTTCTAGGATCGCATCCAGGGTATCACATGACATTTAGTCATCACATCTATTTAGGCTTCTCTGGTCTGTGGCACTTTCTCAGACATTCATTGTCTTTGATGACCTTGACAGACTTGGAGGAGTTTGGGACAGATATTCTGTGGAATGTTCTTCTACCTGGGTTTGTCTGATGATATTTCTCATGGTGAGACTGGAGTTATGGGTTTGAGGGAGGAAGGTCCCCGAGGTCAAGTATCATTCTCATCGTATCAAGGATCCAAGCTATTAACTATGATTTAACTATAATGACATTGACTTGATCGCCGCTGCTCAGGGAACCTTCATCAGGCTTTTCTCTCTCTTCATATCATTCTCTTGAGAAAGAAGTCACTAAGCAGGTCATGTGAAAGGAATGGAGGTCTACTCTTCACCCCATGAATGGGGTGCACATACATAAATTATTTGAAATTCTTCTGTCGAGAGATCTGTCTTTTCTCTTCCACTATTTTTTTTTTAATATTCAATCATTTACTTACATCAGTATGAACTTACGGCTATTTATACCTAAGGCTATAATCTGAAACTACAATTTTTCATTTTCTTGATCAGATTGCCCCAGCTTTGCCCATGGGAGCTCTTTCAAGTTGGCTCTTGGGTACGTTGGACATGCACACTGCCATTGGAATTTTTGGTTGTTTTTGAACACTTCCCTACTTTTCAGCCCCATAAGACCTTCTTATGAAGTTATATATTTCCTTCCCCAACCCTGGACTCAGCCACTTCTCCAAAGAGATCTCCGCCCTTTTCTTGAAGGATGGTACTAACTTCTCTTTATTATTACTATTTTTTAAATACCTGACTGCAGATAATATGTTAAATGATTTCTTTTTTCTTTTAAAGATTTTTGATGTGGGTCATTTTTAAAGTCTTTATTGAATTTGTTACAATATTGCTTCTGTTTTATTTATGTTTTTAGTTTTTTGGCTGTGAAGCAGGTGGGAGCTTAGCTCCCTGATCAGGGATGGAACCTGCACCCCTGCATTGGAAGGCAAAGTCTTAACCACTGGACTTCTCTTTATTATTTTTAAAGATATCCATTTATATCACTTTCTCTGAGTCCTTCCATTGTCCTTCTAGCTTCAGGAATCCAATTATTTCCCCATTTTTATTTTGATTTGTTTGCTCTTCTCTTTTGTGCCTTCAACAATCTGCCTTACAGATGCTCTGAGATTGAAGTTTCTCATCACATTTGAAGCCCCCTCTCTAAAATCTCTCGCTCTTCTGTCGTCTTTCTACTGAACATCACATCGTTTTCCCCTCTCTGGCACCTCTAGAGCATCAGCTTTATGTTGGAAGGAAAGGAATGGAGAGGAATACGAAGAGAAGGAGTGATCTCAAGCGATCTCCTGGGTGGCATATTATTTTTAATTAATGCCGCTGCCATCTCCTCACTTTCCCAGCCAAATTAATGCAGCAAGAATTGTGTTGGCATCTGTGACAGCAAATGGAGAGGAACAGCAGTTTCAAAGGAGGGGGGTGACTGCCCCCCACCCCCAATCTGGGCACACTCTGGAGCAAGGCACAATCCACACGCAGATTGCCAGAGCTCACCGGGCTATGGGGTGGAACTCGGCGGCTCCCAGGAGCACATGTCCTCCTCCGTGACTGACAGCGATGCCCACTCTGCATCACACAGGGAGACTTTGAAGAAGACTGTTTGCTGATGCGTTCCCTGCAGTCATGTGGGGAAGGCAGCTTACAGGGAGCTTGGGGGCAAGAAATAAGCACCCTAACAGCTGCCATTAGTGTCCAGAAAGAACAGGATCACAGAAAGAGCCCAGTTCTCTGTCTTCACTTCAGCCCAGTTGCCCCTTCCTCGCTCCCCATTCATCAGATCACCACCTCTAAGAAAAGTGATTGTTCTTTGCCTGTGGCTCAGCAAACGGTTCTCAGGGCCCACGCACCCCAGTGTCCATAGTTCTTGCTAGAGATGCAGAGGGGATCAGGACATGATTTCTGGTTCAAGGCAGACAAGATTAGCCTGTGAGCAGATCACATCAGACAGTGCATTATCTTTAGTATATATACCAATGTTCGTGCATTGTTATATGCATAGATTCTGTGGCTTTTATTAATTTTTTATTTTTCAAAAAAATTTACTTTCTGTTTATTATCTTTAAATTTCTAAATGTACATCAACAGATGAATGGATAAAGAAGATATGGAATGTGTATTAATACAATGGAATACTGTTGTTGTTTTGATTGCTAAGTAGTGTCTGACTCCTTTGCAACATCATGGACTACAGCCCACCAGGCTCCTTTGTCCATAGGATTTTCCAGGCAAGAATACTGGGGTAGGTTGCCATTTCCTACTCCAGGGATCTTCATGACCCAGGAATCAAACTTGCATCTCCTGCATTGGCAGGCAGATTCTTTACCACTGAGCCACCAGGGAAGCCCATAATGGAATACTACTCAGCCATAAAAAAGAATGAAATAATATCATTTGCATCAACATGGATAGACATAGAGATGATTATACTAAATGAAGTAAGCCAGGCAGAGAAAGGAAAATATCATATGATATTTTTATATGTGGAATCTGAAAAAAAATGATACAAATGAACTTATTTATGAAACAGACTTACAGACAATAGAAAACAAACTTATGGTTACAAAGGGGAGAGGGAGTGGGGGGTATAAATTAGGAGGTTGGAGTTAATATACATATAGTACTGTATATAAAATAGGTGAACAAAGATCTACAGTATAGCACAGGGAATTATACTCAGTATTTTGTAAAACCCTATAAAGGAAAAGAATCTGAAAGGAATACATACATATATATGTGCACATACACACATATACATACATGTATGTACATACATTTATATATATAAAACTGAATCAATATGCTGTACACCTGAAACTTATATAGGGTAAATCAACTATACTTTAACAAAAATTTTAATTACTAAGCTTATGATTTGTTATCTTTAACTTTCCCAAATAATGTGTGAATACTTCCTTCTTTAAAAAAAAAAAAAAAAACTAAATTAAAACATTACAGAAGAAGCTGAAGTTCTCTCTAACAAGCATACCAACTCCTCCCCAAACCCACTTTTACCTTCTCCTTCCCAAATCCCTAGGCAACCACTGTTTGAGGTTTGTTGCCTATTTTCCCAGAGAGAAGGTATGTTTTTTTTTAAAAGATACTCAGATTCAGGACTGTCTTGTTCAAAACGATACAGCTGACACATCACCGCCACATGGCTCCCTTTCCTTCCCTTCTTTTCTGGCTGTCACTTAGCCTGGGTTGGTGATAAAATTCCAGGCAATACTTGGAATGTGGACAAGCCGAGATGGCTCTTGTCAAAGCAGAATAATCAGAATGGACGAGAAAGGCTGGGCCTGGAGAAGCATGCAGATGTCCCCATTGATGAATCCAGGCTGGACCAGGTCGAGGGGGCTGGACCCGGGAAATGAGCAAAGGCCAGCCATCAGTCACCAAGAGAAACAGAAGCGGCGGGGGGAGCGCACAACTAGAGGAAGGATCCAAACCAGGGTAGAGACATGCAGAAGGAGGAACACGGTCCTCAGGCCTGGGAGGGACAGGAGAAGCAGGGCCCTGAAGATAAAGCCATGGTCTTTGAGCAGAACCTTGGTGGCAGGCAGGAGACCGCATTGTACCCAGGGGAGAGTCCTGCCACGGACTTCTTCTTATACTTTTTATTAATCGTACCCAGACTGAGAAACACAACATCTCCAGGAGCAGAGAAGCCCCCTCTTCTTGTCCCCACTAAAGGACTGAGGTTTTCCTTGGCAACCCTATTCAAGTCTTTTTGTCTTGGTCTCTAAGAACCCCAGAGGGTTCAGCCAGATAGACAGCAGGTAGGTGTGTGTGTGTGCATGTGTGTGTGCGTGTGTGTATTTGTTGGTAGAAAAGAGTCTCCTTTTCTTGTGTAATAGGAACAAGACTTAAGACATTTATGTGCTTTTCTCTTTGGGAGAGAATGGACACATGTATATGTATGGCTGAGTCCCTTTGCTGTTCACCTGAAACTATCACAACACTGTTAACTATACCCCAACACAAAATAAAAAGTTAAAAAAATTTAAAAGGATTTAAAAAAAAAAAGAAATCTAGGTATAATCTGTAAAATCATACAGACTCTAAATTCCAGTGTTCATTGGAGAAATACTATTTTGTGTTTTGTTGAAAAATACTTGACTGAAACAATAAAAAAGCAATAAATTAAAAAATGTTTAAATTAATGTTCTCTTTTGTCCCTCTGCACCCACAACCTGCTTCCTGGTGGACTCAAGGTGTTAGCCCACCTGGGAAGCCAAAAGGCTGGTTCCATGGGGAGGAAATGCGTGAGGACTGTTTGGGCAGGGAGGCAAAGGGAAAGCTTCCTGGAGCTTCAGGACAGTGAGCTGGGTGAAGTAAACAGGAGGGTTGAGAGCAGGCTGTTTCTGGGAAAGGACTGATGTTCTAAATCCCCCAGTTTCCACTTAACACCCCGAGGGTAAGGCCAGCCAGCCAGCTCCTAGAGCTTTAAAAGGATGTTCGAACAGGTGGGAGTAAAGTTAAAGGAAAACTCACTCTTTCTGACCTCAGTGATATGGAGAGTTGAAGCAGAGAGAAAAGAGGAAACAGGCTAGAGACAGAGACTATTAAACAAACAGCCCTGTTTCCCCTTATCTAGATCATCTCTCCAAAATTATAATACACAGAATTAAAGGGGCGCAGCCCCACTGCCCAGCTAGGAAGGCCCTGGATGGGCTGTGGCAGGACTGGCTTGCTCCCCTGAGCTCCCTTGACCGCCTGGTGTATGTACACTGTCTCAGAGGCCATGAGGCCAGCCAGGGGGAGGGGGAGGTGACCCCCAGCAGAGGGCAAGAGCCAGACAGCCCCCACCAGGGCCCAGATGGAAGATGCAGTGAAGACGCAGGGAGGATTCAGCATCAGCAGGAGTGGAGAGGAGGCCAAGGCAGTGGTGATGGGCCTGGGTCCCAGCCCAGCCAAGAAAGATAAGACCCTGAGTTTCAGCCACAGGCACTGGCGTCAGAAACCTGCCGGGCATCCAGAGACAGGATCCTGCCCTGAATGTGCTATGGGTTCCTTGGGGCAGACAGAGGTGCATCCAAGTCATGGATCTTTCTCTTTAGTACAAAAGTGGGGAGGGGGATTGCTGACCTGCTGTGTCTTCTGGGCCGCAAGTCACCGCAGCCTTGCAGGATGGGCCGGGCACACCTGCTCCCGTCCTCCCAGATGTCCTCTTCCTGGAATGAGAGGTACAGAGCCCTCTGGCCCTCTCCCAGGGGCTGCTGTCCTAACACACTCCAGGGACAGGTATTTTGGACAGCTTGGTATTTGGTGGCCTCTCCCAGGCTTGGGGCTCTTGGTCTAGATGAGCCCACTGTGTAGGGCAGCTCCACCAGTGGCCCTCAGTCTCCCAATTGCGTTGCAGGACCAGGAAAGAGAGAGCATCTGTCTGCTTTCTAACAAGTTTCCTGCAGAGCTGCCAGGATGGAGCAGAAGCCAGCCTGAGATGGCTCACTGGGGTGCAGCTGCCTGCCCTTTCGGGACCTGCCAGGTGGGCAGGACGCTTCTGCCTGAGCTAACTTGATAATCACAGGCCACAACACGGGGAAAGGTCCACTCTGAAAGGTGGCTTCCTCCAGAGTCTTCCCAGACCCCAGAGAAGCAGGTGCAAAGGCTCAGGTTCTTCCCCAAGCAAGAACCAACAGTGCGTGTGTGTGTATTCGGTCACTTCAGTTGTGTCTGACTCTTTGTGACCCTGTGGACTGCAGCCAGGCTCCTCTGTCCATGGGATTCTCCAAGCAAGAATAATGGAGTGGGTTGCAATGCCTTCCTTCAGGGGACCTTCCCAACCCAGAGATGGAACCTGTGTCTCCTGCAGCTCCTGCATTTGCAGGCAGATTCTTTACTGCTGTGCCACCAGGGAAGTTCAAACAACCACGGGCCAGTCTAGAAACAGAATGGGCACTGCTGGCTTGGATGGCAGGTGTCCACTCTTTCTGTAGAAGAAGAGATAGGCTCAGACCTCAGGCTGGGGGTGCTAAGTCTGCTTGAACAATCCAAAACCATCCTGATTCCATATAATATTCTCTCTTTCCGTCCTCTTGACATAAAATCAAATGCAATTTCATATTCATATCTTTGAAGGCCTTTTATCTTTTAGGACATCCATGTGCTCAATTTGTGTATCTCAAAACCTTCCCATATCCATAGTTGCTAAGGCTGGGTTAGGTCAGCTGGGAGAGCCTTCAGCATCCAAACTTACTTATCAGATCACATCATAAATCATTTTAATGGGAGAATGTTAAGTGCCATTATCTTACAAAAGCAGGTGGGAAGTGAGTTCAAAGGAAGGAAAGGTGCTATTGGCTTGGGGAATTGGGAAGGTTTTGCATGTCTTCTGACCAGAAGAATTATATATTGACCGATTATACCATGTTGCCTAAATATACACAGAAATTCATTCACTCTGGGGTCATTAAAAGGTCATTGAACTAAAAGTGAAGGCAAGGTACAGTATTTTACAATCTGTAAAATGGGACCTGGTACCTAAAGTTCTCAATTTCTACTGACACTTTCCTATAGAATATGTGAAGAGCATACATTTTTCAACCATCACTTTGGGGTAGTATACGGGTCACATTTCCTGATTTTTTTTCTAACTAAAAAGATAAAACAATCAGGGGCTTCCCTAGTGGTCCAGTTGGTCAGACTCTGCACCCCTAATGCAGGGGACCCAGGTTCGATCCCTGGGTCAGGAAGATCCCCTGGAGAAGGAAATGGCAACCCACTCCAGTATTCTTGCCTGAGAATTGCCATGGACAGAGGAGCCTGGTGGGTGACAGTCCATGGGGTTGCCAAGAGTTGGACATGACTGAGAAACTGAGAACACACATCTGTGGAAACAGCGGCCAGAATGCACATTCCAAGTACCAGCAGGGGTGAGGAGCCCCCAATTGCCTGGGTCCAATTTGCAGGTCTACTGGTGATCATATCCAGTGATGTTTATGAGACATCTCTTGTTAATTTCTCCTTCACCGTGGGAGTGTCTAAACAGCCAGGGAGGCTCCAAGAGGAACACTCCTTAGCTTCCAGGACTGCTTTGTCCTTCCTGCAGGGCTAGCCAGGTTTTACAGGGGAGCTCTGTAGCTTTCCTGTGGCTGGAAGCAAGAGACATTCGAGTCCCAACCCTCACCCAGAGTCTGGATTAAGATCGTGACATCCAGATGTGGCTATCTACATTACTAAGGTGAAAGTGAAGTCGCTCAGTCGTGTCTGACTCTGCAGCCCCATGGTATGTGACCTGCCAGGCTCCTCCATCCATGAGATTTTCTAGGCAAGAATACTGGAATGGGTTGCCATTTTCATCTCCAGGGATCTTCCTGATCCAGGGATCGAACCTGGGTCTTCCACACTGCAGGCGAACTCTTTATTGTCTGAGCTACCAGGGAATCCCTAGACATTATTAAGATGATCAAAGACAATTCCAAGCCAACAGCTGACTGCCAGAGTCTCCATCCTCATTCCTCTCCTATATGTTTTCTTTTTGTGTGAGACTCTGAAGCTATTTGCCCAGAAGTAATTTGTCTCTGAGCTTCCCTGTTTGGCTCGGATGGTTGAGAACCTGCCTACAATGTGGGAGGCCCAGGTTCAATCTCTTCTCCAGGGAAGATTCCCTGGAGAATGGAATGGCTACCCATTTCAGTATTCTTTCCTGGAGAATTCAATGGACAGAAGAGTCTGGGAGGCCACAGTCCATGGGGTCCCAAAGAATTGGACATGACAGAGCAATTAACACTTTGGCTTTGGTTTGTCTCTAGGTACTCCTTCTTGAACTGTCTTTAGGGAGCTTGCTATGTTTTCTGCTCTAATCTCCAAGGGGACTTTCTAGAGGTGTATTAGATCAAAGGTCTCTGCACCCACTTCTGGGGCTGCCTGGAAAGTTAGCTGAGCAGCTGTCTCCCCCTCACATGTGTAAATCTGTGATTTGATTTCATTATCCTGTTTTAGTCTTTGAGCAGCTAAGCTGTTACTGTGGTGGAAACAAGAAAGTGAAATATTCACCCATGTATTTACAGAAGATGTAATAAAATCTAGCCCCAGAGGTCAGACTGTTCATATCCGATGGAAAGTAATACATGCATGGGTGTTAGGATTAAATATATATATCATACTAGGGTTTCAGCTCATTTGCCTAATATATTTGAAAATGACTCAATTTATTGCAAACTAAGATTTAGGAAGCTCAGTTTACAGGTTGACAAATTAGCATTTGTCTGCACATATTTCACTATTTTGCATAATTAATTCCTCCCCGTAGTACACAGGCATTTTCCTCTACAACAAAACCAGCCTATTTCTCGTTCCCTTCCTGTGAGCATCATGCAAATGGTATTGATTCAGAAGATGCATATTCTTTCCCAAAGCATCCCTTGGAACATGACTGAGATTCTCATCCCAATCATTATCAGCTGTTTATTACCCAGCTTCCCAAACCTCATTCACACACACACACACACGAAAAAAAAAATAGAAAAGAAAAAGTTGAGTCATAAGAAACAAAGAAGGTGCTGATGAAATGGATTCTCCTGATTCACATAAACTAAGTGTATCAGCTAGCATTAGGAGGACCAGAGAAGAAAAATGCTAATTAAAACTGGCTTTAACAATAGAGAAGATACACTGATTCATTTGCCTGAAAAAATCTACAGGTAGAAGAGCTGAATAAAGTTTGGAGAAAGAAGTGGCAACCCACTCCAATATTCATGTCTGGACTATTCCATAGACAGAGGAACCTGGCAGGCTATACAGTCCATGGGGTCACAAAGAGTCGGACGTGACTTAGTGGCTCGCCATTACTATAGTGGGTAGCCATTCCCTTCTAAAGGGGATCTTCCCAAACCAGGAATCAAACCTGAGTGTCCTGCATTGCAGGAAGATTCTTCACCCTCTGAGCCATGAGGGAAGCCTAAACAACAACACAACAGCTGAATAATGTCACTAAGGGGTTTTTCTTTTTTTTTGTCTTTCACAATGTTTTCTTCAGAGTTGTATTCTCCTAACGCTGACTCTCTTCTTCATTCTACAATAGCTTTCAAGAGTTGCATAGTTCCAGCAAAAAAAGAAACATGCCATTTTTATTCCCAGCAAAAACCTAAACATCAGTCTAATTGGATGGCTATAATCACATGTCCAACACTGAGCCAATCACTGTGATTGGTCAGTCATATGCTTTCTCCCTCCAACTGGGATGAGATCAGCTTCCTGAAATCAACATGCATCCCCCAACTAAAATTGGAATCTTTCAGGTGGCTCAGATGGTAAAGAATCTGCCTACAATGCAGGAGACCCAGGTTTGATCCAAGGAAGATCCCCAGGAAAACGGAATGCAACCCACTCCAGTATTCTTGTCTGGAGAATCCCATGGACAGAGGAGCCAGGTGGGCTACAGTCCATGGGGTCACAGAGAGTCAGACAAGACTGAGCGACTAACACTTTCACTTTATTTTCAGAAAGAAAGAAGTATTATGGAGAGGGGGTGGGATAGACAAGAAGGCTACCTGTGTGTGTGTGTGTGTGTGTGTGTGTGTGTGTGTATGTATATTTACTAAAGTAGAGACAGATAAATCTGAACTGGAGAAAAATCTGAAATTTTTAAAAAGTATTTTTTAGCACTGTTTCTTTCACACATATGCAGTAAGTCAAATGAGGCCAAGGAATTGTTGGCAGGCACTTGAATGAACAGACATGGCTGGTTGGCAATGATCCTCTCAATCATATATAAGCATACTAGTCTTTCTTGTTTTTTTTTCTATTTTTTTTCATTTATTTATTTATTTAGCTGTATTGGGTCTTAGTTGCACATGGGGGATCTAGTTCCCTAATCAGGGATTGAACCTGGGCCCCCTGCTTTGGGAGCGTGGAGTCTTAGCCACTGGACCACCAGGAAAGTCCCTCTTGCTTCTTAAAGTTATATTTATATAGAGTTTACTCTTTGAAGGCAGGCACACCAGACGTTTTATGAAGTACTGCTCATTGGTTTGTGTTTGAAATCATGAGATCACAGGGGTTGGGGTGGAAATCCTTGGCAACTGAGGCCTTGAGTGGAATAGGAAAGAAGTATGACTGCTTACTGCTCTTCCTTCTCTCTTGTAAAATTCAGCAAAGCAAGGCGTAATGAGCACCTGGCTAAGAAAATCTGTGATGGAGAAAGCACAAAGACAGCAGGTCTAGATTTCTACCAGGGAAGTATTTGAGATCTTATAGCATTGTTGTTTCTCAGTCACTCAGCCGTGTCCAACTCTTTGTGACCCCATGGACTGCAGCACGCTGGCTTCCCTGTCCTTCACTATCTCCTGGAGTTGGATCAGATTCATGTCCATTGAGTCAGGGATGCTATCTGACCATCTCATCCTCTGTTGTCCCCTTCTCATCCTTCCCTAAATCTTTCCCAACATCAGAGTCTTTTTCAATGAGTCAGTTCTCTGCATCAGGTAGCCAAAGTATTGGAGCTTCAGCTTCAGCATCAGTCCTTCCACTTAATATTCAGGGTTGATTTCCTTGAGAATTGACTGTTTTGATCTTGCAGTCCAGGACTCGCAAAAGTCTTATCCAGCACAAGTCAAAAACATCAGTTCTTTGATGCTCAGCCTTCTTTATTGTCCAACTCTCATGACCCTACCTGACTACTGGAAAAACCACAGCTTTGACTAAATGGACTTTAGTCAGCAAAGTGATGCCTCCTACTGGTGCCTCCTACTGGAGCATTTCTCCAAGGATTTATTTCTAAGCATACCCAATCGTCCCACTCCAGTGTTCTTGCCTGGAGAATCCCGGGGATGGGGGAGCCTGGTGGGCTGCCCTCTGTGGGGTCGCACAGAGTCGGACACGACTGAAGCGACTTAGCAGCAGTAGCAGCAGCAGCATACCCAATCGTCATCCCCAGCTCACTCCTTATTTTGTTCTCTATAACTGCCAGTAATTGACTGATTGGTCAGTTTTCTTTTGGTGGGGGTGGGGCGGGAGGGATGCGTAACGGCCATTCACTTCTCTCTGAGGTTCTTTGCACTCCATTACAGAAAAGAATGCAGGTATATAATATCCCTTTAAAAAAAAGTGCCCTCCTTAAATAAATACATCCAGCTTTTCAGGTCAAGTAAGGTTTATTTCACATAATTTGTACCTATTATTTCTTAGTGCGAAGTCAATATTCCACCTGAGTCAAAATTAACTAGGGGAAGGGTTCTTATTAGAAATGGTATTTCTGAGCCTCGCTCTAAAGCACAGTGAAGCAGAAATTCCAGTGAGTTAAGATTTTAGCCAGTTCCCGAGGTGACTCTTAGGCCCATTAAAGTTTGAAAAATAACTGCCTCAGGAAACAGGCAGGGGTTTGGGGGGAAATTGTGGTAAGCTTATCCAGACAGAAGGAGTCTTAAAGGTTTTTAACATAGATATCTCCTGAGCTCTATTGATTTTTAGGCGGAGCTATGTCTGATCCTTCTTAAGCTGTCACTGACTCATTTCTTATGATCCTTCCCTGAAAGTCAGACTAGAACACCAAATTAAGAGGCAGGCCAATGGAACATTTCTATGGGACATCAATCTAAGATTGTTGCTAAAACATCTCTGAAAATAAAGTGGAGAATACCATATTTACTGGAATGCTCTTAGGAAGACCACTGCATATGAGTAGGGAGGAATATTCTGATGAGTTGCTCTGAGAGCAAAATTACTACAAGCTTGTCTAAACAATAAAAATGACAATAATGATAATAATGATGATAATGATAGTCCATGGCCTTCTAAGGAGGTAGAGTGCAGTAAATGCTAAGGCTGTGTGGAATATTTGAGGTATGGACCACAGCTGAATGGTCTGGATGAGAGAACAGGTGAGGGCCCAGCCTGTGATTTTCCATCCCTGCTTTATTACCTATATGATCCGTCATGCTTATAAATAAATGGACCAACAAAAACTCAAATCATAACAGCTTTACGAGACACCCCATTTGTAACCCTCCTGGGAAACCTACTTCAGGATGGCTTGTCAGGACTATCCAATCCTTTTTTTTTTTTTTTTAATAAAGTTTCACTGTCCCCTCCCCCTCCCCCACACTTATTTGGCTGTGCCAGGTCTGTGCATGTGGGATCTAGTTCCCTGACCAGGGATCAAATTCTGGCCCTTTGCATTGGGAGCTTGGAATCTTAGCCACTGGACCACCAGGGAAGTGCCCAATTCTTTGATTTTCCATTTTCATTCTTGGGAATTTTTCCACCAGGTCTCCACTCCCTTGCTCACCAAAAGCAATCCCTCAGACTTCAGAGACCACTGGATTCATGCATTAAAAATAGAAACACAAGCCCCTGAAATTCCAAATAAGAGTTATTTGCATCTCTGAAGAAGCTTCTGATGAGCTTGACAAGCAACCAGAGTTAATGAAAGTCTCCAGGCTTCACACAGCAGTCATCTCAGGTGGTTTCCTAGTCACTGATCCACTCATCACTGGGGCCTTTGAACCTAGCATCCAACCCACAGTAAACTTGTAATGTAAAATACAAACTCTTTGAATTCACAGGAATATTAAAGATTTACCTCTAAGGTTTTCAGGCCATAAAATCCTGTTATTTTTTCCCTCCTGTCTGATGTTGCCCTGTGAAGTGAAGTGAAGTGAAGTTGCTCAGTCGTGTCCGACTCTTTGCAACCCCATGGACTGTAGCCTGTCAAGCTCCTCTGTCCGTGGGGTTTTCCAGGCAAGAGTGCTGGAGTGGATTGCCATTTCCTTCTCCAGGGGATCTTCCCAACCCAGGAATCGAACCCGGGTCTCCGCATTGCGGGCAGACGCTTTACCATATGAGCCACCAGGGAAGCCCGATGTTGCCCCGTAAGCTGCCCCAATGTGTGTGAGAGGTGAGGCCAGCCTGTGGTGACTACTACTCTCCTTTGGGAATGTTCATCTAAGTGTGTTTTTGCATGAATTTCCCCTATATAATTATTTTTATGGGGTATTAGCAGATGTATACCCTTCATTTGCCCAATACTGCTCAACTATCTAAAATAACAAGATGATGCATGCTGCAACAAAGATCAAATATCTCATGTGCTGCAACTAAGACCCAACACAGCCAAATAAATAAATGTTGTTATTGTTCAGTCGCTGTCACTTCCAACTCTTTGCAACCCCATGGACTGCAGCATGCCAGGCTCACCATCTCCCGGAGTTTGCTCAGATTCATGTCCATTGAGTGAGTGATGCTATATACCTGTCTCATCCTCTGTCCCTCCCCTTCTCCTTTTGCCTTCAATCTTTCCCAGCATCAGAGTCTTTTCCAATGAGTCAGCTCTTTGCATCAGGTGGCCAAAGTATCAGACCTTTAGCTTCAGCATCAATTCTTCCAATGAACATCCAGGGTTGATTTCCTTCAGGATTGACTGGTTTGATCTCCTTGCAGTCCAAGGGGCTCTCAAGGATCTTCTCCAGCACCAGAGTTTGAAAGCATCAATTCTTCAAAAAATAAAAAATGAAATACAAGATGAGCCCTCATCACTGAGTTCTATTTAGGGATTTACTAAGTTTCTAGTTCAATATAGAAACTTGAGCACATGGTGATACTTCCACATTCTTCGAAGTTTACATTGAAATTGCACATCCATGAACACACCCTACAGCAGAGCAGGAGAAAAGAAATAAATACCATCAGAAACTCTTTAAATTTTGAGGACTGTTTGGAGGATACAGTATAATCTTTATGTATCACAGAGAAAAACTAGAAGAAACCACAGCCCAAGGCATTGAAGTTAAACATCAGTCTTCTCAGAGGAGTCCAGAGAAAGTTCCTGTTAGCATCCCCAACTGTGAGCTTGGGCCAGAGGACATCTTCAAGGTTTTAACTGAAGAACTGCATTTTAAAGACCAAGTCTTTAATATGGGTCCTGTGCCCTTGAACAGAGTTGCTGGCCGCCACGGCTTCTTCCTTCAGGTAGAAAGCTGAAAGCTGCTTTCTAGAGAACATAGGATCATTGTATGTTATCATCTCTCATCTTCCTGTGGGTTGACTGGGCTCAGGTCAATGGTCTGTCTCTCGTAGGGTTGGAGGGGAGGGCGGGCGAGGAGAGGGGTGCAGGAAGGTGGAGTCATCTGAAAGTTCCTGGGCAGGAAGGCATGCACATGACTTGGGGGTCTAGGGCCTGGTCAGGCATCCATCTCTCCAAAAATCTCTCCACGTGACTAGTGCTGGCTTCCTTACGATATGGTCATCTCAAGGGAGCTGGACTTCTTACATGCCCCATCTGACTTTCCCCAGACCTCATGCTCTAAGAAACAGGAAGTGACAGCTGGCCCAGACCCAGAACTGATTATGTCTCTTCAGTTAATAGTCTATGGATCCAAGTCATCATAGATCCCTACAGACTCAAGGAAAGTGAAGATCAAACTCACCTTTCAGTGGGAAAAGTGAGCAAATGATTTGTACCCATCCTACCCTAGGAGAGCTCCTGGTGAAAGTGTTGGGGATCTCAGAGAACCAGCAAAACTGAAGCACTCAAGGGCTCTGTGCTCAGAGGCCTTTGCACCGACAGTGACGGAGGTCCCTAACCTGCTTTCTTATTCCTAGTCCCTGAACATTAAAAGAGAGCCTGCCTATAATTATGCCTGCTGACTGAAACCTCACATTTGGTCCTTCTTTATAAGATAAAGGCCTATTATGAAAGAGACATACACACTGCTGAGAAAATGCACACCAATTATCTTCACATATCAAAGTAGCTTGTTAGTAAAAAAATGGGGTGAAGCGCTTGCAAACAAAGATTGCAAGGTATTTTAAAAACTCAAAAGCATGAAAGAAAAAGAGAAGGATTAGTAAACACAACTAAATAATCCCAGAGGCAGAAAAAAAGAGATAATCCAGGAAAAATGATGAGAACTATTTGAAAATATTCTGATTCCTGCCTACAGGTTTGGGCAGATGCTGTAAACACAAATTAAGAACAGTTTCTTTTGAAAAGGTATCAATCAGAACGCAAGAGAGAATTTTCCAAAGTGAAGATATAACTGCAAAAGTAAAGATTTCACTAGATAAGCTGAATAGTAAATTGGACAGAGATTAAGATTAAGTTTTTGATCTGAGAAATAAAATCAAAGAAGAAATCTCTCAGAACTGGGAGAAAAAGATAAATAAAATATATGGGAAAAGTTAAGAAACACACATGTCAAATCTAGGAGGCCTGACAGCAATCTAATAGACTTCTTAGAAGGAGAAAGCAGGAGCATAAGAAGATAAAACATAATTACAGACATTAAAGAAAAAAATAAAAGTTTCTGAGATGAGAGTGGATATGACTCAATACTGAGCCTCTCCTGAGTATGGAGAAGAATAAATGAGGAAATAACTCACATAGAGATGTATCCTGCTGAAATTTCCTAAGTCAAAGCTTTAAGACGATGTCTCTAATGCTTCCAGAGAGAAAAGAGAGGTTGCTCCCAGAGAAAGCTAAGCATGTTAATACATACTTCTGGTCAGCAACACCAAGTCATGGTAAAGGAGCAATATATTCAAACTTCTATGGAAAAACAGTTTTGGAATTCTATACCCAGCTAAGCTATTAATTAAATGCAGAGATTAAAGCAAAGAAAGAAAGGAAAGGAAAGATGTTTATGGCCAAACAAGTGTATCACCTGTATTTCTAAAATGTGAAAATATTGTTCATCTTAAAAACTGCAGAACAACTGTGGCAATAAGGATGGCATGATACACACATTAAAGATGCAGTTGAGCATCATTTAGAAGTAGAGGAAGCAAGTCAGAAAGAGAAAAACAAGTCCTGTACATTATTAACTCATATATGTGGAATCTAGAAAAACAGTACAAATGAACCTATTTCCAGGGAAGGAATAGAGATGCAGATTAGAGAACAGACACATGGGCACAGGGAGGAAAGGAGAGGATGGGACGAACCGAGAGAGCAGCATTGGC
>NW_011494752.1:13259977-13269449 GCF_000754665.1 Bison bison bison
ATGTAAAACAGACAGCTGCTGGGAAGCTGCTGAACAGCACAGGGAGCTCAGCCTGGTGCTCTGTCACCTAGAGGGGTGGGGCCGGTGGGGGGGCGGGTGGTAAGGAAAAAGAGGGAGGTCCAAAAGGGAATCTAGGTATACATATAGCTGATTCACTTTGTTATACAGCAGAAACGAACACAACGTTGTAAAGTAATTATATTCCAGTAAAAAAAAGAAGTAGAGGAAGCAAGAAAGACATTAACAGACAGTACACTGGAGTGGGATGCTTGGAAATTACCAAGAAAAGATGGATAAATGTAATTACCCAAACTTTTAAAAGTTTAAAACAACAAAAATAAGTTTGAAATTCATATCGCAAACCAGAAAAAGATTTCTACCACATGTGACAACAGACTAATATCCTTGGTATGGAAAATGCTTCTGTAAGACAATTTAAAAAAATGGAATAGAAATGGAAAAATGGCAAATATCATGAATAGGCAAGTCACAAAGGAAAGAAAGAAATGATGCCAGATAAAAGGTGGCTGAATGTTTGTGTGTCCCCTTGAAACACACAGGTTGAAATGCTACACCCTCCCAAACATGATGGAATTAATACGTGGGGTGTTTGGGAGGTAATAAAGTCAGGAAGGTGGACATCCATGATGGGATTTGCATCCTTAAAAAGGAGACTCCACCATAGCACAGCTGTATAGCATGGGAAACTATACTCAGTATTTTTTAATAACCTATAAGGTTATAAGGGCTTCCCTAGTGGCTCAGACAGTAAAAAAAATCTGCCTGCAATGCAGGAGACCCGATTTGACCTCTGAGTCGGGAAGATCCCCTGGAGAAGTGAATGGCTACCCACTTCAGTATTTTTGCCTGGAGAATTCCATGGACAGAGGAGCCTGTCAGGCTACAGTTCACAGGATTGCAAAGAGTTGGACATGATTTTTATATATATAAGTACATGTGTCTGCCTAATAATTATCACATTTATTCCTCATTATGACCTCCTGAAAAAAAAAAAAACCAGCTTGCTTAGAGATCAGACATGAGCATACTCTGAACATCCATCGACTTTGTTTTTCCCATTGGCGTTTCCAACCACCCACTCCCCATCCCTTCAGTCACACCTTGGGCCAGTTGTATCACTTTCTGGGTGTCAAAATTCCATCCAGTTTAAGGCTTTACTCAAATCTCCTATTTTAAATTCTTTATCTCATCCAAAATCAGCTTTGGGTCCTTACTGTGGTGGATGTGGGGCCACTGTCTCCTCCCAGATTCTCTTTCCCCACCACATTTCCAGTCTTCATTCCCCTAGGAGGGCAGAGAGGAAGGAGAGGGACATTGGAGATGACTTGACATAGCTGTGAAGCAACCTGGTCTCGCTGAGTCCACCTCATTCCATCTGGTGTTTTTCAGTTTCCAGAAATGTGCTGGCATCTGCGTAGATTTAGGCAAGGTTTTCCTGGGATAGTGTGCAACTTCACCATTGCCTCTATTTTTAAAAATATTTATTTATTTATTTTGGTCACGCCGGGTCTTAGTTGTGGCACATGGGATCCAGTGGGATCTGCTATCCTTGTTGCAGCATGCAGGATCTTTAGTTGTGTGATGTGGGATCTAGTTCCCTGACCAGGAGATCAAATCTGGACCCCCTGCATTGGGAGCACAGAGTCTTAGCCACTGACCCGCCAGGGAAGTCCCCATCATAGCCTCTCTCATCACTGACCTCTTCCGTGTTTCCCTTTGCCCCTGCCAGTGGTCCACACCCTCTACCTTGCTCCCAGTGGGTTTCACCATTTTGCCAGGCTGAGCCCAGAGTGCATCCACAGCTTTTGCCTACTCTTCTAACTTGGGCAGTCTTCTGTGTGATGCCCTAGGATGGCGAGGTGCCTCTTCGCACTCCTGGGGGACCCTGGAGGTCTGGGGTGCAGCCCCTCTATCCTCTGGTGGGCACATGAGACCACAGTCCCTACTGTCCATCTGCTGAGAAGGCTTCTCCCACAAGCTTTGTGCCTTTAGAAGTGCCCATAGAAGGGGGTGTCTGTCACTGAGCTCATATCACTCCCAGGGACATGATCACATTCTCCCAAGAATTGTGTCATGATGCCCTGCTCCATGGGTAGCATCCAGCCTGGGAATGGTACACCTTTCTCTCCTTCTCCTGGGACTGGTGATCTCTCCCAGGGATGCCCGAGGAGCTGTCTTCCCTACCTCTCACTGGGTCTCACAGTTACTTGCACAGGAAGGAAATAAGCTCCCTGCACCCGTGAGAAGGAGGAGTAATCACCACCCCTCACCACCACCCAGCCTAGACACTACTTCAAACTTCTGACCATTTTCCTGCCCATTCTCTTTTTTTAAATGTATTTATTTTTAATTGAAAGATAATTTCTCAGTGTGTATGCCCAGCAGTGGGATTCCTGGATCATAAGGCAGTTCTATTACCAGTTTTTTAAGGAATCTCCACACAGTTCTCCATAGTGGCTGCACTAGTTTGCATTCCCACCAACAGTGTAAGAGGGTTCCCTTTTCTCCACACCCTCTCCAGCTTACTCAGCCATTAAAAAGAATACATTTGAATCAGTTCTAATGAGGTGGATGAAACTGGAGCCTATTATACAGAGTGAAGTAAGCCAGAAGGAAAAACATCAATACAGTATACTAACGCATATATATGGAATTTAGAAAGATGGTAACAACAACCCGGTGTACAAGACAGCAAAAGAGACACTGATGTATAGAACAGTCTTATGGACTCTGTGGGAGAGGGAGAGGGTGGGAAGATTTGGGAGAATGACATTGAAACATGTAAACTATCATGTAAGAAACGAGTCGCCAGTCCAGGTTCGATGCACAATACTGGATGCTTGGGGCTAGTGCACTGGGATGAACCAGAGGGATGGTATGGGGAGGGAGGAGGGAGGAGGGTTCAGGATGGGGAACACATGTATACCTGTGGCGAATTCATTTTGATATTTGGCAAAACTAATACAATTATGTAAAGTTTAAAAATAAAATAAAATTTAAAAAAAAAGAAAAAAAAAGAAAGATAATTGCTTTACAGTATTGTGTTGCTGTGTCTGTGCTAAGTCACTTCAGTACTGTCTGACCCTTTGCGACCCTATGGACTGTAGCCCATCAGGCTCCTCTGTCCATGGGATTCTCGAGGCAAGAATACTGAAACAGGTTGCCATGCCCTCCTCCAGGGAATCTTCCTGACCCAGGAATTGAACCCGAGTCTCTTAGGTCTCCTGCATTGGCAGGCGGGTTCTTTACCATTAGCACAACCTGGGAAACACAATATTTTGTTGGTTTCTATCAAACATCAGCATGAATCAGCCATAGGTTTACCTACGTCCCCTCGCACTTGAACATCCCTCCTGCCTCCCTCCCCATCCCACCCTCTAGGTTGTTACCGAGCCCCAGTTTGAGTTCCCTGAGTCACACAGCAAATCCCATTGGCTATCTGTTTTACATATGGTAACGTATGTTTCTTTGCTAACAGAGGTCCGTCTAGTCAAAGCTATGGTTTTTCTAGTAGTCATGTATGGATGTGAGAGTTGGACTGTAAAGAAAGTTGAGCGCCCAAGAATTGATGCTTTTGAACTGTGGTGTTGGAAAAGACTCTTGAGTGTCCCTTGGAGTGCAAGGAGATCCAAACAGCCCATCCTAAAGGAAATCAGTTCTGAATATTCATTGGAAGGACTGATATTGAAGCTGAAACTCAATATTGAAAGCTGAAGCTCAAACCCAATATTTTGGCCACCTGATATGAAGAACTGACTCATTGGAAAAGACCCTGATACTGGGAAAGATTGAAGGTGGGAGGGGAAGGGGACGACAGAGGATGCGATGGTTGGATGGCATCACCGACTCAATGGACATGAGTTTGAGAAAATTCTGGGAGTTGGTGATGGACAGGGAGGCCTGGTGTGCTGCAGTCTATGGGGTCGCAAAGAGTCGGACACAACTGAGCAACTGAACTGAATGTGTTTCCGTGTTACTCTCCACTCTGCCCATCTTTTTTTTTTTTTGCTATATCTCCTGCTCACACACTTCAGCACGTCAGAGAGTTTCCAATTGTGCCCAGAGAATCTCCAAACCTCAGGACATCACCCAGCTCCCAGGCTGGGTCCTGCCTGCCAGTACCACCTTGCAGCTACCCATGGCTGTACCAGGGATTTCTAAGGCAGGCTGTGGGGCTGTGGAAGAGAAAAGCCACACCCACCTCGGAAATGTCGGACTATTTTCTTGACTATGGCCATTCATGTGCTGAAAATGGTTTCATTCAGATTTTGTTTTCACCTCTCTTTACATTTGAAAAGACAAGAGCATTAATTAACATATATGACTCAATGGAAACACATAAATAGAAATCATAACAAAAGGCTAACCTTTAAAGGGTTCAAATTTAAAATCTCTGAGAAAGCAAGTGATTATTTTATTGATGTAGTTTTTCTACCAACTCTCAAAACCTGCAGGTGTTAAATTAGCTGCACAAGAATTTCTCTCTGCTTCCGAGTCTGCAGTAGAAACATGCTAATGAGAATTAGAGGAAATTAATGGGAGAGGGCCTAGGAGGCCACAGGAGAAGTTCAGCACAGCTTCCTGTGTGGTAAATTTTCAGAAAAGCTGCTGTAATTTATCACGACCCTGGACCTTATAAAAGCAGAGATATCAATTTGTTGACAAAGGTCTGTATAGTCAAAGCTATGGTTTTTCCAGTAGTCATGTACATATGTCAGAGTTGGTCCATAAAAAAGGCTGAGCACCAAAGAACTGATGCTTTTAAACTGTGGTGCTGGAGAAGACTCTTGAGAGTCCCTCGGACAGCAAGGAGGTCAAACCAGTTAATCCTAAAGGAAATCAACCTTGAATTTTCACTGGAAGGATTTGCTGAAGCTGAAGCTCCAATGCTTTGACTACCTGATGCAAAGAGCTGATTCATTGGAACAGACCCTGATGCTGGGAAAGATTAAGGGCAGAAGGAGAGAGAGGCGACATAAGATGAGATGGTTGGATGGCATCACCAACTTAACAGACATGAGTTTGAGCAAACTCCGGGAGATAGTGAAGGACAGAGGAGCCTGGTGTGCTGTAGTACACGGGGTGGCAAAGAGTGGGACATGACTGAATGACTGAACAGCAAGGGGCTTATAAGTAAAAACAAAAAAAAACAAAAAGCATGCAAAGCTACAGCCTTAACCAGTGCCCTTTTCCTAACACACGATTCTAAAAAATGCTAAAGATAACGTCAGTTTCAAAACAGCTATGGCCAAATCCACCTCTAAAAACTACAACAATAAAACAGGAGCAACTGTGAAGCAGAACCCGTACGCTAGAGTTCCCAAAACTAAACAAACAGAGAGCAAGACTGATGTTAATGGTGATGGTGATATAATTATTATATAAATTTTGACTGCAGTATGAAAGATGGGGCAAATGCCACATGTTTAGCAAGCAAAAGGTTCAGAGTTTATTTGGTCCAAAAGTCTCATTTTACAGATAAAGTAACTGAGGCCCAAGACATTAAGATTGTTAGGTAGTTAGAATAGGGAAAAGGAGTCCAAAGTGGCGGTGGCTAAAAGACAAGGAAGGGAAAAGCCCGCGAAAATAGAACAAAGGAAGGTCAAAGGAAGGTCCGAGGGCTGGAGTGAAGACCTCAGGAAGAACAAACAGCACTCCTGGCTAAGCCCAATTTGCATAGGGCAGGCCCAGGGGGAGGGAAAAAAACATATAAAAGGAGGAGCCAAAGCGCTCTTTCTCTCTGTCTCTCTCTCTATTCCCTCTTATTTTTCTGGTGCACGCTAGCGCGCTCCTCCACTGTCTTCCCTTCTTCAAGGATGGATTCTCCTGCTATCTTCTAAAAAAAAATAGAGCTGTAACACTGATTTGTCTAAGAGCTATGACATGGTTTGTTCAAGACCCGAGAGCTGTGACGTGCCGAGGGCTTTAATGTCCGTCGCCCCAAATCATTGTTTTGACGAGACAAGAACCGAGAAACATACACTCGCCTGACAAGATGATACTTAATTTTGTGAAAGTGTTAGTCGCTCAGTCTGGTCCACCTCTTTGCGGCCCCATGGAGACCACCAGACTCCTATGTCCATGGAATTCTCTAGGCAAGAATACTGGAGTTGGGTGCCATTCCCTTCTCCAGGGGACCTTGAATTCATACCTAGATGTCAAGTTATATTGATGGTGATACAGACATTGCCAGGAATGTTAATATTAGCTCTGATCCTGGTCCACGGATGTCAATGACCAAAACGGTGATGTAAAAAATTAATAATCAGAATCCTCAATTAAGTAGAGTCAGGAGACCAGCAGGGGGAGCCCTCATGCCCTGTGAAGACAGCAGAGCCCAAGGGGAAGAAGAAAGACTTCTCTCCTTTCCTGGCCAGGACTCAGCCAATGACAAGACAGGAAAAACTACCTACTGACACCCTCCCAATTTCCTTTCCCCTCTGTAAAAGCATTCTCCTCCCCTTGCTTGCCATGGTGGCTGACCCTGAATTGCAATTCTCTGCTGATCTCAAATAAACCCATCTTTGCTGGAGAAATTCTGTTTCAGGTGAACGTGCGTGCTGTTATGCCAGTCATGTCTGACTCTTTGTGAAACCATGGACTGTAGCTTACCAGGCTCCTCTGTCCACGGGATTCTCCAGGCAAGAATACTGCAGTGGGTTTCCATTTCCTTCTCAAGGGGATCTTCCCAACCCAACAATCAAACGTGGGTCTCCTGCATTGCAGGCAGATTCTTTACCATCTAAGCCACCAGGGAAGCCCCAAACTGGCTCCTAAAAGATAAAGTGTTTCGGTCTTTCCTGGTGGCCCAGTGGTGAATACTGTGTTTCCAATGCTGGGGGCTCAAGTTCAATCCTTAGTCAGGGATCTAAGATCCCACAAGCCATGCAACATGGTGAAAATTAAAAAAAAAAAAAATTAAAACAAGAAAAGTGTGGGAAGAGTTGGAAACGATGAACAAAAAGAGTTTTAACACAGGGGCTCTGGGAAATGGGAAGTGAGTCCAGTTGACAGAAAGGCTGAACACTCAGCTGGATCTAAGCTGCATTTGTATAACCTTCTGCACCTCACTGGTGATTTTGTTCTTCATGTTGAAAATGATGGAGAGGCAATGGAGGAGCTTTTCGTAGAATGAGTGAGATTGGATTTCTGTTTTAGAAAATGATTCTGTTGGTATTCCAAAGGATGGATGGCAGGGGTGGAGAGTCTAAAGGCAGGAAGATCAATGTACCAGCAACTGAAATAGTAGAAGCAAGAAATAAATGCCCAACCAAAGCTGTGCTGGTAGGGATGGAGAGGAAGGCTGGGTTCTGAGTGATGTGTCCAGAACTGACAGGACCCCTGAGGATTTCGTGGATCACTGGGCAGCTCTGACTTCCAGTGAGTGTGCCGGTGATGCTCTGTTTAAAGGAATGCTCACAGTGATGATGAAGCCGAACCCCACTTCCTCTCTGTGTTCCAGCATTGACTGCTGGTCTGACTGTTGAAGATCGAACTTGTTTCTGTTTCTTCTTGGCCCTTTACCAGGTATGCTCAGCTCCAGATTATTGTATAGCTGGATTCTCCTCCTTCCGGTCCTGTTAGAGCAGAATTATGTCCTCCCAAAATTCACAAGTTGAAGTCCTGACACCTACTATCTCCGAATGTGAGCTTATTTGGAGACAGAGTCATTGTAGATGCAGATAATTAAATTAGGATGAGGCCACACTGGACTAGGGTGGGCCCTAATGCAGTATAACTGGTGTCCTTATAGAAAGGGGCAATTGGGGAATACATGCAGATGGGGAGAATGCCACGTGAAGATGGAGGTGGAGGTTGGGGTGGTACTTCTTCTAACCAAAGCATGGCAAAGACGGCCTGCAAACCACTGCCGAATTCTTGATCTTGAACTTCTGGCCTCCAAAACTGTGAGACGTTACATTTCTACTGTTTAACCCCCACTTCAGTCTCTGGTACTTTGTTACAGCAATTCCAGGTCTCAGTTCAAACTATAATCCCTGGGGCAGGTTGACCATGAAATAGGAAATCATGCTCCCTCATCACATTCCTTTGCTTTATTGTTTCCATAATATTTAGCATGGCCTTAAGTTCTCTGATGGCTCACATGGTAAAGAATCTGCATGCAATGCAGGAGACTCAATCCCTGGGTCAGTAAGATCCCTTGGAGAAGGGAATGGCAACCCAGCTCAGTATTCTCACCTGGGACATCCCATGGACAGAGGAGCCTGGCAGGCTACAGTCCACGGTATCAAAAAGAGTTGGACAGGACTGAGTGACTAACATTCTCTTTCACCTAAGCCATCCTGTTAATGTATTTATTTGTTTATTCCCCCCATGCCAGCCATGCTGTCTTCTGCCACCCTTAGAATGTATGGTCTGTGCCCCTGGGGGATGCTACTTGCACTTTGCTGCATCTCCAGGTTTTAGAACAATCCAGCAATACCAGACAATCGATAAATGTTTCATTGAGTGGATAAATAGACAATCATCGGTGTTGACATTAAAGCTAACTCTAATGTCAATTACAACTCTAGCATTCTCGTCTGCCCTCTAGGATGTTAGATCTGGGATGTGTGTCTTTGAGGGGAGAATCACCTGGAGGCTCCTTCACTCCAGTGTCTGGGGTACGGGGTGACTTAAAGAGCAGTGCTGCCACCAGACCACCTGTGTGGGTCTCCCTAGGTGACCTTGCTTCCTCACTGCCGGGCAGCCTCTGCTTAGCTGAACTTAGAGGGCAGCCTAGGACTCCAAATATGAGTGCTCCAGAGAACGAACTAGAAACAGCATCACCTTTTATGCTCCAGCCTCAGAAGTCACACAATGTTCAGAAAATACAGTTGGCCACAGATCCCAATTCAAAGCCCGAGTCTTGGGTCTTGTTCCAAGAGATTCTGATTTCTGTATCTCAGTTCAAGACTGGAAGACCTTTGTGGGGATCCCCGGAATGCACATACTTTTAAAAAAATATTTATTCATTTATTTATTTGGCTGTATCAGGTCTTAGTTGCAGTACACAGGGATCTTTCATGTTCATTGCCACAAGTGGGATCTTTACTTGCCTGCCCAGGGGTGGAACCTGGCCTCCTGCAGTGGAAGTGTCTGAACCACCTGACCATCGGGGAAGTCTCCACATCTAGGTTGAAATGCACAAGCCAGTTCACTGTTGTGCTGTCCCCAGAATGGAAAATGTAGAGAGATACAAGAAGCCCAAATGGTTCCTAAATCCATATAAACAAGCTTTTTAATAAAACAATAGACATTGAGATTTAAAATGACCATAAATTTTAAAATAGCATTGGAAAAATACTATGGAATGAAAAAAAAAAACCTACACCAAATTTTATGCTCTTACTAATACAACTCTTTCTGCCTAATAAAATTCTTCCAGTCCTAAATCAAGAATTCATAGTAAATTCCTTTCCAATAAGACAGACTTTCTTGAGGGTATACT
>NW_011494752.1:13269549-13275645 GCF_000754665.1 Bison bison bison
GAGGGTATACTTGTCCTTTCTGAAATCACTCTCCTCCAGTTGCTTTATAAAAAAATCTGTTTATTATCTTTAGCCGAACTACACAGCTTATAGGATCTAAGCTCCCCTGCACGGGGACTGAACCCGGGCCATTAGCAGTGAAAGCATGGCATCCTAATCACTGGACCATCAGAGAATTCCTTAGTTGACTTTTTTTTTTTTCAGAATAGCTACCTGAATTCTCACCTTAGCTTTTGGGTTAATACAGGTTTTTCTTGCTCTTTGTTCTCTGATTCATATGCACCCCCTGTCCTTCAGACAGTCAAGACACCCCACACCAATACTACCTCTCTGATTACAGTCCCTCGGATTATCTTATTTTGAATTTGGCCTTTTTTTGTAACAAGTTATGGGCTTCCCAGGTGGCGCTAGTGGTAAAGAACCCGCCTGCCAATGCAGGAGACATAAGAGACTCAGTTCGATCCCTGTGTTGGAAGATCCCCTAGAGGAGGGCATGGCAACCCACTCCAGTATTCTTGCCCAGAGAATTCCACGGACAGAGGAGCATGGAGGACTACAGTCCATGGGTCACAAAGAGTAGGACACAACTGAAATGACTTAGCAGGCACACATGCCTGCTACAGGTTATAAACCAATCCCAAATCAACCTGCAGGCCTTTGTAAGAAATTATAATGGCTGGCATCACATAAAAAAATTTTTTAAGTGCTGTTAATTCCTTGAAAAGATTTGAACCATAGATTTCTTTCCATAAAGTGTCTGCCTACTCACCCCCCTCTCTACCATTCTTAATCTTGTGGACATAGTCTGAACATAGCAGTGAAGACCGTAAGATTTAGAATGGATTCCCTACAGTTTGGTAAGAGCTCTGGGCCATGGACCACGCTTCCCAGGTGGCCCAGTGGTAAAGAACCTGCCTGTTGATGCAGGAGATGCAGGAGACCTGGTGTTCAATCCCTGGGTAGGGAAGATTCCCCTGGAGAAGGAAATGGCAACCCACTCCAGTATTCTAGCCTGGGAATTCCCATGGGTAGAAAAGTCTGGTGGGCTACAGTCCATGGGGCCACAAAGAGTTGAACAGGACTGAACATATGCACGCACTGGGCCGGATACCACCAGTTACTGATACCAGTTTTTAGGGGACTCAGGTAGATTCACAAAGCTCTGGAGATCAGAGCAGGGAAAGGAAAGGAGCTGGGTCAGTTCTGAGACAATTTGGAGGGAGGGGGATACAGGATCAGAGAGCAGACACACTCTAGGGACCAGAAGAGGCAGAGCTGAGCAATAATGTCTGTTAGCAGAGTTGCAGCACAGCAAGGGAGAAGGAGAATAGAACCAGGTAGCCAGGGAAGTCACAAGTGGTCCTTCTATGGACAAGAAGCCTTTGGAATGTGGCCCCCTGTCTTTAGGGAGTAGCTGGGGAGTCCTCGATGGTTCGGGGTGACTTGGAGGCTGATGCTGGTGGTGGAGACTCAGATCATGTGGATGTTGGGACCCGTCTCTGCAAGACAACCTGGGCTGGGTGTCCTTAGGCTGCCCTGGGAGACTCAATGCCGGATGGCCAGACTCAGAGCCCACAGGTTTCCCTCGTCCTCTGCTTTGGTCCCAGATGATGGACTCAGGAAGGAGAGATCCTCCTGGGCTCTAGAGAGGAGGGTGGGGAGTGGGGGTGGGTGGGGGGGTTGCATTCCTGAGTCACTTGCAGGAAGCTGCCCTTTGGGAAGCTAATTAGTACTTGGTTGTTTATGATAACAATTGTCATCGTGATTACTTACATGAGGAATACCTTCGGCAAATCTGTGTCGTGTTCTTCTCTATTGTGGCAGTCTTCCTCATTTCCCTCTTTTCTTTTCCAAGAAGCCTCATCCACCTGCTTTCCACCTTCTCCTTCTCTTCTTCCATTTCCTCCTTTTCTCCACCCTTCCTGCTTAGAATAATTGAGTCACAGGACACTGGAGGCGAAGGGAAGTCGAACCAAGACCACCTTGTCAAACCTGGCACCTTTGCACCCCAAGCAAACTGCATCCAGAGACAGGAGGTGACAGCTGTGGCCATGCGGCTGGCTGGTGACAGATCCGAGCTGAATACCCAGCACTCCTGGGGCCATCTGATGTTCTCTGTGTTGCTCTGAACAGCTGCATCTTCCTGTTTTCCTTTCTTCTCACTGCCTGCTTGTCTCCCTCCTCCTTCTGACTCTAAGAATGAACGATGGGTACGCTCCTGAGAACTCCCAGAACAAGGAAAGCTATGTGTTTGTAGTGTGAAGAGCTTGTAAGTGGCAAGAACTGCAGGCCAGAACCAGCCTTCCGAGGCCCCTGTGGGCTCTGTGCCCAGGCGTGTCCCAACAGAGATCCACATCTCCTTTCCCCTCCTGGAGGGGTCATTGTGACTGGCAGAGTGAAAATTGGTTGTTTGGTGATGGCTCAAGCCAGGAGCCACTGAATCCCAACTGTCAGTTACTGACATTATATTGCAAATAGCAGCGTCCCTGCTGCAAATGAAGCTGCTGATGAAACCCTGGATTCCAGCGGAGAGCCTCCAACTGCGTGTGAATTGTCTGTAGGCATGCACACCGCTAGCCTGGCCCTTTCCCATTATTTGTTTTTCCTGTCTTTGCCTGGGTCATGGTCGATGCTGTGGATCATCCCAGCAACCCAGCTCTACAGGCCAGAGTCACAGAAATCCCAGCCTCTACAGCTCCTTCTCTGTGTGGTACACAAAGAAGGACTCCTAAAAATGCTTGAATTAAAAGGAAGCCCAGCAATCACCTATTCTTTTATTTGACAGATAATGAAATCAAGGCTTGGGCTTCTCTGGTGGTTCAGACAGTAAACAATCTGCCTACAATGCAGGAGACTGGGGTTTGATCCCTGGATCGGGAAGATCCCCTGGAGAAGCGAATGGTTACCCACTCTTGTTTTCTTGCCTGGAGAATTCCATGGACAGAGGAGCCTGGAGGGCTACAATCCATGGGGTCGCAGAGTCTGATACAATTCAGCGACTAACACTCAGTCATACTTGAAAATAAAGAGCTTCAGGACAAAGACTTCTCCTCTCTTTGGGAAATACCCAAGAGAAACTTAGAAATTTTGGATTTTGTTCTAGAACAGACCCATGACCATTGATCAGTTTTGTTTATAGACGAGAAGAAAACCACAAAGTTGTGGGTTACTTGGCCAGTTGTAAGATTGAACGGTTTGTACTCGTTGGAATGTCAGTGTCTGGATTGTGTCTCCTTGGCTTCATTTAGGAAAAGCCCTGACGACCCTGGAGTGAAGTCTAAAGACCCCTTGCTTTTCTTCGTTTGCGTCTCCATGGTGCCCCTGCATCCCCTTTGAGCCGCTTATTCTAGCGTTATATCACCATAATTAACATTGCCGTGTGGAAATAACAAGCATGGAGGAAACCAGGGGAGAGAGAACTCAGGTACTAATGAGCACATCAATTACAATAATGATAAACTTACCGTCATCCCAACTATTGATCTTCGCATCACTCAGCTGTTGATTTTGCAAACGAGCAGACGGAAAGGGAAAATCTGCTATTATCCTACCACCCATTTAATTACCATTAACTTTCAGGTGTACGTTCTTTGAAGCTTTATGCTGTCCATATGTTCGACATGATTTTGATCATATGTTATAGTGCTAATTGTACAGACTTATTGTTTGAAATTCCACCTATTTTCTGACATGAAAAGGAGTAGATACCCTCTGTAGACAACTTTGGAAAGTACAAAAATAAAATGAAGAAAACTTTAAAACCATCCAAATGTCCATCACTTAGACGTAACATCCAAATGTCTATCACTTAGATGTTAGCACTGGGTGAATAGCAGATAGTATTAAAAATCTTTGTTGTCTTTTCTGATTGTAACAGGTTTATAATCAGGTTACAACGGGTTTATAATCATATTCAGACAACAAAAATAAATAAAGCCAAAGGTGAAGTCCCTTGCTGTACACCCTGCCCCCCAATAACCACTGATAAGAGCATTCTGTCTATTCTCTCAGAATTTTTCCTAAGCATAGACATATACGCTTATTTCTCTACTAAGTTTTTACAAAATTGGATTACAGTATATCTTCACTTCTTCCATCTTTTTTTCATGTTTTTGTATTTAGCACCATGATGTGTCAACACACCTATTTATTTTAGAAAGGTTCCAACTGTTTCATATTTAGGTTTCTTCCCATATTTCTATTATCAACAAACCTGTATCTTCATATTTGCTTAAGTATCTTTACCTTTACCCGTGTATCTTCATATTTGCTTAAGTATCTCTGTAGGAATCATAGGTTAAAAGGCTTACAATTTTAATGTGTTGGAAAAATGTGCTTTTTTAATCTGAAGAAATATTGCCCACAAAGGAAGAGTTCCGGCCCAAGTCGTCAATAATAAGATCACCTGTTTGTACAATATTGGATATTTAAAATTTTTTTAATATTTGAAAATATAATCACTGAAGAATCTTAGTGTTATTTTAATTGGCCTTGATTTCATTACTGGTGAGGCATTGCATCATATATTTATGGTCATTTTCACTTATTTTGTAACTGTTATTCTTACTCTTTCTCCACTTTCTTTTAGACTGTTTCCTGTTATCTAACCCATGTAGAAACACTTTCTACATTATAGATGTCAACTTCAATATAAATTTTAAATAAAGATAAAATTTCCACTCAAGTTCCTGGTCAATGAAAATATCAGCATATTGCTTCACGGATAATTCTTTTGGTAACAAAAAGTAGAGGTTTTTGATTTAGTAGTTCTGGCATGATGTGCCAAATGTGTAAATAATTTAGTGAACAAATGGCATAAGAAAACAACACCAGATACCATTTTACATGATCAACAAACTCATCAAGAATTGTGAGGTGGATAATACGGCAAGAGAAAACACCCTTTCTGGAAAAATACATCTCCAAGAAGGAAAATATGTTCCAAGGAAAGCTCTGTAGAGCCAAAATTTCCCCATAGGATTCAGAATCCACCTGAACATAGGTTAAGAAGCAAATTTCTAGTTTAGAAACCAGATGGGGTAAGGGAATACTTTCAAGTCCCTTTTATACTGTAACAGCATTAGTGATGGGAGGAAGGGACAGACCCTCCTCACCCCCTACATGTGGGCACACGCATGCACACACACACACACACGCACATGCCCGTGCATACACACGCTGGAGCAAGGACCAGAACTCAGCGTTCCTTAGATGCAGAACTTGAGTTTCTAAGCCAGAGTAAAGATATTGAAGGGCTTCCAAGGTGGCTCTGTGGTAAAGAATTTAACTGCCAATGCAGGAGACATAGGAGACACAGGTTCCATCCCTGGGTCCGGAAGATCCCATGGAGAAGGAAGTGGTAAACCACACTCCAGTATTCTTGCCTGGGAAATCCCATGGGCAGAGGAACCTGCTGGGCTACAGTCCACGAGGTCGTAAACAGTGGGCCATGACTGAACGCATGCAAAGATAGTAAAGGAGGAAGAAAGGCATTTCTACTATTTTCAGGTGGACAGACTCACCCACAGCATCACATGGGTGGTCTGCCAACATGACTGTCCATCCCTTACAACTAGCCCTGGGGCACAGGGGAAGCTTCCTCCCATGCTGCCAACAGGGTTGACTGCCAAACTCGGATGGCTTTTCTGCCATCTCCATAGGCATTTCTGGGAGGACATTAGAGTGTCTGTTCACGACTGCCATCCAGAAGCCATTCAGTTTTTGGAGAGGCAGGGAGAATGAAGCTGTGTCAGGGGTGGTGTCTGAGTGAACTTGCAGTTAAAGTATAATTCATTTTCAGAAAAGCATGACAATGATATAAATCAATGAATTTTCACAAACCTTACACTGTAATGTAACCAGCACCTGAATCAAGAAACAGATCATCACCAGCACCCCAGAAGTCTACCATGCGCCTCACTATCCTGACGGCTAACAGCATCACTTAGTTTGCCTGGTTTCGATTCTATATAAATGAAACTATATACTGTATAATAACAAATATTGCATATAATATTATAATAATCTATATTATATAATAATAATTTATATAGTATATTTTATATAATATTATATAATTATATAATATATATTTTT
>NW_011494752.1:13275745-13277240 GCF_000754665.1 Bison bison bison
TTTTCTTTTTAAATTTACTTTTTAAAATATTTATTTTTTTATTTTAATTGGAAGCTAATTACTTTACAATATTGTGGTGGTTTTTGCCATACATTGACATGCATCCGTCATGGGTGCACATGTATCCCCATATCCTGGACCCCCTCCCACCTCCCTCCCCACCCCATCCCTCTGGGTTGTCCCAGAGCACCAGCTTTGGGTGCCCTGCTTTGTGCATGGAATTTGCATTGGTCATCTATCTTACATATGGTAATATACGTTTCAATGCTATTCTCTCTTATCATCCCACCCTCGCCTTCTCCCACATAGTCCAAAATTCTGTTCTTTACATCTGTGTCTCTTTCGCTATCTTGCATACAGGGTCATCATTAATTAACTGGAGAATCATTGCTTTATAATGTTGTGTCAATCGACATGAGTTTGAGCAAGCCCGGGGAGATGGTGAAGGACTGGGAGTCTGGCAAGCTGCAGTCCATAGGGTCGCAAAGAATCGGACACGACTATGCGACTGAACAACAACAATAATGTGTTGGTTTCTGCTGTTCAACAAAGAATTTATATGTTTTGGTTTGGCTTTTACTCAACATTAAGTTTGTGAATACATCTGTATTGCTGGTATTTTGTTCATTCTCATCACTGTAGAGTATTCCATTGTGTGAACGTGCTACTATCTATCCATTCTATTGACACTGGGCATTTGGTAACTTTTTACTTATGAACAGTGCTGCTGTGAACATTCGGCTCTAAGCCTTTTGATGAAAAACATGTATGCCCAGGAGTGGGATTACTGGGTCACAGGCTATGCACATATTCACCTTTACTCAGTTCAGTTCATTCACTCAGTCATGTCCAACTCTTTGCAACCCCATGAACCGCAGCATGCCAGGCCCCCCGTCCATCACCAACTCCCAGAGTCCACCCAAACCCATGTTCATTGAGTCAGTGATGCCATCCAACCATCTCATCCTCTGTTGTTCCCTTCTCCTCCTGCCCTCAATCTTTCCCAGCATCAGGGTCTTTTCAAATGAGTCAGCTTTTCACATCAGGTGGCCAAAGTATTGGAGTTTCAGCCTCAAAATCAGTCCTACTGATGAACACCCAGGACTGATCTCCTTTAGGATGGACTGGTTGGATCTCCTTGCAGTCCAAGGGACTCTCAAGAGTCTTCTCCAACACCACAGTTCAAAAGCATCAATTCTTTGGCACTCAGCTATCTTTATAGTCCAACTTTTACATCCAAACATGACCACTGGAAAAACCATAGCCTTGACTAAATGGACCTTTGTTGGCAAAGTAATGTCTCTGCTTTTTAAGATGCTGTCTAGGTTGGTCATAACTTTCCTTTCAAGGAGTAAACGACTTTTAATTTCATGGCTGCAGTCACCATCTGCAGTGATTTTGGAGCACCCCCAAAATAAAGTCAGCCATTATTTCCACTGTTTCCCCATCTATTTGCCATGAAGTGCTGGGACCGGATGCCATGATCTTCGTTAAC
>NW_011494752.1:13277973-13281650 GCF_000754665.1 Bison bison bison
TCAGGATCTTTTTTGTATAGTTCTTCTGTGTATTCTTGCCACCTCTTCTTAATGTCTTCTGCTTCTGTTAGGTCCCTACCATTTCTGTCCTTTATTGAGCCCATCTTTGCATGAAATGTTCCCTTGGTATCTCTAATTTTCTTGAAGAGATCTCTAGTCTTTCCCATTCTATTGTTTTCCTCTATTTCTTTGCATTGATCACTGAGGAAGGCTTTCTTATCTCTCCTTGCTATTCTTTGAAACTCAGCGTTCAAATGGGTATATCTTTTCTTTTCTCCTTTGCTTTTCTCTTCTCTTCTTTTCACAGCTATTTGTAAGGCCTCCTCAGACAGCCATTTTGCTTTTTTGCATTTCTTTTTCTTGGGAATGGTCTTAATTCCTGTCTCCTGTACAATGTCACAAACCTCCATCCATAGTTCATCAAGCACTCTGTCTATCAGATCTAGTCCCTTAAATCTATTTCTCACTTCCACTGTATAGTCATAAGGGATTTGATTTAGGTCATACCTGAATGTTGTAGTGGTTTTCTCCACTTTCTTCAATTTCAGTCTGAATTTGGCAATAAGGAGTTCATAATCTGAGCCATGGTCTGCTGCCAGTCTTATTTTTGCTGAGCGTATAGAACTTCTCCATCTGTGGCTGCAAAGAATATAATCAATCTGATTTCAGTGTCGACCATCTGGTGATGTCCATGTGTAGAGTCTTCTCTTGTGTTGTTGGAAGAGGGTGTTTGCTATGACTAATGCGTTCTCTTGGCAGAACTCTATTAGCCTTTGCTCTGCTTCATTCTGTACTCCAAGGCCAAATCTGCCTGTTATTCCAGGTGTTTCTTGACTTCCTACTTTTGCATTCCAGTCCCCTATAATGAAAAAGACATCTTTTTTGGTGTTAGTTCTAGAAGGTCTTGTAGGTCTTCATAAAACTGTTCAACTTCAGCTTCTTCAGCGTTACTGGTCAGGGCATAGACTTGGATTACCGTGATATTTAATGGTTTGCCTTGGAAATTAACCTTTACTAGATAATGGCAAAAGATTTTCCCAAGCAGTACCATTTTGCATTCTCATCAGCCATGTATGAGTTCAACTGCTCCCCATCCTCACTAAGTCGTAGTAGGTTTTGTCTTTTTTATGTTAGCAATTGTGGTGGGTGTGTGGTAGGATCTCAGGGTGGCTTCAACTCATATTTTCCTAAAAAATTTTTTTTGCCCCTGGGGAAATTTTCCCCTCCCCTCTACCCTCTCAGGCTTCACTGGGAGAGGAAGAGGAATAACTGAATAATAAATAAGAACCCTAGCATGCTTAGCTCAGCCCCTTCTCTCTGCTCCTATGAGAGCTGATCTGCCTGCCAGAGCACACATTTTCTGCCTTTCCATGCTTCCAATAATTCATTAACAGACAGTCCCCAGTGGGGAAGACCATGGTTGAAAATCCGTGCCCATGATTAGGAGTTCTTGTATCATATAAAGAGGGGACATATTATGGTCATCATTGCATGGGCTTCCCTGGTGGTCCAGTGGTTAAGAATCCACCTTGCAATGCGGGGGACACCGGTTTGATCCCTTGTAGTGGGATCTTCCTAGATCCCCCATGCCATGGAGAAACTAAGCCTGTGACCACAACTACTGAGTCTGCCCTCTGGAGCCCCTGAGCCATAACTACTGTGTCCATGTGCCCTGGAGCCCCTGCTCCATAACAAGAGAAGCCACCACAATGAGAAATAGCCTCCGCTCCCCACAACTAGAGAAAGCCCTCCTGCAGCAGTGACGACCCGGCACAGCCAAAAATAAATAAATAAATATTATTTTTTTTAAAAAAGATGATCGCTGCAGACAAACAGAAGCATTTCCCTCCAGCCCAGGCAAACGGGGTGCCCTTACTGCAAAGGAGGGTCGTCAAAGCAGAAATAGACAATACAAACAGATTTTTGACTTTTGGATTTCTAAACTCAGGATTCAGGGTTTGAGAACAATAGATTTAGAAGAGTATATAAAACAGGCTTTCCCACTCCCAGACGAGACAGAGATACCACGGGTTCAGACCAAACAGGAGCTGAACCACTCAGAGGGGACTGTCCATCCTATGCCTAAGGAGTACCCCCTCTGTCCCTGGTGCTAGAGTGGCACGTAAGAGCTGAATCACCACCTGAAGCTCTTACCATCCCATTCCTGTGAGAACCAAACATCCCAAGAGCCAAGGAGAGCCATAGAGCTGTGACAATTGCCATCTCTTCGCCATACTGAGTAATTTTCACAGCCAGCTGCCAGAACGTTGCCTGCTGACTAGGAGTGATGTCCAGGTGCATTTACTCTCTCAGGCTTCCTCCATCTCGCGATGTGGGTAGGCCTCCTAGAATGACCGGGGACCCTTGGAAGCTCTCTAAGATGGAGATGATGCTGGCTGGACACATAAAGGTATGATGGCGTAGAAGCCAAACCCTTTATTCTTAGTAGAATTCTAAACAAAAACAAGACCAGGAGCTGACTGTGGCTCAGATCATGAACTCCTTATTGCCAAATTCAGACTTAAATTGAAGAAAGTATGGAAAACCACTAGACCATTCAGGTATGACCTAAATCAAATCCCTTATGATTATACACTGGAAGTGAGAAATAGATTTAAGGGACTAGATCTGATAGATAGAGTGCCTGATGAACTATGGGCAGAGATTCATGACATTCTACAGGAGACAGGGATCAAGACCATCCCCATGGAAAGCAAAAAAGCAAAATGGCTGTCTGGGGAGGGCTTACAAATAGCTGTGAAAAGAAGAGAAGTGAAAAGCAAAAGAGAAAAGGAAAGATATAAGCATCTGAATGCAGAGTTCCAAAGAATAGCAAGGAGAGATAAGAAAGCCTTCTTCAGTGATCAATGCAAAGAAATAGAAGAAAACAACAGAATGGAAAAGACTAGAGATCTCTTCAAGAAAATTAGAAATACCAAGGAAACATTTCATGCAAAGATGGGCTCAATGGTAGGGACCTAACAGAAGCAGAAGATATTTAGAAGAGGTGGCAAGAATACACAGAAGAACTAAACAAAAAAGAACTTCATGACCCAGATAATCACGATGGTGTGATCACTCGCTTAGAGCCAGACATCCTGGAATGTGAAGTCAAGTGGGCCTTAGAAAGCATCACTATGAACAAAGCTAGTGGAGGTGATGGAATTCCAATTGAGCTATTCCAAATCCTAAAAGATGATGCTGTGAAAGTGCTGCACTCAATATGCCAGCAAATTTGGAAAACTCAGCAGTGGTCACAGGACTGGAAAAGGTCAGTTTTCATTCCAATCCCAAAGAAAGGCAATGCCAAAGAATGCTCAAACTACCACACAATTGCACTCATCTCACACGCTAGTAAAGTAATGCTCAAAATTCTCCAATCCAGGCTTCAGCAATACGTGAACCGTGAAATTCCTGATGTTCAAGCTGGTCTTAGAAAAGGCAGAGGAAACAGAGAACAAATTGCCAACATCTGCTGGATCATCGAAAAAGCAAGAGAGTTCCAAGAAAACATCTATTTCTGCTTTATTGACTATGCCAAAGCCTTTGACTGTGTGGATCACAAGTAACTGTGGAAAATTCTTCAAGAGATGGGAGTACCAGACCACCTGACCTGCCTCTTGAGAAACCTCTATGCAGGTCAGGAAGCAATAGTTAGAAGTGGACATGGAACAACA
>NW_011494752.1:13281750-13326196 GCF_000754665.1 Bison bison bison
CTCAGATATGCAGATGACACACCCTTATAGGCAGAAAAGTGAAGAGGAACTAAAAAACCTCTTGATGAAAGTGAAAGAGGAGAGTGAAAAAGTTGGCTTAAAGCTCAACATTCAGAAAACGAAGATCATGGCATCCGGTCCCAGCACTTCATGGGAAATAGATGGGGAAACAGTGGAAACAGTGTCAGACTTTATTTTTGGGGGCTCCAAAATCACTGCAGATGGTGATTACAGCCATGAAATTAAAAGACGCTTACTCCTTGGAAGGAAATTTATGACCAACTTGGATAGCATCTTAAAAAGCAGAGACACTACTTTGCCAACAAAGGTCTGTCTAGTCAAGGCTATGGTTTTTCCAGTGGTCATGTATGGATGTGAAAGTTGGACTGTGAAGAAAGCTGAGCACCGAAGAATTGATGCTTTTGAACTGTGGTATTGGAGAAGACTCTTGAGAGTCCCTTGGACAGCAAGGAGATCCAACCAGTCCATTCTAAAGGAGATCAGTCCTGGGTGTTCTTTGGCAGGACTGATGCTAAAGCTGGAATTCCAACACTTTGGCCACCTCATGTGAAGAGTTGACTCATTGGAAAAGACTCTGATGCTGGGAGGGATTGGGGGCAGGAGGAGAAGGGGATGATAGAGGATGAGATGGCTGGATGGCATCACCGACTCGATGGACATGAGTTTGAGTGAACTCCGGGAGTTGGTGATGGACAGGGAGGCCTGGCATGCTGCAATTCATGGGGTCTCAAAGAGTCGGACACGACTGAGTGACTGAACTGAACTGACTGACATTTTTAGTAAAAGTGGGGCTGAATTTGGACCAATTGAAGATTCATTCCTATTGGCTTCCTTGGTGGCTCAGCGGTAAAGAATCCACCTGCCAATGCAGGAGACCTGGGTTCAATTCCTGGGTCAAGAAGATCCCCTGGGGAAGGAAATGGCATCCCACTCTAGTATTCTTGCCTGGGAAATAGCATGGACAGAGAAGCCTGGCAGGCTATAGTCCATGGGTTTGAAAAAGAGTCAGACATAACTGAGTAACTAAACAACAAGGTTTATCCCTACTCATTCTGGGAATAAAGTACTCATCACACCTTGTTAAACTTCTTTACATCCTTTGAATCGTCAAATCCAAGGAGCTATGGATTTAGACGATCCTTGATGGAATACATCTTGTTGGGCTTAACAGCATATGTTTGAAATGTAATGGTTCTCTGCCTATCTAATCAATGGGCCCGTGACTATTACTGACCATGTTCTAATACTTAGTTCCTTAGTTCAACTCTGGCCAAGCCTAGAAGTTGTCTCTTATTTTGGTTTCAGATACTGAGGTTTTTATGTTAGGAAACTTAATTACTTTTTTTAAAAGAAGGAACCAAACTTTAGAAATCCTCCCCAAACACAGCAGGTATATTGATGCGTGGTGATACGTGCCTTCAACTCGCAGATTAGGATATATTTGGAGACTGAAAGTCACAGACATGTCAGCACAGCACATAGTTAAGTTACTAAGCACTCTGAAGTTTGACACTTGCTGCCTATAAGATACTGAATAGTTCATTAACTTCTCTATCCCTCGATTTTTCATCTGGGCAATGGGGATAACAAAGCTTCTATCACAAAGAGTTCTGAAATTCCATGAGACGGTGTCTATAAAGGGCTTAAAAAAGTCTCTAGCACAAAAAACATAATCAATATATGGTGGTTACAATTTTGGAGAGTTAAGTAAAATGCTGCTGCTGCTGCTAAGCTGCTTCAGTCATGTCTGACTCTGTGCGACCCCATGGACGGCAGCCCACCAGGCTCCCCCGGCCCTGGGATTCTCCAGGCAAGAACACTGAAGTAGGCTGCCATTTCCTTCTCCAATGCATGAAAGTGAAAAGTGAAAGTGAAGTCATTTAGTCGTGTCCGACTCTTCGAGACCCCATGGACTGCAGCCCACCAGGCTCCTCCATCCATGGGATTTTTCTAAACCTAAACCATCACCACTTATTGAACTGAAGCTGTGAAGGCATATCTTGCTAGAAAGCTGGACTATGAACCACTTGATTGCATGGCTTCTTTCCAGAGGCTAGAAGAGAAGAGGGTGTGATGAGCCGCTGGAAGACTACCCTGTGAATCAGAATCTGAAAGTTCAAGTCCAGGTTCCTCCCTTTAGAGCCACAGCAAGTCTGGGCCAAACCTGAATGGCTTCGGACAGAAGTGGTGGTCACTGTGCTGGAACCATCACCATCTTGGAAAGCCTATGGAGGAGGTGACATAGTCTGTTGAGCATCCTGGCACTACTCCGGGAAGAACCCACAGTCGGGAGGGGTTTGGTGACCCGCAGCTGGGAAGGGGCTTGTGGCAGGCAGCAGACTGCAGAAAGAGCTTGCGTCACTTCAGGCTTGTTAGCACCACCTGTTATGGCCGTCTTGGTCGGCTGGAGAGGACTCCTAGGTTACTGACACCATGGGGACTTTTCAGGTTATTTTCCTGCTGTTCAGCAATCACCACTCTATGGGAAGGACTTCCACAAGGTGATAGCCATTATCTTCCTTGATTAGAAGGAGGCAGTCATTTACGTGTTATAACTTGGAGTATGTTGCAAGCATGCCCCCCACCTCGCCTTAAAGCCTTCAGTTTCCCCCAGTTCCACACCATCTAGCCACTGTACCTGCCTCCTACCTGTCCTATATTTCTTTTTTAAGTTTTTTTTATGTGAACCATTTTTTAAGTCATTATTGATTTTGTTACAGTGTTGCTTCTGTTTTATGTTTTGGTTCTTTGGCCCCAAGGCATGTGGGATCTTAGCTCTCCCACCAGCGATAGAACCCATACCCCCTACATTGAAAGATGAAGTTTTAACCACTGAACCACCAGCGAAGTCCCAACTGGTCCCATATTTCTAATAACTCTGTCATTATTTTAAGTGAAAGGATAAAAATACGGAACTAGTTCTGAGAGGTCACAGAAAGCATCCTTACTATTTCCTTATCTAGAAGTATCATACCTCTAAGCTTCTTTCTCTATGCACTCTCTTTGCCCCCAGCTCTCACTCAAAATGTATTGGGTTGGCCAAAAAGTTCATTTGGGTTTTTCCGTAAGGTGTTATGGAAAAACCACAACAAATTTTTTGGCTAACCCAATATTTTCTGAGGGTATCCTATATGCCAGATGCTGGAGATACAGTGGTGACCGAGAGAGGCAGGGTCCCTGTTCCTGTGGACCACATATTCTAGAGCAAGGAGAATGAAACATGTCAGTGTATGGACGAGATCAGCTGGGATGGTGAGAGAGGCAGGCAGTGTAGAGTCGTGGATACAAGCTGGGTCTCTAGACTAAGAACAGTTGAGGTTCAGCTCTTGGCAACTTTCCCGTTAGTTGTGTGACCTTAGGTCAGTTCCTTAGCCAGTACAGCATGGGTCCTTATTTGTGAAGTGGGGATTTTAATAGGGTCCCTCTGGTATAAAGCATCAGAGCTGAGACTTAAATGCTCACCAGGAGGCAGCCGCATGAAAAACTCAGGGAATGATTTAACCAGAGGGAACAGCCAGTACAAATGTCTTGTGATAGAAACAAACAACCTTCAAGGCTTCTCATCCATGTGTCTGGCATACACTGAGGAAGGGGAAAAGTGACAGGAACTGGACAGGACGTAGGCACCAGACTGTGGTGACTGATAAGTCTGCTAGAGAACTTTGGGTTTTATTCTAATTAATTAGGTTTTAACCTCTGCTGGGAGAGATTTCTGCCTTCCCAGGTGGCTCAGGGGTAAAGAACCTGCCTGCCAGTGCAGGGGATATGGGTTTGATCCCTGGGTCAGGAAGAATCCCCTGGAGAAGGGAATGGCTACCCACTCCAATATTCTTGCCTGGAGAATCCCATAGGCAGAGGAGCCTGGAGGGCTACAGTCCATGAGATCACAAAGAGTCAGACAACTGAACAACCGAGCGCAGAGGGATTTCTTCTTACCTAGCCCCACATTTTAGAAAAAGAATGTACTGAAATCCCATCTATCTTTCGAACTCTGTTCTAATGGCATGCTTTCTATGACATCTTTATTCCTATGCCCACCAGAAAAATTAGTTTCCTACCTGGCACTCGGATCGTCCTGCTTATTGTATGTTTGCTTCCTGTATCCATTAGGAGTGTCTGAGAACAGGGATCAAGTCCCATTCACTTCAGAATCACCTATCGAAGTGCATGGCACAGATAAATCTTCTTTAGATGACTGAGTAGACGAATAAATGCACCAGTGAATGCATGAATGAAAAATACCAGCTTGGGTCTTTTGGCCAGATTTGCTCATTGAAAATCTGGACCCAAAGGGGATGATCTGCAGCCCAGGTAGATTTCACCTAGAGCAAAATGAGACCCTGGAAACAAAAGGGAGAATGAGAGGGCACAGAAGGGAAGCGGTTTTGAGTGGGACTTCGATGGAGGCTACATCTGCTTTTCTCAGCTCTAATACTTACTGCTTTTGTGTGAACTTGGGAAATTACTCAGCGAAAATTACCATGCTCCACTAATCCCAAGGTAGACTTCTGACCACTCCAATCTCTTTAGCATGGACAAAACAAAACAAGACAAAGACCCCAAATGAAAACAGAACCAAATAAACCAAAATCTCCAAACAGAAGTTAAAGGAAAACAATCTTAGTTCGAAGAAGTAATCATAAAACCTAAGACCTGGGACTTCCCTGGTGGTCCAGTGGTTAAGACTCTGTACTTTCCAATGCAGGACGTGTGGGTTCAATCCCTGGTCAGGGAATTAAGATCCCACATTCCTTGGGGGCCAAAAAAACAAAACATAAAACAGAATCAATGTTGTAACAAATTCAATAAAGGCTTTAGAAATGGTCCGTGTCAAAATAAATCTTAAAAAAAAAAAAAAGTCCCAAAACTTAAGACTTTAGAGCGAGAGTGACTTCAGGTAACAGCCTGTTTATTTCCTTTTTCTTCCTTCCTTTATCTCTCCTTTTCCCTCAAATATTTACCAAGCACCTACCAACTGTCAAACAAGGAGACGCCGCTGGGGCAAAAACAGTACACACAACAGACGAGTCCTTGTTCTCAGGAGTTTCTTTTCCTTTCCTTCCTGCCTCCCTGCTCTCCTCCTTGTCTGCATTTCTTCCTTGCAGGCTTCCCTTATTCACTGCAGCAAGAGAAAGACTCTGAAATCACAGTTTTAGGGTCAAACTCTGACTGTGCCTGATGAAGGAAATGGCAACCCATGCCAGTATTCTTGCCTGGGAAATCCCATGGACAGAGGAAAGTCAGACATGGCTTAGCCACTGAGCCTGCGTGCATGCATGGGACTGTGCCAGCTAGTGATTGCTCACTTTGATGATTTTCCCATCCCCAAATTTTGAAAGGTCTCGGTCAAAACCTGCCCCAGGTATGAGAAGTCATTAGGAAAACCTGAAAGTGGAGGGAACCAGAATACTGGAGACCTAGGCTGAAGTCTTGGCTCTGACATTCTGACCTTGGGCAGACCACGTAGCTTATCCATCTCCCCATCTTTATGGAGCGATGATTGTCCTTTTCAACATTATCTGACTCTGGACAGCATCTTTCAAAGCGGTAAGTCAGCTAGTATCCTCACCTCCAATGCTGGGTATCTGATACAGATGGCAGATGCCACATCTGCCAGCCTGTTACCACACCTCCAGGGAGAGAGCTTTAGAGATTCTCACAAAAAACAGATCTTTTTCATTTCTCTGATGAAGAGACTTACTTTAAAGCCAGAAAGAGAGAACTATGTGCAATTTGATAGGACTCAGAACATCAAAGGCAGTTGAGTTGGTGTTTGGAACAATCTCTCAGGTCAAATCTAATTTTATCTGAGCTGATGTTTCCAAGCTTTGGTAATTGCTCCTAGCGTAACTGCCGATTCCTTGTTCTAAGCCTGTGAGCAGGGCCTCCAGCAGGCGGTTCAGCTGATGGCTTTCGCCTCTGTTGTTCTTGGGGTGGGGGTGGTGCAGTCTAGGTCCCGAGGCTAGATTTCAGTCCTGGGAGCTGTAGGTAGACAAAGCAGAAAGGACACTGGACTTGAATTCAGGACCCCTGTCTGCAAATCTTGGCTCTACAAGAGAGCCCCGAGAGAGTCTCCTTCTCAAGGGCTTTTCCACTTGAACTTGACAATTTTGTGCACTGGCTTTCAGAAGACTTGGTGACAGAAGAAGGATGGAGAGAAGTGTGGGGTTGTGGAGAGTGGGGTGCTACTTAGGGAGGGCAGAGTTGACAGGCAGAGGCTCAAATGGCACAGTGGCTCTGCACACAGTCATCCCCCTGACATAAAGGTGTGAGCCTAGAAGCTGGGGTCACTGAGAATTGCAGGAAGCTGCTGGTGTTGGGGGCTTCCCAGGTGGTGCTAGTGGTAAAGAACCCACCTCCCACTGCAGGTGATGTAAGGAATGCAGGTTCAATCCCTAGGTTGGGAAGATCCCCTGGAGAGGGGGCATGGCAACCCACTCCAGTACTTTTGCCTGGAGAATCCCATGGACAGAGGAGCCTGGCGGGCTACAGCCCATAGTGTTGGAAAGAGTCAGACACGATTAAAGTGACTGAGCAGGCATGCACACTGGTGTTGGGGACAAGAATGTAACTTGGGGGAGAAAGGATCTGAGATGGTTAATTTTGTCAAACTTTATTCTGGGTGTTTCTATGAGGATGTCTTTGGATGAAATTAACATTTAAATAAGTAGACTGAATAAAGAAGATTGCCCTCCCTAATGTCAGTGGGCTTCGTCCGATCAGTTGAAGGTCTACATAGAACAAAAATCTAATCCTTCCCAGAGTGAGAGAATTCTCCAGCTGACACTTTTGAACTGGGTCATCTGCTTTTCCTGGTTCTATAGCAGCCTGATGGCCTTTGGATTTAGACTGGGACATTGGCTCTGCAGATTTTGGACTTGTCAGCCTCCATAATGATGTAAGCAATTTTTATTATTCCTTATAATAAATCTTACAAAACAACTTTCTATGGAATTCAATTCTGCCTGACTAAAACAGCAGTCTATATCTGGAGCAGACTCTCTTACATTCAATGAGGAAAGTGGGAAGAGAAGTCCAAGTGAATACATTCCAAGTCCAAGGCCACCCTTCACTAGACCATCTGTCTTGAGTCTGGCAGATTCTATCTCCAAACCTCTTGCCAGATGTAGAAGGGAGGAGGTAAGCATAGTAGAGTGGCCTCTAACTTGGAAGACTTTCTCATCCTTTATCCATATGTTCTGGCCCTTCCTGGGTAATGAGGCCTTTGGTTTTCCCATCACAGGCATTCCTAGCTCATCATCCTAGCTCAGAAACAAGCATGACAGATGACCACCCTAACTCTCCTCTTGTGCACATTCCAGGTTCCACTTGGGACACCCTGTGACTCTCATCTGGTCCCTGGATTTATGAGCGAAACATCCATAAAGTACATGGGGATGCCTGGGCTAACACTGGGCTGTAGCCAGAAGCCATGAGCAGAAGTAATTTTAGAAGTAATGTGCACGAAGTATTAATAAAATTTTGATACCAATGTGTGTGATTTAGTTTGATTTTTTATTTTTCTTACCCTCTGCCTTTCCCTTCATCATTGAAGAATAAGCTTTTCATATACACTGCTCATAAGGTACTGATATATGAAGTGAAAAAAAGAGTCAGATTCAGGGCTTTGGAACCCCTGATTAATCTAAAGCAGATATAATAACCTTGAGTACCGACATCATTATTTCAAGAACCAGGTGCTTGAAAAAAAAAAGAAAACAGATGTTTTGAATTCTACAAAGCCTGGTTAAAAGATCAAGAGGTGAAGTCTGGAGAAAGAAGGCAAATTTTATTCACAAACAAGAGATGACAAAGAGGAGCTTGGACTGAGAGTGAAATCCTGCCTGAAAAGGGGTCAGAGCAATCGAGCTAGAGGAGAGAAGGCAGACACATCAAAGCATCATAGATGCAGGAAAGCCTGCGTGGCAGAACACGCCTCGGGGAGGAGCGATGGCCACTTGGCAGCCACATCAGTGAGTCCTGGAGGGTCAGATGTGGATGTCCAAGGCTGGGGATGGCCAGCTGCACCTCAGCCATCCCTAAGGTGGGCCTCTGCTCAGGTGAGGAGGGTACCCACCCCATCCTCATCCCCTCTGTCCTTCTCATGACATCACCCTTCTGTCCAGAAAGATGAGAAGGGGTGAGGGATAACCCTAAAATTAACTGAGCATTACGGAAGTGAGATTAACTTTTAAACAGCAGTGAATGCATTGCCTTAAATCAGAAAGATTACATTTTCTACCATTGAGGGGGATGGGAGTCTGAAACAAACTAAATCATTTTATTGATAAAGTTTTGTCTTCCCACCCTTGTTTTTTTGTTGTTGTTGTTCTCCTTTTTTACTATGATACATACTCTTGTCTCTATGCCATTGGTGAGAACAGCTGTCTTCTGCTGGTTTGTATGGGCTTGTGAATCACTCTCAGATGCTAAGATCATCTCCAGGAGAGAAGAAGAGATGTGGTTGAAGAGATCTGACAGACTTGAGGCTGCCCTTCAGAAGCCAGCATTGTACGCCCACTATTTCCCCTCTTAGGATTGCCTTTGCTAGTGTTAACATTATTATTGCCACTGGTTACTGTCATTGGAGAGTGGGCTGTTTCCCAGCCGTTGTGCTGAGTGCTGTGCTTAGATGCTTTTACTTTTGTTTGGGTTCCATCAGACTTGGTTGAGGTGAATGTTACCACCTCCAGTCTACGAATGTGTAAACTAATGAACATATTAACTGTGACTTTTTGTGATTCTACAGCTAGGGGCTGGCAGAGGTGGGATTGAAATTCAAGCATCTCTGACTCTATCTTGCTCAAAGATGACTCGGTTACAGTGAAGTGAATTGAATAACAGGGACACTTGCAGAACTGTCTGAAGGACCCTCCCCTGAATCATTCTAATCATTAGAAATGTAATGAACAACTGTCACTGGTTCTGTCTGCCCGTTGTCTACATCTGTTACTATGTTTGTCAGATTTCGCGCTTTGAGAGCTTGGTGGAGAGAAGTACTGGCGTAGTTGTAGTTGAACATCAGCAAGCATCACTTGGAACAAGCTGAGATTCAAGGGCAAAAGAGTCAGCAGCTCTGCAAGTCTCCCATCCTCCCGTTCCCCTACAGAGCAGGACTGAGACTTGTCCAAGACCTGTTGGGTGCACTATGGGATGCTGTACCAGGAAAGGGACCCTACTTCTGTTTCTCTTTAATTGTATAGGGCCGGCATGAGGGTGGTTTTGCAGACAACAAATAAACATTATGGACTCAGGAATGAACCAGGTCGGAATTTAATTGGCAAACAGAGAGATGCTCTCACGTTTAGAGGAAGAAACATGCTGAGAGCTGGGTACCCAGGTGCTGTGCTTAATCACTCAGTTTTTTCCAACTCTTTGCGATGTTATGGACTGCATCCCGCCAGGCTCCTCTGTCCATGGAGATTCTCCAGGCAAGAATAGTGGGGTGGGTAGCCTATCCCTTCTCCAGGGGATCTTTCCAACCCAGGAATTGAACCAGGGTCTCCTGCATTACAGGCAGATTCTTTACCAGCTGAGCCACCAGGGAAGCCCAGTGTATTCAGGTATGGCTTCCCAAAGATGTGAGCCAGGAGATGGACCTTGAAAAATGACTCACTTTTATTAAGGAGATGTTCAGTGGATCATAGACTCAATGGAATGAGTTTGAGCAAGCTCTGGGAGTTGGTGATAGACAGGGAAGTCTGGCGTCCTGCAGTCCATGGGGTTGCAAAGAGTCGGACACGACTGAGTGACTGAACTGAACTGAGGTGGATCATAGAATATCAACTTCACGGAATGTTATGGGGTCATTAAAATTATAATTAGAAATACTGAGTAGCAACTTGGAAACATGATATTCTATTAAGTGAGCATGGCAGAATAAAACTCTCTGCTATGATCATGACCATGGAAACTCCACATTTATGGAAGTGGGAATGATCACGACCATGCAAACTCCACACTTATAAAAGTAAGATGAAAAGAAAGCTGGAAAATAAATACAAAGGACATGTTTTTGTGGTGCAAGTCCAGGCGAATTTTCTTTCCAATTTCCATTTCCTTTGGGATTTTTTGTTATTATTACAAAACCATTTTTAAAGCAATGGGGGCTGGGAAGGAGATGAACATTCCTAGCCAGAAAAACAACCTTGTCCCAGACTTGAGAATATGAAGGTAGTTCGCTTGTATCCTAGGGTTCCCGCAGTTGAATTTTTGTCTGTTGAACAGCTGAGCACCACTAGACCAAAAACCAGGATGGAATGTGCCCAACAGGCCCAAACTCAGGCAGGCAGCCACTCCTTGACTTAGCGATAGAGACACTAGAATCTTAGCAGGTCCGTTCTCCCTAGGAGGTGCAGGAGAAAGAGCGGCTTTTGGTGTGCGAATGTTGGTGGGAGGGTATTGAGGGGCTGAGAGGATGCGACCTGAGTCAACCGTCTTTGCTCTGGTGGTTTTGGCAGCAGTCAAACCTGTTGTCCAGCACCCAGCACCACTTTCTCCAGAAAAAACTAAGGAGTGGAGAGCTGTCTATCAATTAAGCTGTTCATTTTACTTTAATTGGTCCTAAACTGGTCAACATGGACATGGAGATGCTTGCTCTTCTCACATCCTGTGCTCTGGTCCATGGCATCCAGTGAGAGCCCAAACGTCCCAGCAGCTCAAACAGGGGTGCCCAGCTGCCTTCCAGACCCAAGAGATAAGCAACTCATTTGCAAATGAATTATGGGCCAGCAGAGGCTGTGAGGCACCCTCATTTTTCTTACAGAGAGCAACCTTGGGAGAGTATCCTGAGGAGTGGAAGAATATGGAAATTCAAGAGGTCTCAGGTACTGAGGCTGCCTTTCTTTTCCTGGCTCATGAGTCTGAGAATAGGCAGAAGGAATAACTGTCAGGGCTGTCTCAGTTCCTTGCTTCTGTCCCCAGACGTCCCAACCTGAGGTTATAAATGAGGCTGCCTTTCTGGGACCTGGATACCTGGAGATGCTGACTCCTGCTCTCCATCTGCTTGCTCCCTGAGACTTTCCCAAAGCCTCACTGGATCCCTAGGGTGCTCGTGATAAGCCCTCTCAAGTCCTTCCACCCTGAGCTTCCACGTGGCAGCTTGAATGAAGCTCCATCCCTCCCATCTCCTGCCTCCTGCTGAGTCTTCCATGGATTTCCGGAGTGTGGCGATCCTGCCCAGCAGCTGCCTGCAGGTTCAGCAGAGCTGCAGGGCCCTCAAGGCAGTACATCCACCTGAGCTCCTGATCCCCTGCATTGGTCCTCAGCCCGAGAGCTGGGCTGGCTTCTACCCGGAAGCGGGGGGCACACCCACCAAACTGTCTGTCCTCCTTTGTCATTCGTGTCTCCAAGCAGCCTTGGATGTGCCTGGAATAATCCAGAAGAGCAGTTGCCTCTCTATTCAGCTTCAATCTCTCTTTTTAGGCTTAGACACAGACCAGAGAGCAGGGAGAGGGGATGAGCACGTGGACAAGTCCACAGTATGCCTCCTGTCACATCCTGCCCTCCCAAGAAGGTCCTCCTGCACCTCGAGGGCACTTTCCATGCAGTTTCTGCTAAGATACGCAAGTATCACCTGTCCCACACCCAGAAGGGTTTCCCTGGTGGCTTAGTGGTAAAGAATCTGCCTGCAGTGCAAGAGACCCTGGTTCAATCCCTGGATCAGGAAGATCCCCTGGAGAAGGGAATGGCAACCCACTCTAGTATTCTTGCCTGAAAAATCTCATCAATAGAAGAGCCTGGTGTGCTCTAGTCTATAGAGTAACGAGAGTCTAAAGAGCCCACATTGGTCACATTAGTTAGTTTGCGTATGAAAGGTGCACTTACTGAAGATGTTTGCTGTCTCTAGGAATCGGCCAGCCCTGGGAGGGGCAATCTCTGTGGCCAGCAAGGCCCCAGACATCGAAGGATCAGAATAGAAAGGCATGATCTACAAGCTGTCGTACAGTTTTATCATAAGGGTTTAAATGTCAAACAACTTTGCATCCTAGTTCCACAGCCTACAAGTTTCCAAAAGGATCAAAACAAACAGGAAGGCAGAGATTCAAAGAGTGAAGATAACCCTGAGCCATCATGGAACATCACTGGTGACCTTGAAGGAGTCAGAGGCCACCAAAGGGCAGCCCAAGGAGTGTGTGGACAGAGAACAGGCTGGCAGCATGGGCTGCAGGATGTGGACTAAAGGTCTGTGATACAGCAGCCTGTTATCCAGCGGCCCAATTGCTGAGCTGCTAACAGGAAGTGAGCAGTTCTCCTAAGGATGGAGCTTGAATCCCAGGACGCTCTCCCCTGAATCACTGTTCTCAACATCCTTTTCTCTCAGTCCTTTCAATACCCAGTCTCTTTGATGCAACTTAGTTTAACGAGACACTGCTAGATTGCTTTCCAGCTCCATAACTCACTCCCCAAGTGTCTTGGTATTCAGTAACCTCTCTGCACCTCTGTTTCCTAGGCTGTAAAATGGGAATAACATTGCTGTTGTAGGCTCATCCCGAGAATTCAGTGATGTGGGTTGGATTCCTGGCTTGGGAAGATCCCCTGGAGGAGGAAATGGCAACCGACTCCAGTATCCTCGCCTGGGAAGTCCCAAAGACAGTGGAACCTGACGGGCTACTGTCCATAGGGTCTCAAAGAGTTTGGGCACGACTTACTGACCAAACAACAATAGTTCATTCACTTCTTAGTACAGCAGAAACTAACACAACATTGTAAAGCAATTATGCTCCCATTAAAAAAAATTTTTTTTGATGCCCCTAAACACACTTCTTTTGCAATCAGCAAAACAAGACTTCATAATTTGTGTCTCTGGCTTTGCAAGCCATGGTTCTTTCAATGAACATCTAGATGTGGGGGAGGGGTGCGTGTGGTCATTAGACCCTTGTGTTCTCACTATGGCCCCAAGAAGTGCCTTGCTCCTTCTGATCATTTTCTGTTTCATGTACCATTTAGCACCCTGCATTTATGCTTACGCTTATGATCTTTTGAAGATCTAAGCTTATGAATCTCTGTAAAGGTCAAAGAAATCTCATTTAATGTTATCTCCACGCCCTGGGTGATTTTTTTCCCACTTGATAATAAAGATTTTGTTTTTAACAATAAGAAAAAATGTCTTTGATATCCTAACTTTGAGAAATCCTTTCAAGTATGTTTTCACATGTGCACATATATTTTATGTCAGACTATGTGACTTTGAAGTGGGCCTGAATGTGTGCATTCGTGCATGTTGTGTGTGTGTGTGTGTGTGTGTGTGTTAGCCGCTCAGTCATGTCCAACTCTTTGAGACCCACCAGGCCCCTCTGTTCATGGAGTTCTCCAGACAAGAATACTGGAGTGAGTAGCTATTTCCTTCTCCAGGGCATCTTCCTGACCCAGGGATTGAACCTGGGTCTCCCACATTGCAGGCAGATTCTTTACCGTCTGAACCACCAGGAAAGCCAGTGGGTATACACACTTATGTGTATATTATGAACTGTTGCTATGAAGTGGTGATCCTGGCTTGTGTAACGTGAGTGCTGAGATGTCAAGAGGAGCTAACATCTAGGGCAGTGAATCTCATCTGGGAGTGATTTTGCTTCCTAGTGGGAGGGGTGCATTTAGCAATGTCTACACACATTTTTGGTTGCCTCAATTGGGGTTGGGGTGCTTCTGGCATCTCGTCACAGAGGCCAGGGATGCTCCAGAGCACCCTATAGTGCACAGGACAGCCCCTCCTCCAAGAGTTATTTGTCCCCAAGTGTCAAAAGTGCCGAGGCTGAGAAGCTCAGTTCCAGAAGCAGAGAGATCGAGTATTGAACAAATGCTTATTGGGCACCCAGAATAGTCAAGACTCTATTTTAGCCTTGGTTCAGAAATAAGCATAATGCAAACCTCTGTAGGTATGCTCTCAGATTATTTAGTAAGGGAGAGTATCGGGCAGGTCTTGACTGGAAACATTTGGTGCACAGATTAAGATAAGCTGAAGAACTAGTCACAAAGGCCTGAATGTTGGCGGTGGGGAGCACGAGGGAGAGCGTGGTGGCCCTGGCTCATAGCAGCCCAGGTTTCCATCTCCCCAGGACCCCAGAGCTAAGGTATGCGGTGGATGCTGGAGCAGTGGGGAGTATGAGGGAGAGCGTGGTGGTCCTGGCTCATAGCAGCCCAGGTTTCCATCTCCCCAGGACCCCAGAGCTAAGGTATGCGGTGGATGCTGGAGCCTGGAAGGGGATGGAGTCTTCTAGTGCAGCCCGCTCGCCAGGAGCGACCTGAAGTTGAGAGAGTTAACCTCGAGGTGACCCCCAAGGGGAGGAACTCAGGGACTAGTTATCCCAACCGCCCTCACACCTACTGTAAGGGACCCCCCATGGGAAAACAGAAGCCAGAGGGTAGGGGTGGGTATCTGTCTGTGGGGCATACAGCTCAGCATCCCACAGGTAGCAGGATGGAGAAGCATGAGGGCTGGGGTAAGCACCAGGGAACATGAAGGCGAGCAGATGTATCTGGCCAAAGACTTGGTAAAGGACTCTTCCTGAAAGCGGATGCTGGTAAGAGCCATAAGGGAGGCCTGCACCCAGGGCGCTCAGCTTTCGGAGGCGTGAGGGCTTCGTTCTAGCTTGGATGAGCTTGGGGAGGGCTCAGTAAAGGATGCGGCATTTGAAAGACAGCCTTGGGGAGTGACTAGAGGAACCGGCACGTCAGCCTCTTCCCACTCTGAAAGGTCATCTTCTCCTCTCACGGGCAGGGAAGAGGGGAGCGTTGGGCTGCAGGCCCCCCCAACCCCAGCCTCCCCAGCCTGCTCTTCGGCCCACGGATCCCAGCCCCACTGCTGTTCTGGGAACATTCTGCTGGAAAGCATTTTCCATTTAGAGTGTGTCTCCCTGGGAGGGGGCATCGGGCAGGCCCCGCTTCCCTTCATTAGTCATTTCTTTGTTCTTCACAACTCCGCTATCTTACATATAGAAGCATATCTATCTGTGTATATAATGCTTTCCTATATGTGTGTGTGTGTGTGTGTGTGTGTGTGTGTATCAACTGTTACATAGAATTGCAGTAACCAAAGGACATTTAGATAATAGAGGAGTATGCATGTGTGCTCAGTCATGTCCAACTCTTTGCGACTCCAGGGGCTGTAGCTCGCCAGGCTCCTCTGTCCATGGGATTCTCCAGGCAGGAATACTGGAGTGAGTTGCCATGTCCTCCTCCAGGGGATCTCCCTGACCTAGGGACGGAATCTGTGTCTCCTGTGTCTCCTGCATTGGCAGGAAGATTCTTTACCACTGTGCTAGGATTTCTACCGTAGTACCAGGGAAAAACACCTACCAAGTTAAACCCACACAGGGAATGCCCTCGTGGGCTCCCTCAGCTCCTAGCCATGCCCTTCTGTTTGGGGGTCCACTCCTCACTGGGAATCCTCTTCTGCTCTCCCAAGAGTGTTCACAGAGGTCTTCCTACAGAGATGGATCTCAACTGAGGAACAGACTCCCTCCCTGCCAATACAATGCTTGCCCAGCTCCGAGTGGTTCCTCTTAAGTCAATATCTACAGGAGACTTGTAGTGGCCTTTAGCATCCCATGTCCCACAGAGCATCCAGGTTTGATTTCGACACTCCTCTTCTAGCCCCCAGGGGCCTCTGTACGGGCTGAGTTGCCCATCTTCCTTGCTCTGTTGATAGCTCATTGGAAAGCTGTGGGATTTCTTTCCAATTCTGCCCCCACCACTGCACATCCACATTTCCCAAGGATAAATATTAATTATCAGAGATATTACAGTCTAAACCCAGAAAGTGGAAGAGAAGTATTTACCTGGCATCCCCAGTGTTTTCAAAGCCTGCTCTCCATATGTAATTAATACCTTATATCATTTACTTTCAAACAGTGTAGGTGCCTCCACTCTTTGAAACTCAGACCCCTAGAGCCTGCTGGAAATAAGAAATGGGCCCATTTTCCAGCTTTATGCCTCTTAAGAACAGCTCTCCTGACTACACAAAGACCAGACAGGGGCTTTGTAATTACTTCTTGAAAGAGCGAGATTAAATTCCTAGCCAAGGGCAGGCTCTCCCCCAGACTCTGAAGGGAGAAAGAAAGGATGGTTTTGTTTCTCTAGTAACATAAGATTTTAACACTGAGGGATGGGAGTTGGAGCGTGAGGTGTGACATTCAAGGTGGAAAGAACAATGTGAGCTGGAGCACAGAGGTTGGAAATAACGCACAGAACCTACGGTTTCAATGAACGTCATTTAAAAATGTGACAGCGATGAATTGTGGGTATATACACAGCAGGTACCAAATTATAGGTGATGTTTAATTATTTCCCTTAAAGATCAATTTTGGATTTTTAAGAATTCCATGTAGCTGATTTAGTGAAAGATATTATTAACTCACTGAAATAGAAACACAAAAATCCATTTGTTTTTCCAGTTTCTGCGATTACTTAAGTTGACTCCTTTCCCCTTCCACCTGACTGGATTCCCTTCATGACATCAGAGTTGAATTCCAAAACATTGGTCCCTTTGGGCTATTCTGTCAGTCTGGTTTCTTTTCTCAGAATTGCCAGTTTCACAATCATCCCAAAGCTCTCCTCGCCCATCGCCCAGCTCTTCCCCCAAATCTAGGGTCCAGACCTGATGCTAGTGGCTTAGAACAGGGTGGATGGTACATACCAAACTGATGCAAGGGCCCTGGGAGGTAGGGGCGGAGCATCTTCTTCCTGGCTGTCCGAAGGTTAAGTTCATTCTTTCTGTTGGCTGCTGTTTCCTCTCTAACACTAAGTAACCAGTAGCCCTTGGTTCTGCTGGGTGTCAAGTTTCCAAAACACCGTTGGTAAGGAGGATGTCTTGCTGGTGTTTCAGAGAGCCCTGGGTGGCCCTGCCCACTGCACGTTAGCTTGGACTCGTCTCTTACTTGTGATGTTTTCCATCTCCTCCTCCCAGGAGGACACTCCAGACTGTCTACCCATCCCATCTTGTTTCCAGGGCCCCAGTCTTCAAGCTGTCTGGAGCTTCCTACTGCACTCCTGCTTGGAAAACACACGTCTTCCCCACGTGAAATGATGAGGGTCACTGGCTCCCCCAGTGGCACAGCCTTCTGTCCCCCACCCATCTAACGGTAGGCCTCTTGTCGCCTTTCAGCCAGAAGGATCTCCAGTCCCCAACCTAGGGGAGAGAGAGAAGGTCTGGGCTCTTTGATTCTCTTGGTTGCTCTCTCTCCAGGAAGAGCTGCTTTTCACATGACAACACGACACTCCTTCCAAATGCCACCTCCGCTCCCTCTCGCCTCCCTTTCACGTTTCGGTTGTCTGTGCGGAGGGGGTAGGTGGTACCCTCTTTACTGAATGGCATCCTTCTACATGCCCTAAAGGAAGGGGGCTGGCCGCAGAGCTGGTGATCCTCGCGAGTGAGAAGATGGAGTACTTCCCAACGCTTGTTTTTTTAAGTCGTGGACCTAAGGAGAAAATTCCAGTATGTAGCAACTGACAATACTGTGTTACCATCATGACCACCCTTCAGAGATCCGTGTACCACCTCCCAAAACTTGGTTCAGATGTCAGAACTTATGATTCCACGCATTCACCAAGAAGGTATGAAAAATTATTACTTAGAGAATTGAGGTCTCTAGGGAGAGCAGAGCAGGCGGCTCAAGTAGGTCCAAAATAACTTGAGAGATGGAGGAAGGGAGCCTGGCCTGGGGTTTTATGGTAGTTAAGGAATGGGGACAGAGTGAGGGGTCTCAGCAAGGGGCAGAGGCTAACAGGGTTTCAATCTCCTGCTGGTGCCACAGAGGCTGGCGTGTTGCAGTCCATGGGGTCACAAAGAGTCCGACGCGATTCAGCGACTGAACAACAACATGATCCAGCAATCCTACTCCTGGGCATATATCCCGAGAAAACCATCATTTGAAAAGATACCTGCACCTCAGTGTTCATTGCAGCACTATTTACAATAGCCAAGACATGGAAGCAACCGAATGTGCATTGGTAGATTAATGGCTAAAGAAGATGTATCCACAGTGGAATACTACTCAGCCGTAAAAAGGATGAAATACTGCCATTTACAGCAACAGGAATGAACCTAGAGATTGTCATGCTAAGTGAAGTCAGTCAGACAGAGAAAGACAAGTATATATGATATTGCTTATATGTGGGATCTAGAATATGATATAAATGAACTTATCTTTGAAACAGAAACAGACTCATGGACATACAAAACAATCTTATGTTTTCCAAAGAGAAAAGGAAGGAGGGATAAATGAGGAGTTTTATTAATCAGGTACATACTAGTATATGTAAAATAGATGAACAAGGACCTACCACATGGCATGGGGAGCTATATTCAATATACTGTAATAACCCATAAAGAAAAAGAATCTGAAAAATAATATATATACATATATATGAATCACTTTGGGGGCATTCCCTGGGGGTCCAGTGGTTAAAACTCTGAGCTTCCAATGCTGGGGCCCCAGGTTTGATCCCTGGTCAGGAACTAGGATCCTGTAAACTGTGCAGTATGTCCCCCACACCCGGCCCCGCACCAAATAAAACCCAAATTGAATCACGTTGCTGTACACCTGAGACTAACACAACATTGTAACTCAACTGTACTTCAATTAAAAATGTTGTAAAAGAATGGGGTCAGATGCTTTATCACAGTTACTTATACATTAGAGGAAACTCAGGCAGTGCTGCTCTCCCAAGTCTTCACTGCAGAGAGCCGGGTCTGATCCTCCAAGAAGCAGAAAGCAAAATGGGAAGGTTAACTGTGCAAAGATTTTTAGGAACAGCGCCTGTGAGAGGGTGAAATAAGGAGGAGACCAGGCAATCCAGAAGAGTCATCAGACTGTGGCATGAATGTTTGACCTTGAGCGAAGGACAGAAAAAGAGATGGTTTGATGGAAATGCCCCAGGAAGCCATGTCGTCTACAAAAGGATCAGCAAAGGCTGGGATGTTCTCTGTGCTGAAGTCACATCCCAGGAGTCCCTGCCAGGAAGGGTTCTGGTCTGGGAGCTGCCTCTGGGCATCTGGCCTTCTTGTGAACAAGTGGCTTTGCCAACTCCACAGCTGAGCCCCGGTTGATCGTCCTTCTTATAAAGGAAAGCCTGGGAGGTAGTCTCACGGCCACTTCATGCAGACACCTAGTCCAATGATGGTTTCATTGCTAAAATCACTGTGCACTTCCTTTGCAGAGAAATGTCCTCACAGGATATGACAGAAGCAACGAAAGGGCAGAAGAGTTTGATAGCTTTTAAAAAGATCCTTTGCTCTTAAGCCAAACCAGCTTCGGCCAGCCAGAGTACCCCTCCTAGTACTTGTTCTTGTTGCTTAGATGCTAAGTTGTGCCCAGCTCTTTTGTGAGTCCATGGACTGTAGCCCTCCAGGCTTGTCTGTCCCTGGGGTTTCTCCAGGCAAGAACACTGGAGTGGGTTGCCATTTGCTCCTCCAGGGGATCTTTCCTACCCAGGGATTGAACTTTTGTCTCCTGCACTGGTAGGCAGGTTCTTTACTGCTGAGCCACCAGGGAAGACCCTCTTAGCACTTATCTGTGTGGGTCTGGCTATTGCATACACATACACAAAGAACCTGAACTTAAATGATAAAAGTCACCACTAATGACATTCCAAGGAATATGCCACAGTGTCTGAAGGCGATTAAAAGGAACAATCCCAGACACATTTAGAACAATAATCACATCGTGAGAATAATTCTACAGCCTTCCAAGGTGACTTGACTGAGGCGGACCATTCTTAGTGTCTACAGGATTTTAGGGACAATAGTGAAAATTAAAAATAGCTCTGCTTTATATCATCATTTCCTCTCCATGTGTGCACCGGCAGATGGGTATGTGCGAGAATTATTTGCCATGAAATGGATGAATTGTTGTCCTCCAAAGCTCTGTGCTTGATTTTGTACTTTTCTGTTATTTTTTTTTCCAAAGGGAGATTCCCAAGTTGTATAACTTTTAGGATCCCCCACAAAGCCTTCATCCACCCCAGGGATGTGTATCTGTGGCCTCACATCCTGGCTGTGTTTGTGTCTGTTTCTATGACTTCCTTTCCCCGCATCCTCACACTTGGGTACATATGGTTCTCCAGATGGGGTAATGCTCTCCTTCACACGTGTTTCTAAATGTCTTTGGATTGTTTAACAAAAAGAAGTTAACGGGTAAAAGAGGGGGAAAAAAAAAACCTGGTTAGACAAATCTCTGAACCAAAGTGAGGGATGGAGGAAGGCCCTTTTCTTTGCCTCCCAGGGGTTTGAGCTTCCTCTGTCGTCAGGTTTAGGGAAAGGATGTCTTTCTTCATACCACTAGAGGGCATCAGTGTGCAGACAATTGTCACATTTGGGCAGGGTGCTGAGCTCCAGGGAGTAAGAGGGACAGTGACTCTCCCATTCCTATAACCAAGAGCCTTTTTTTTTTTTCTTTTCAAAGCACCTCTTCCTCCACTTGGGATGTTTCTTCCTGAATCTGAATCATCCCAGTATTTTCTCTTCGCCTACTCACCTATATGGAGTAGGAAATGGCAACCCACTCCAGTATTTTTGCCTGGAAAATTCCACGGATAGAGGAGCCTGGCGGGCTGGAGTCTGTGGGGTTGCAAAGAATTGGACACAACTGATGGAGTGATTGAACACGAGCACACACCCTTCTACAAGGTCGCACACACCCCCTCCCCCAGGTTATTTGTTGTCATGACGATCATCTCTATGAATGAAGGCTAGAGGACCCCCACCAGCATAGACCAGGGAGACACAGGGCCCTGGAGAGAACACTGAACTTATCATCAGGACACCTGGACTCAAGCCCCAGATTTGTCATTGGCTGTGTGATCTTGAGAAAATCACTCTACGTCTCTGAACCTTCATGTACTTATCTGCAAAAGGCAGAGTCCTCTAAAGTTCTTTGTGTCTGAGGGGAAAAGACTAGCTCTAGCTAAATATCCTCCTTTGAAGGCAAAAACCTCTTTCTTTTCTGTCATCCTTAAAACCTCTCCTTCTAAAATTCTAAAACCAGCTTCCTTAATATCCTTTATCAGCTCCTGATAAATAAAATTCCAAATTAAGGACTTCTTTGGGGTTTCCAGGCCAACCTAGGAGGAGCTTGGAAGTCATCTCTCCCATCCACACAACAGGAGAAAAGATGAACAAACTGAAAATCAACAACTCGTCTTAGATTCATCAGAAAACTGACATCTCAGGGCAAGCTGCTCCCCACCCCACCCGCACCGCCACCAATGAAAGAAACGGACAGGTAGACCAAGGATCACACATCAGACAAAGTTCACGCACAGCTGAAGATCAGGAGGAGGAAACTGCAGGAACCAGCTCTGGGTTCCTTTTATCTAGTTTATCACGTCGGACTTGCAGCAACAAGTATGACAAGGCATACTAAAAGACAGAAAAACAGAACAATAACTACTACAAGAACAAAAATCCCCACTGGTTGAAGAGACAGGGAAAACATCGGAACTAAACTCAAATGTGGCAGAGATGTTGCAATTAGCAGACTGGGAATTTAAAGTTACTACGATTAGTATTCTAAGCGCTCTAATGGAAAAAGTTGACAACATGCAAGAACAGATTGGCAGATTGGTAGTGGAAGCAGTGAGATGGAAACTCTTAGAAAGAATCAAAAAGAAGGGCTAGAGATCAAAACACCATGACAGAAATGAAGAGTGCCCTTGATCGACTCATCAATAAACTGGACTCGGCTGAGGAAAGAATCAATGAGCTTGAAGACATCAATAGAAACTTCAAAAACTGAGACTCGAAGAGGAAAAAGAACAGAAAAAATAGAACGAAGTACTCTAATGACCATAGGACATTAATAGAAGGTGCAATGTGTGTATATGAAGAATATCAAATTAACAATGTCCTCTCTCGTCTATTCTAACCACATCACTTACATAACTGCATCACTCTTACCTGCAAAATTCAGAGCTGAACTAAGAAACCATGTTTTTGCTGTAACTCCTAACACTGCCATATCTTATTAAATCATCTCTGTTTAAAAGATGAAAGACTTCACAAGGGATGGGTGAGAAACGCAAAGAAGTCCTCAATTTGGAATTCTATTTATCAGGAGCTGATAACGAATATTAAGGAAGCCGGTTTTAGAATTTCAGAAGGAGAGGTTTTAAGGATCACAGAAAAGAAAAAGGTTTTTGCCTTCAAAGGAGGATATTTAGCTAGATCCAGTCTTTTCCCCTCAGACACAAAGAACTTTAGGAGACTCTGCCTTTTGCAGATAAGTACATGAAGGTTCAGAGAGGTAGAGTGATTTTCTCAAGATCACACAGCCAGTGACAAATCTGGGGCTTGAGGCAGGGAAAAGAGGCTTACCTAGTTTCTCTGTAACCTCATTGGCCTCATTAAATTGGGCTTGAAGTGACTTCTCTCTTCTCCCATCTTCTGCCTGAATCTCCTACTCCTCAGAAGACAGCTCATTCAAAACATTGGACCGTGACCAATGAGACCTCAAAGCTGATATTTTTTCATGGTAGAAACTGGAAAGTCTTACTCCATTTCCAATGGAGATTTGCCTGGAGCTGGAGAAAAATTGGACCAGAGAGTTTGGAGTACCACATGGAGAGGTGACCCCCTTTTTGCCCCTCCACTGTCACAGACTTGAGGTCTCTTGAATACTCTCTTATCTCCTGTTCCATCACTTGCTCTTTATTTTAATCACCTTCATTATAAATGTCCTCAAAAAGGGCCTGCCACCTTCCATCCCTGTTCCTACCTTCATCCTGTCCCATTTGCATCCTGCTTAGGATTCTTCAGTAGCATCCTTCTTGAGAGGGACCTTCAAGGCCATTTATGACCTTGTGAGCAGACCTCTCGCTCTACCCCTGACCCTATCCTTTCTCACCAGCCACCATGTTTGTGCAACCCTGAGCTGTTTGTATTCAAGGCATCTTCTTACTTCCTTGTCTTTACATATGCTGTTCCTTCTGCTAGAAAGATCTCTCCCCACTCTTGTACTCACTAATCAACATCATGCTCTAAGATTCAGTTCAAGTGCCCCCTCCACCAGGAAGCCTTCCCTGAGAAGCTGGTCCAGGTTGCCAAGCCTCTCCTAGTTTCTCCCCTATGACCTGGGCACACCTCTGCTCTGCCACTTTCCTGGACTACCACTGCTTCCCTAGTCACCTTCAAGTGCCTGGAGGGCAAGATGTATTCCATCGCTAAGCTTATTATCTAGTACAATATATGGAGCATGGTTTGCTACATGAATAAAAGTATGAATGGCTCAACAGAATGTAAAAATCTCAAACATACGTTGTGAAAGGAAAATGAAAGTAGATCATAAGGGAGAAGAAAAGAAAAAGAACAGAAAAGCAGAACAGAAAAGAGGCAAGAAAGTTCTATGTATTTTTTCAAACAAAGTAATTGAAGGAATTAACGTTTCAGTCCTGGTTCAGACTGTTAAGGAAACACAGTTTAATAAATGCCTTTGAAATGCATTTTTGAAAAACCTTAAAGATAAGAATCAGTAAAGCTTAAAATGAAATACATCTCTCAAAATGCTAAATCCATTTATCAAGCCAGAAAGCAAAGAAAACATGAAAAGGTGGAAAGCATAGAAAAAGATGACAGAACAAAGATCAAACAGAGGAGCTGTATCAATAAAAGCAAACGGATCAAGCTTTTCTATTAAAAGACAAGACCAATGGGGTCAAAACCCCAAAGCTGAGTATGTACTGTCTACAATTTACACACCTAAAATAAAATGATCCAAATAGAGTAAGATAAAAGCATGAGGAAAAGACATGCCTGAAATATTAAAAAGGGAAAAACATGGAACATGGAAGCAAGCATATTCAGAGAAGACAAAGTAAAAATCTACAGTAGAAGACAGATAAAGCTTTTTGTTTTACCTTTTAATTAATTTTAATGTTTTAATCAAAAAAGTTGAACATGGGCACAGTCTCATTTTTTTTTAATTCTAAAAGGAGACTACAAATATGTCAGTTCCTTATCCCCCACCCCATCCAATATTCTAAAGGCAACATTTTTAGCTCTTTGGGCTGTTTCTTATAGGTAAGAAACATGTTAAAATTAATGGATGTAAACAGACTTCAGCTGATCAGTAATATTAGCTTCTTAAAATGCTAGCAAAGGGTTTCTTTAACACCCATCTTACCCTGCTCTCATTCTTCTGATGTAGTTATATTGGTTTGTAGATTTGTCCACATCCAGTATTGTATGAGCTAGGAAAGTGCCTGGCTGAAAGAAGTAGGAACCACACCTAACACCGACTTTCAGGCAGTCAAAAGCTGACGTGACCATTTTATGGTTTCTTTAGGGGCCTAGGCTCTTTTTATTTCTCTCTTCTCCCATTTCAGCCTTGTACTTTGGTCCTCATGGTTGCAAGACAGCTGCTGCACCTCTGATGTTGCACCCACGTTTCAGGGAAGGAGAAGAAGGAAGGAAGAAGGAAGCTAGAGGAGAAAGAAGAAAAAGTTTCCTAGGAACCTTTCTCATCAGCAGGCATGTCACAAACCTTCAGTTGTGAGGCAATCTAGAATTACAAGTACTTCTAGCTAGGCACATTGCTGCTTGAACAAAATTGAGGTTTGGATATGAGGAAGAAAGGAAGGCAGGCACTAGCAAGAGAATCAATAGTGTTTTTGTTATTATCTCTATGTAAATAGTGCTAACTTCTTAATCAGGAAATGTTATGAGTATTTTCTTTCTTGTACATTGTTTTGTTTTTCCTGGAGTCAAAGCTTGCCTCATTATTTTTCATTTGCTTAAGTTTTTTCTTTTCCACCTTGAACTGTGGCTAACTTTCCCCATAAGTATCAAGAGCTCTGAAAGATATCTCTTAACATTATTTCCATGTGTTTACATCCATCAGATAAACTATCATTTCAAACCTTTTTCAGGAGACATCACTACTCATCTGCATTCATCTGCTCCATCTCTAGGTTTGAAGACACGCTGTCAGCTGGGACATACCTTTGTCACCATTCCAGGAAGTCCCTCCATCCCCTTTTCCCACTTTTCTGAATTTTCATCTTTCATTTTCTTGAATTTCTATCTAATTTTGTTGGAGTATATCCTTTAGTTGCTTTCTGGAAGGGAAAAAAGAGAGAAAGACAAATGTTAGCTTTGTTTTTAGACTTTTGCATTCCTACCCTGACACTTAATTGCAGACCTTGTGTGCATGCTAAGTCACTTTTAGTCATGTCCAACTCTTTGCAAACCTATGAACTGTAGCTCGCCAGGCGCCTCTGTTCATGCAATTGTCCAGGCAAGAATACTGGAATCGGTTGCCAAGATCCTCCAGAGGATCTTTCCGACCCAAGGATTGAACCCAAGTCTCTTATGTCTCCTGCACTGGCAGGTGGATTCTTTACCACTAGCACCACCTGAAAATTCTAGGTTGGAATTGGTGGCTCTCCAATTTTTATTAAAATCTTTGCTTCATTGCTTTCTATCTCCTGCTTTCTTGAAGTCTATCCAATGCCATTCTGATGACTGATTTTTGCTTGTGCCCAGGTTCCCACCAACCTTTCATGCTTTAAGCTCTTCTCTTTATCCCAGTATTCTGAAATTTCACTATTGTGTGTATTATTGTATTTTATCACCCATTGTGCTGAGCATCTGGTAGGAACTGATCTGGAACCATTTATCCATTCTGGGAAGGTTAATTTTATTGTTCTTTTAATAATGTCTCCCCCTACGCTTTCCTGATTTTTGTTTTCAGAAACTGTGAGATTTTAGGAACTGGATTCTTTGGTCTATTTCTTTATAATTTTATTCTAATTTCTTGAAGACTTTTCAACTGTATTTTCCAAACTCTACTGAATTTTTCATCACAGGTTTGACATTTTTAATTTCCAAAGTCTGTTTCTGGTTCTCTGACTGCTGCCCCCTGTCCCTTTTATAAATATACTTGTTTCACAGTTGCACGATATTTTACCATTTCTGAAGAGACTAATTACAATTTCTTTAAAGCTTAAAGAAATTAATCTTTAAAACTCTGCGTTATTTTCAGTCATGCTGATTTTGTTTGTTTTGATTCTTTTTTTTGTATCGGGAGTTTTCTTTGGAGGTCTGGTGGCTCTCTGCTGTTCATATCTGAGACTAAAGCACTAAAAAACTAACTGAAATCTACATCCAAGGAAGCTGCTGACTTCACTGTAAACACGTGGCCATGGAGCTTTTCTTCGGGAACCAAAAGTCAGTGTGGGCAGGTTCTTTCTTTGGCTGTGCATAGAAGGATGTGGTTTCTCCCGCTTATCTCCCAGAATTCTGCAGCTGATAGGAGATGTTCCCATCATTCTATGAATAGGCTTTGACTTTATTTCCCTGTGGTCAAACTCCATCTCACCTGGCCCTACTCTGTGGTCAATGTATATGAGTTATAAGGCTCTCACATTCAATTTTTGAAAAGTTATTTGTCTCTTGCATTATATTGGGGAATAACTGCTGAGTATACAGGATACTGGTGGGCAAGGTAGGGGACATTGGATCTAATTGCTTCTTATAAAGACTTTCCCATAATCCTCTGGTTGTCAGCCTTACCTCTCCCCTGGTTTCTTTGCTATTTGCTTTCTCCAATTCCTAAGGCTTTCCGGCTCTCAGCCAGGAAATGTCACCTGCTTCTCCTCAGTCTCCCGCTCTGCTGTAAGTCATGTCAACCTTACCCTCAGTGCTACACCATTTAGCATCATCCATTCACGCTCCCTTTTCACATAAAGCTACATTGCTTGGTGCCGTAGAAGTCTTCTGATTTCATGAAAGATGAAATTTTGGTTTCAGTTTCTCTTTGTTGTTTGGAATGCTTTTGAAAAGAAATGGAAACCAAACCATCTTTTCTCTATGATTTTAAAACCGGAAGCCTCATTTTGCTTTGACAAAAGTTGTAACTCACAGTGACTACATCGCAGATAACAAACTTTTATCCGGGCAATAATGTTGCATCAAAATATATAAAAGCAAAATATTTGCTATTCATGAAGAAACTGACAGAATTAGAATGGTGGTGAGGAAACTGTTATATTTTTTTTAAATCTCTGACAGATCACTAGGCAAAAATAGGGAGGTTGAAGATCTGAATAATGTAATTAATTCACTTGGTTTAAAAAATATGTTTCAAACTCTGTACTTCACAGAGAATAACAAGAAACAAAATACAAAACCTCAGTAATAGATCCAAGACCATATGAGAATGTGTTTCATGACGAAGTTGGCATTTCAGATCAGTAAGTAAGGGGTAGATTATCCAACAAATGGTGTTGGGAAAACTGGCAAATGATCTGGAAATAAAGAGAAAGAGACTAATGACTTCGGTCTTTCAGTTATCGCTGCCAATTCTTGGCAGGCAGTTTGACTACTGGGGCTTTTCCCAAAGAGCCCTCATTCCCTGTTCCTTAGCATGCCTCTCTAGAGTACTTTCTAGGCATTCCAAAGAATAATCAGAATTAAGCCACTTGACTTCCTCTGGTGACTTAAATGGCTGCACTACTTTGAAAGCCAAGAGGTCCTTCACACTTGGCCCTCTTAATGGGTTGCCCTGCATACATTTGATAGCATGGAACTACATATTAGATTCTTACATCCTGGGGTTTGGAAGGGCTAGCACATGGGTTGAGAAGGCTGGGATCCTCATTATTGAGAAGCATAACTTTCTGTAGTCAAGCCTTCCCAAAACCTCTGATGCTGTCCAAGGACCCGTGTGGGGCTCCTCCAGCTGTTCTATTGCCTTCTGAATGCTCCCAGCTCTAAAAGCCCTTAAAGAGATCTTGCCTTCTTCCCACATGCCCTCTCCCCTCATCCAGGAGGGAAGTGCAAAATATTTATCAGCTGTCATTGTGTCATTGGCATCGACCCATCAAAGATATGCAACATCAGTCAGTCTAGAAATGAGGTGTAATCAATCAGCCAGATTGGTGCCAAGTAGGTGAACATCAGCTCTCTCTCTGCTACAGGCAGTCCCACAATTCTCCCAAGAGCATTTTCTCCAAACTTCATTTTGTTTGAGGTGCTGGGTTGTGCTGTTTAGTCACTAACTGGTGTCCGACTGAATGTGACCCCATGGACTATATATAGCCTGCCAGGTTCCTCTGTCCATGGGATTCTCCAAAGAATACTGAAATGGGTTGCTGTTTCCTACTCCAAGGGATCTTCCAGACCGAGGGATCAAACCCATGTCTCCTGCTTAGCAGGTGGGTTCTTTACCACTGAGCCCCCTGGGAAGCCCTTGAGGGGTTACATTATCTCTTAATTTTTACCTCCTTTATAGTTTTGAATTTGTGGCAAATTCAAAACAACTCTAGGGCTGTCCTTTCCTTCTCTGTTATGTCTGTCTGACAATATTTTTCCTGGTTTGATTTACTATGAAGATCTCTTGAGCCAAGACATTTCTGGAGAGGGCAGAAGTAGAGACAGATGTCTTTACTGGTAGAATAGAGAGGGGTGTGGCCAAACACATCTCCAGTGGTTTCCCTATTTTAGAAGCATCTTCCCCTTGCTTTTCCTGAGCTAGAGCTCTCTGCGAACAGGGCTTTCTCTCTTCCCAGCTATTCAAAATCCTCTCCCATCTGATTATACCATCCCTAAGCCCTGCTGGGAAAGTCTGAGGGCAAGAGGAGAAGAGGGAGACAGAGAATGAAATGGTTGGATGGCATCACTAACTCAGTGGACATGAGTTTGAGCAAACTCCAGGAGATGGTGAAGGACAGGGAAGCCTGGCATTCCGAAGTCCATGGGGCTGTAAAGAGTCAGACATGACTTAGCGACTGAACAACAACTCTTAACCCCAAGAACCCATCTGGATGTTCTGTGTTCTGATGGCTGAAGAGTAAAGAGGGTAAGAGTGGAGGTTTCCACAGAGGATTTTTAGCCAAGCTCATATGTGGCCATATTCTTTCTGCCCACATGTCACTGGCCAGAACTCAATAGCTCGTCCTCTTACCAGTCAGGAAGGCTGGAAAATGTCATTTAACTTATTGACAGAAGGAAGAAGTGGGTTCGTGGTGAGCATCTCACAGTCTCTGCCTCACTATTTTCTCCAACCTGTAGGATGTGGTACATGTTCTAAATTGGTGACCAATCTGTGTTAGTTCTTTTTTCCTTTTTACGTAAAGGAGCATTTTCATAAGAGTAGCCATGCTCTTCTTTCAGGTTCAATTCAGTTCAGTTGCTCAGTCATGTTCGACTCTTTGTGACCCCATGAATCACAGCACGCCAGGCCTCCCTGTCCATCACCAACTCCTGGAGTTCACCCAAACTCTTGTCCATCGAGTCAGTGATGCCATCCAGCCATCTCATCCTCTGTCGTCCCCTTCTCTCCTACCCCCAATCCCTCCCAGCATCAGAGTCTTTTCCAATGACTCAACTCTTCGCAGGAGGTGGCCAAAGTACTGGAGTTTCAGCTTTAGCATCATTCCTTCCAAAGAAATCCCAGGGCTGATCTCCTTCAGAATGGACGGGTTGGATCTCCTTGCAGTCCAAGGGACTCTCAAGAGTCTTCTCCAACACCACAGTTCAAAAGCATCAATTCTTCGGTGCTCAGCCTTCTTCACAGTCCAACTCTCATAGCCATACATGACGACAGGAAAAACCATAGCCTTGACTAGACAGACCTTTGTTGGCAAAGTAATGTCTCTGCTTTTGAATGTGCTATCTAGATTGGTCATAGCTTTCCTTCCAAGGAGTAAGCGTCTTTTAATTTCATGGCTGCAATCAACATCTGCAGTGATTTTGGAGCCCCCAAAAATAAAGTCTGACACTGTTTCCACTGTTTCCCCATCTATTTCCCATGAAGTGCTGGAACCAGATGCCATGATCTTCGTTTTCTGAATGTTGAGCTTTAAGCCAACTTCACTCCCGTCTTTCACTTTCATCAAGAGGCTTTTTAGTTCCTCTTCACTTTCTACCGTAAGGGTGGTATCATCTGAATACCTGAGGTTATTGATATTTCTTCCAGCAATCTTGATTCTAGCTTGTGCTTCCTCTAGCCCAGTGTTTCTCATGATGTACTCTGCATATAAGTTAAATAAGCAGAGTGACAATATACAGCCTTGACATACGTCTTTTCGTAATTGAACCAATCTGTTGTTACATGTCCAGTTCTAACTGTTGCTTCCTGACCCGCATATAGGTTTCTCAAGAGGCAGATCAGGTGGTCTGGTATTCCCATCTCTTGAAGAATTTTCCACAGTTTATTGTGATCCACACAGTCAAAGGCTTTGGCATAGTCAATAAAGCAGAAATAGATGTTTTTCTGGAACTCTCTTGCTTTTTTGATGATCCAGCAGATGTTGGCAATTTGATCTCTGGTTCCTCTGCCTTTTCTAAAACCAGCTTGAACATCTGGAGGTTAACGGTTCACGTATTTCTGAAACCTGGATTGGAGAATTTTGAGCTTTACTTTACTAGCGTGTGAGATGAGTGCAATTGTGTGGTAGTTTGAGCATTCTTTGGCATTGCCTTTCTTTGGGATTGGAATGAAAACTGACCTTTTCCAGTCCTGTGGCCACTGCTGAGTTTTCCAAATTTGCTGGCATATTGAGTGTAGCACTTTCATAGCATCATCTTCCAGGATTTGAAATAGCTCAACTGGAATTCCATCACCTCCACTAGCTTTGTTCGTAGTGATGCTTTCTAAGGCCCACTTGACTTCACATTCCAGGATGTCTGGCTCTAGGTCAGTGATCACACCATTGTGATTATCTGGGTCATGAAGGTCTTTTTTGTATAGTTCTTCTGTGTATTCTTGCCACCTCTTCTTAATATCTTCTGCTTCTGTTAGGTCCATACCATTTCTGTCCTTTATCGAGCCCATCTTTGCATGAAATGTTCCCTTGGTATCTCTAATTTTCTTGAAGAGATCTCTAGTCTTTCCCATTCTGTTGTTTTCCTCTATTTCTTTGCATTGATCACTGAGGAAGGCTTTCTTATCTCTCCTTGCTATTCTTTGGAACTCTGCATTCAGATGCTTATATCTTTCCTTTTCTCCTTTGCTTTTCGCTTCTCTTCTTTTCACAGCTATTTGTAAGGCCTCCCCAGACAGCCATTTTGCTTTTTTGCATTTCTTTTCCATGGGGATGGTCTTGATCCCTGTCTCCTGTGGAATGTCATGAAGCTCCGTTCATAGTTCATTAGACACTCTATCTATCAGATCTAGTGCCTTAAACCTATTTCTCACTTCCACTGTATAATCATAAGGAATTTGATTTAGGTCATACCTGAATGGTCTAGTGGTTTTCCCTACCTTCTTCAATTTAAGTCTGAATTTGGCAATAAGGAGTTCATGATCTGAGCCACGGTCAGCTCCCGGTCTTATTTTTGCTGACTGTTATAAGCTTCTCCATCTTTGGCTGCAAAGAATATAATCAATCTGATTTCGGTGTTGACCATCTGGTGATGTCCATGTGTAGAGTCTTCTCTTGTGTTGTTGGAAGAGGGTGTTTGCTATGACCAGTTTGTGTTCTCTTGGCAAAATAGATTATCCTTTGTCCTGCTTCATTCCATATTCCAAGGCCAAATTTGCCTGTTACCCCAGGTGTTTCTTGACTTCCTACTTTTGCATTCCAGTCCCCTACAATGAAAAGGACATCTTTTGGGGGTGTTAGTTCTAAAAGGTCTTGTAGGTCTTCATAGAACTGTTCAACTTCAGCTTCTTCAGCATTACTGGTTGGGGCATAGACTTGGATTACTGTGATATTGAATGGTTTGCCTTGGAAATGAACAGAGATCATTCTGTCATTTTTGAGATTTTATCCAAGTACTGCATTTTGGACTCTTTTGTTGACCATGATGGCTACTCCATTTCTTCTAAGGGATTCCTTCCCACAGTAGTAGATATAATGGTCATCTGAGTTCAATTCACCCATTCCAGTCCATTTTAGTTCACTGATTCCTAGAAATTCAACATTCACTCTTGCCATCTTCTGTTTGACTAATTCCAATTTGCCTTGATTCATGGACCTAACATTCCATGTTCCTATGCAACATTGCTCTTTACAACATTGGACCTTGCTTCTGTCACCAGTCACATCCACAACTGGGTATTGTTTTTGCTTTGGCTCCATCCCTTCATTCTTTCTGGAGTTATTTCTCCATTGATCTCCAGTAGCATATTGGGCACCTATCGACCTGGGGAGTTCCTCTTTCAATATCCTATCATTTTGCCTTTTCATACTGTTCATGGGGTTTTCAAGGCAAGAATACTGAAGTGGTTTGCCATTCCCTTCTCCAGTGGACCACATTCTGTCAGACCTCTCCACCATAACCCGCCCATCTTGGGTGGCCCCACACGGCATGGCTTAGTTTCATTGAGTTAGATAAGGCTGTGGTCCCTATGATTAGGTTCACTAGTTTTCTGTGATTATGGTTTGTATGTCTGCCCTCTGATGCCTCTCGCAACACCTACCATCTTACTTGGGCTTCTCTTACCTTGGACGCGGGGTATCTCTTCACGGCTGCTCCAGCAAAGCACAGCTGCTGCTTCTTACCTTGGATGAGGGGTATCTCCTCATGGTGGCCCCTCCTGACCTTGAACGTGGAGTAGCTCCTCTCGGCCCTCCTCCTGCACCTACTCATCTGCGGCTCCTTGGACGTTGTGTTGCTCCTCTCAGCCACCACCCCTGACCTCAGGCGTGGGGTGGCTCCTCTTGGCCACGCTTCTGTGCCAGGGAGAATTCTTTCAGGTTGCTTGACCTTAAACCTTGACATGCACTGGAATTGCCTGGAGAGCCTTGTTAAAAATGCAGATTGCCTGCCAAGGAAGGGGAGACGGGTTTGAGCCTAGATCTGGGAAGATCCCACACTCTGTGGAGCAGTTAAGCCAGTGTACCACAACTTCTGAGCCCAGGCTCTAGAGCCCGTGCTTTGCAACAAGATAAGCCACCACAATGAAAAGCCTGTACATCACAACCAGAGAGTAACCCCTGCTCTTTGCAATTACAGAAAGCCTGTATGCAGCAACAAAGACCCAGCACAGCCCAAAAATAAAATTAATAAATAATTTTAACATGCAGATTTCTGGTGCCACATCCAGAAATTCTTTTTTTTTCCCATAAAAGTTTGGAAATATGTAGCCAGAGTGTCACAAAAGTTTTCAAAGTTTACACTAGCTAAAATGTTATGGTGGTTGTCTTTGGATAAGGTACCACATGGGGAATAGAGCCAATGTTTTATAATAACTATAAATGGAGTATAACCTTTAAACATTGTGAATCACTATATTGTACACCTGTAACTTACATAATATTGTACAGCAACTATACATCAATAAACTAAATGAAAATCCATAATTTTAATTATGAACATCCTAAATTTACTTGACAAACTCTCCAGTCCCTATCTTTACCCCAAATTCTAGATCTGAATATGAGTGATTGAAAGTTGCTCAGTTGTGTCTGACTCTTTGCGACCCCATGGACTATACAGTCCTTGGAATTCTCCAGACCAGAATAATGGAGCGGGTAGCCTTTCCCTTCTCCAAGGGATCTTCCCAACCCGGGGATTGAACCTAGGTCTCTCGCATTGCAGGCAGATTCTTTACCAGCTGAGCCACAAGGGAAGCCCAAGAATACTGGAATGGGTAGCCTATCCCTTCTCCAGCTGATCTTCCCAACCCAGGAATCAAACTGGGGTCTCCTGCATTGCAGAAGGATTCTTTACCAGCTGAGATATCAGGGAAGCCTTTGATTTGAATATACAACTGCCCAAACAACGGGTTTCCTGCCTGCCAAGAAAAGAACCTGCCTGCCAATGTAGGAGACATAAAAGATGTGGATTCAGTCCCTAGATCAGGAAGATTCCATGGCTACCCACTTCAGTATTCTTGCCTGGAGAATCCCATGGACAGAGGAGTCTGGGGGGCTATGGTCTATAGGGTTGCAAAGAGTTGGACACGACTGAATTACTTAGCATGCACACATGCCAAACAACACTTCTCCTCTCATACCTAATAAGCTGCTGAGAGTTAAAATGTCCAAAGCATGTGCTTAATTTTCACCCCCCTTCCATGGTGCACTGCCCCCCAGTAAAGGGTAACATCATTTACCCATTTGCTCAGGACACAGATATTGGATTATTTTTCACTCATGTCTTTCTCTCAGACCCTCATCCCATTCAACAGAGACTCCTTCCAACCTGCTTCAAATGCACTCTTAATCCAACCACATCTCATATTCTGCAGCACTGGCATCTCAGTCTGTGCTATGCTCATGTCACACAGACCGGTAACACTCTCCTTACTGGTGTCCCTGCTGCACCTCTCCTCTCTTCTCCCACTACGGAAGCCAGAGCAACCCTCTGAAAACGTCAACCAAGCACGTCCCTCCTTGCCCTCAATCTTCCAAAGGTTTCCCTTGACCCAACAGCATTCAAAGTCCTCACCATGGCCCCCCAGGCCTACAGGGTCTCAGCTCTGGCCACTTGTCTGCTCTCGTTTCTCACCATTCCTGCTCATGGCGTGTGGCCCCACTGGCCTCCTTGTCCTTCCTTGAAGATATCAAGGTCTCGGCCCTTGCTCTCCATTTCCTGGCTTGTTATTTCCCTAAATATTGATATTTGTAGGGCCTCCGCTATCATTTCAATCTGGTCTCTGAACAAACTTCATTTCTTCAAAGAGGCTTTTCCTGATTATCCCTTGTTAATAGTACCCCCTGCCCTATCAGCACGATTGTTTCACTTGCCCTTTCTTTTCCACCTCAGCTCTTATCATTATCTGACCCAGCACAGTAGACTTGTTTGTCTGTTTTCTCCCAATCTTGTCCCATGATAGCACACTGTCTTTTCTGCTTATTTCTCTAGTCCCCAGCACCTAGAAGAGTGCCTAGTCTCCTAAGATTTTATATTATTAACATCTTTTTTTTAATGATAGGCATTCTCTGTTGGTCCAGTGGTTAGGACTCAGTACTTCCACTGCCGTGGCCCGGCTTCAGTTCCTGGTTGGGGAACTAAGACCCCGCAAGCCATGCAGCATGGTCATGTAAATAAATAAACAAATAAATTTTTTTTAATTTAAAAATTTTGAGACTCCCAAATAGTTTACTCTATGACGTAGTAGCCCTTGTCACATATTAATAAAAGGTTCCCCTCTTTTTGTTTAAGGCAGAGTTTTTACTTTCTGGTTACATATTTGATATTCATCAAACAAAATGTCCATCTAAGCCCAGTGTCCTGACATGGTGAACTCCTTTCTCTGTTAGTACTTGAAACATCTCCCAGGTCATCACTTCGCTCTGTTCTTCCCGCCTGAAGGCATTGGCAGGACAGCGCTGGTTTCCCAGCCTCTACCTTGATCTGCTTTCAGGCACAGATCTGTGCCCAGCAGTGAGAGACGGGGAGTCCCAGGAGTGCTAAATTAGGAGCCTGGCTTCATTATTATGCATCCCCAGTAAATCCGAAGCATGACTTACGAGACTCCTTTTAGGATGATTAAAAGAAAGAAAGAAACTAATGAGAAGATCACACACTTCATTTGTAGCAAACATTTCAGGCAGTTTTCTTCCAAGATGTTTACAAAAGAAACCTGGGGGAGTGAGATGGGGCTCTACCTCTTGACACCCCACATCAGGAAATTCAAGAGGCCATGTATCTTAGAGAAGGATGGGGGACGTCCAGAGGGGTTGAAACACAGAAATAGTGTGAGGTGGTTGTGTGTGTGGTATGTGTGTGTGCGTGGTGGATAGTTTGGTGTGTGTGTATGTGTGTGGTGTGTGCATGGTAGGTGTGTGTGGTATTATGGAGTGGTGTGTGTGTGTGTGTAGTACTGTGAGGTGGTTGTGTGTGTGTCTGTGTGTGTGGTGGGTGTGGTGGGGTGTGTGTGGTGTGTGTGTGGGTGGTGGGTGTGTGTGGTGTGTGTGTGTGGTATTATGGGGTGGTGTGTGTGTGTATGGGGTGTGTCTGTGGTATTATGGGGAGTGTGTTCTGTGTGGGGTGGGTATGTGTGGTATTATGGAGTGTGTATGTGTGTGGTGTGTGTTCTGTGTGGGGTGTGTGTGTGTGGTGTGTGTGGTGTGTGTGTGTGGTATTGTGGGGTGGTGTGTGTATATGTGTGTGTGGTATGTGTGTGTGGGTGTGGTGTGCTGGGTGTGTGTGGTATTGTAGGGTGTGTGTTCTGTGTGGGAGGTGTGTGTGTGGTGGGTGTGGTATTGTGGAGTGTGTGTGTGTGGTGTGTGCGTGGTATTGTGGGGTGGTGTGTGTATATGTATGTGTGGTATGTGGGTGTGGGTGTGGTGTGGTGGGTGTGTGTGGTATTGTAGGGTGTGTGTTCTGTGTAGGGTGTGTGTGTATATGGTGGGTGTGGTATTGTGGAGTGTGTGTGGTGTGTGTGTGGTATTATGTGTATATGTGTGTGTGGTGTGTGTGTGGTATGTGTATGTGGGTGTGGTGTGATGGGTGTGTGTGGTATTGTAGAGTGTGTGTTCTGTGTAGGGTGTGTGTGTGTATGGTGGGTGTGGTATTGTGGAGTGTGTGTGTGGTGTGTGTGTGGTATGGTGTGTGGTATTGTATGTATATGTGTGTGTGGTATGTGTGTGGGGGTGTGGTGTGGTGGGTGTGTGTGGTATTGTAGGGTGTGTATTCTGTGTGGGGTGTGTGTGTGTGTGGTGGGTGTGGATTGTGGAGTGTGTGTGTGTGGTGTGTGTGGTATTGTGGGGTGTGTGTTCTGTGTTGGGTGTGTGTTTGGGGGGGTTGTATGTGGCATTGTGGGGTGTGTGTGGTGGGTGTGTGTGGTATTGTAGGGTGTGTGTTCTGTGTTGGGTGTGTGTGTGTGTGTGTGTGGTGGGTGTGGTATTGTGGAGTGTGTGTGTGGTGGGTGTGTGTGGTATTGTAGAGTGTGTGTTCTGTGTGGTGTGTGTGTGTGTGGTGGGTGTGGATTGTGGAGTGTGCGTGTGTGGTGTGTGTGGTATTGTAGAGTGTGTGTTCTGTGTGGGGTGTGTGTGTGTGGTGGGTGTGGTATTGTAGAGTGTGTGTGTGTGGTGTGTGTGGTATTGTGGGGTGTGTGTTCTGTGTTGGGTATGTGTTTGGGAGGTTGTGTGTGGCATTGTGGGATGTGTGTTCTGTGTGGGGTGTGTGTGTGTGCGGTGGGCGTGGTATTGTGGAGTGTGTGTGTGGTGGGTGCATGTGCTATTGTGGGGTGGTGTGTGTATACATATGTGTGGTATTGTGTTCTGTGTGGGGTGTGTGTTCGGGGGGGGTTGTGTGTGGCATTGTGGGGTGATGTGTGTACCGGGTGGAGAGCTGATGTCAAGGAAAGATGAGAATGAGAGTAGGCGGTGACCACGGGGTAAAGCATCTACTAGAATCTTCAAAGGTGAACTATTGAAGGGTTTTAAACAACATGCTTTAATGAAACTTGCATTTTGGAAAAATCCCTCCAGTTACACTGGGGAGATAAAGGAATACACCAAAGACATCAAAACCAGTGACAAGGGACTTCCCTGTGATTCAGTGGCTAAGTCTCCGAGCTCCCAATGCAGAAGGCCTGAGTTTGATCCCTGGTCAGAGAACTGGGTCCCACATGCAACAGCTGAGAGTTTGTGTGTCTCAACTAAATATTCTCTGCGCCACAACTAAGACCTGGCACAGTCATATAAATAAACAAGGATTTTTTAAAAACCAACAAACCAGTGACAAGGCCATGGTAGTAATTCAGGGGAGACATACAGGTAGCAAGGACAGAAAGAGGTATATTAAAGTGCTAGAAATGACTTCCTACCCTGCAAAGCAAAGGTACTTCTTTCTGTACACTTGAAAGGGTACTAGCCTTCCAAGAAGAGCACACTGTCCTCCCTGGGAGAGTGCACAGAAGATGGAGGATTATAACTCTAGAACTTTAGTTACCTTTGCAAACTCTAAGAACTTTCTCAGGGCACTGAGGTCTGCTCTCTGCAGACAAAATGAGCTTCTCTTCCTTCTTCGGTTCTGACAACATGGATGGCCTGTGTGGCCTCATTGGGACCATGACCTATTAAGGAGAGCTTTCCAGCATGAGACAGAAAGTTGAATTTTCCAAACCTGCTCAGTAAGCCCTGCCTTCACCAGCTTCCCTCCGTGGTAGTGACGAGGGCGGTGAGCTGGGGTGAGACAGAAGCCCAGAGAATCCTTTAGGACCCTGTCAAGCAGGGCGGACCAAAGTGGGGAGGACAGAAAGTCAGATGCAGACAGGTCACAGATCGTGTTAGAAGCCTGGCCGCAAACCTACCATGGCACTTCCTTCAGATACGCCTCACTAGCCCCTCCTCCTCCAGGGCCACGCCCAGGACCTTGGACCGATCTCCTTCTGAGCCGCGACTTCCTGCCAGCCAGTCTTTCCTAGCATGTGTCTGCTGGAATAATCTGTCCCGAGCCCACACGTTGGAGACAACTGAGTTTTTTGTTTTTTTGTTTTTTTTTCTTTTTAAGATGAGAACTTCTTACCAGACAGCAGCCCCGTGTGATTATTCTCCGTCTGTCAATTCCTCTCCATCGACCTCCAAAGGATTCACTCTCCACATTTCTCTGCTCTGTTCTGGGTCCCCTGTGGCCCTAGGCTCTCTTCCATAAGGTTTCTGATTGGGCTCAACTGAAGGGAAATCTGGGCAGGAGGTTGGAAAGTGGAGGAAAGGGAGATCAGCGTACATCTCCCCTTCCTCCTTGCACGGCTTTATCTTTGACTTTTCCCCTCTGACTCACCCTCCTGCCACCAGGCGGTCCCTCCTCTACGGGTCCAACTCCTTGGTGTCCGACATTTATGACCACATGGGCTGTATGTAGCCCACCAGGATCCTCTGTCTGTGGGATTTCCCAGGCAAGAATATTGAAGTGGGTTGCCATTTCCTTCTCCAGGGGACCTTCCCAACCCAGGGATCAAGGCTGCGTCTCCTGCACTGGCAGGCGAGTTCTTTACCACTGAGCCACCAGGAGGTGTGAGGTCCAGCTCCTAAGGCTCCATAAACATCTTTTCTGCCCATGTTGCTTCAGCCCAGGGGTGGTCACGGCTTCCCTCTGCTGCTGATCTCTGGGTGACTCCTCCTCCCTTTCTATCCCCTGAGCCTAGACTGGCTGTCTCTGAGTGGTCTCTTCATGGATTTCTGTTCATCTGAACCATCTCAGTTCCTGGGAAGACTCTGACAGAAGGACAGTTGCAGCGACTCACGCCTGTGATCCGCACAGCCCAGGGCACATCCTGTCCTGTTGAACTTGGGCAACGTGGAAACTACAGATAAGCATTCTTACTCATGTTGGGATTCACACGCTTCTTCTGGGTGTCCCACTGTAAAGGTTGGTCTTAAGCCCTTAAACATACACATGTGCCTCCTTGGCGATGCCTCAGTGGTTTTGCATCTTTTCTTGGCTAAAAGGATTGGCCTCAGGGGGATCTTCACAACTTCCCTTTTGAATCTGAGATGGACTCCCCAGTCCCATAGCAAGCCATACCTTCTTCTGTCGAAAAGTTTAACATCCAAGGTGAGGACGCAGTTTAGGTCTATTCTAGGGGGACGATTTAGTCTGAGATGAGCTGGGAGTTCAGTTCAGTCACTCAGTCATGTCTGACTCTTTGCAACCCCATGGAAGGCAGCATGCCAGGCTTCCCTGTCCATCACCAACTCCCAGAGCTTGCTCAAACTCATGTCCATTGAGTCAGCGATGCCATTCAACCATCTCATCCTCTGTCATCCCCTTCTCCTCCCGCCTTCAATCTTTCCCAGCATCAAGGTCTTTTCCAGTGGGTCAGTTCTTCACATCAGGTAGCCAAAGTATTGGCCAGCTTCAGCATCAGTCCTTCCAATGAACATTCAGGACTGATTTCCTTTAGGATGGACTGGTTGGATCTCCTTGCAGTCCAAGGGACTCTCAAGGGTCTTCTCCAACACCACAGTTCAAAAGCATCAATTCTTTGGCACTCAACTTTCTTTATAGTCCACCTCTCACATCTATACATGACCACTGGAAAAACCATAGCTTTGACTAGGTGGACCTTTGTTGGCAAAGTAATGTCTCTGCTTTTAAATATGCCATCTAGGTTGGTCATAGCTTTTCTTCCAAGGAGCAAGCGTCTTTTAATTTCCTGGCTGCCGTCACCATCTGCAGTGATTTTGGTCACCATCTGCAGATGAGCTGGGAGGTTGCACCCTAATATGAACTCTGCAGAAAAGTGGCAACAGATGGAACTCAGATCCTGACTGGAAATCCCTTGTCTGAGGACCTGACTGAGATGTCTGACTCCAGTGTCAACAGGATACAAAAATCAGACCCTAACTTGTCTCCGCAGGAAATTTCATCAGCCCACATTTCACGATGCATATAGACTTAGCTAGTATTTTGGGGAGTCACTGAAAGCAATAGCATCTCATTGTACTTGCGATCTACCCTCTCCCTCATCTTCTTTCATCTCCATAATTTCTTCCTCCCACTTTCCCCCCAGAGGCCCACGGTTCCCCTTACTAAGGCAAAGTGAATTTCCTCTTCTAAGATTTAGCCCTTGTCGTTGGTTGGGTTTCCAGGATACAGACTTTGAGACAGAGAATTGTAGGCAGGGTTTTCAGGGAGTAGACTTGAGAGACACAAAAGAGTGAGGAAGGAAAGAGGCAGTGGGCAGGGGGAGACTGAGGAAAGGAAAGGGGCTCAATTCCTCTCTGACAGGGAGTCAGTAGTAACTGTTGCCTTATTCATGTTGAAGCTTCAGGAAATACGGATTTTAAGCATATTGTTGAAAGACTGAGCAGTGGCTATCAGTAGAATAAAAAGAGACAGCAGGTCTTCCATGTGACATGAGGGACAGCAGATTAAAGACAACACAGATGCTCTCTAAAGACCACCTTTTCAAACTGCAGCATGCATGCAAACCACCTGAGATCCTTTTTTGGTTTTGTTTTTTAATTAATTCACTTTTAACTGGAGGATAATTGCTTTACAATATTGCATAGGTTTCTGCCATACATCAATGGGCATCAGCCGTAGGTATACGTATATCCCCTCCCTCTTGAACCCCCCACCCTATCCCACCCCTCTAGGTTGTCACAGAGCACCAGATCTTTGAAAATGCAGGTTCTGACTCAGCAAGTCTGGGGCGGGGCCTGAGACTCTGCATTTCTAGCTAACTGCAGGCGCTGCTGCTGCAGCCACACTTGTAGGAAGACACGGATGGCAACAGTTGAGACCACAGCCCCGTAAGCCAGGCAAACCCTGCTCACGGCAGGTTCGAACGCACTGGGCTCCTCAGAGTCTCCAATCACACTATGCAGCTTCCAACCTCTATCCCTTGAGTCACACCATGAGTCACACACACAATAAGGATCTCCTTATTGAGAATGCCTTTCAGGGCACTGCCCTACTGTCAAAATTCTACCACAGGAGCAAGGGTAAGGCCTATTCAACTCACACTTGCCTGTAAAGCCTCCCAGGTCCCCTAAACTAATTATTCCCTTTCACTAGATCCTAGCCTTATGGAACTGCCCACGTTCTGCCACGTCTCAAGCTGTCTGTGCACCACTCTGTCCCAGTTCCCAAGGGAATGTAAGGACCTCAAGGTAGGAGATCTGTTCTCTTCGATGCTGTTTACTCATAATGTCAAACACAGGGCTCCACTAACTTGCAATGTTCCACATCTTTCGTTAATTGAGAAAGACTCACAGCACTGGCGAGAAGGTCACAGAAGCAGGAAAAACTTGAAGTGCCTTCTCCAGTAATATCTTTTTCGGCCACTTGATCTATTATTGCCTCTGAGGTCTCAAAGGAGAGCTGGCTAATTAAGGCAGTAAATCTAGAGCCAACTGATAAATCTAGACCGTTTGCCCTGCATGCCAACCAAAGTCACACAACCCACCAATACGCAGAATGTAGGGGGTGGGGTGTGGAGCATTCTGCTGATTAACTGAATTCCTCACCTGGAAACCATTTGTTTTGGCTTGATGTATATACACAATACATGTCTGTCCAAAAAGAATCAATTTCCTTAAAATTTATGAGTCATTTCTTCTATTCCCTTACCCATTTTCATTTTTCTCTGTCCAATTTCTGGGGCAAATCTAAGCCTATATTTAAAAAGAGCTGAGAAATGAAAACATATAGCCCCAGATATAAAAATCATTCAAATGAATTCAGAGTTTATTTTAATTACATTTAATCAGACTACTTGGGGACAGATGCTATTATATCAACTGATGAAAGGGGAAAAAGGCTATTCAACTTCTATTTTGTTCTTTTCTTTTCTCCATTAGAGAAATTATCTTCAAACCAGGAAGGCTAGACTAACCATGAGTAGGAGACAGCTAAAGCCCCCAATAGGAAGAAAGCTAGCTAGAGGACTCCTCACCAGACTCAGTGCATCCGAGGGACTAGCACCTTAGAAACTGCAGCCTTGAAACCAAAGGTGTGTGCAGGTGCTACTGAAGAATCCACCCTTTCTCTGAAAAATGATGAAAGATGAGTCAGGTGACAGAATACCGAGAATGTGCAAACACTGACCTGGTTTTTGTTTTTGTTTTTTGGGTTTTTTTTTTTGGAAACAGGAGAAACCAAACCCTTTAAAACAGAGATTTGCTCCCTGACAAAAATCCCATCATAGATTATTTACAGGTAATTTATTCTTTACATTGAAATGATTGGTGAGTTGTTGTTAAAGAAATTGAAAATAATCGAGAGTCAGGATAAGATCCCCTTAGAATTGGGCAGAACAAATCTCATTTTCCTTTGGGTACAATCGGTGGTCTGGAAAATCAAGGAACTAAAAGACTAAATAAATATGTTATCTCAGGAAAATATGTAGCTTAGAGTTGATTATATTTTGGAGGCTGATAAACTCAACCAAATTACTGCTGGTTAATGCAGCAATGTCAAAATTGTCATTCAACATGCCCCCTGTCCATATGCCTTCATTGCATTATGCAATGTCTAGAAATCAATCCTGAATATTCATTGGAAGGACGGATGCTGAAGCTGAAGCTCCTAATATTTTGGCCACCTGACTTGAAGCGTTGACTCATTGGAAAAGACCCTGATGCTGGGAAAGATTGAAGGCAGGAGGAGACGGGGCAACAGAGGAGGAGATGGTTGGATGGCATCATTGACTCAATGGACATGAGTTTGAGCAAGCTCTGGGAGACGGTGAAGGACAGGGAAGCCTGGCATGCTGCAGTCCATGGTGTTGCAAAGAGCTAGACATGGCTGAGTGACTGAACAATAAAACTCTGTGTTTTGTGAAGCCTTCTCAAGATTTCTTTTCTTTATCAAATACTTTCCATCAGATCTTCAGAATCTTCTTCCTCAGGATCTGTGGGTTTATCAGGGTGCCAGACTGTCAGTGCTGACACGGAGGACGTCCTGAGTGAACTGGGGTGAGTCTGTCACTGTAACCTAAGGAATCCTTTCCTCCTCATTTGCTGTTATAAAAAACCAATAAAAGTTAATAATCCTCCAAAAACTGAAGTTTAGTATTTTGTGAGTTCCTTAAGTAGCTTTGTTAAATCTAAGTGAGAAATAGATTTAAGGGCCTAGATCTGATAGATAACGTGCCTGATGAACTATGGAATGAGGTTCGTGACATTGTACAGGAGACAGGGATCAAGACCATCCCCATGGAAAAGAAATGCAAAAAAGCAAAATGGCTGTCTGGGGAGGCCTTACAAATACCTGTGAAAAGAAGAGAAGCTAAAAGCAAAGGAGAAAAGGAAAGATATAAGCATCTGAATGCAGAGTTCCAAAGAATAGCAAGAAGAGATAAGAAAGCCTTCCTCAGCCATCAGTGCAAAGAAATAGAGGAAAACAACAGAATGGGAAAGACTAGAGCTCTCTTCAAGAAAATTAGAGATACCAAGGGAACATTTCATGCAAAGATGGGCTCGATAAAGGACAGAAATGGTATGGACCTAACAGAAGCAGAAGATATTAAGAAGAGGTGGCAAGAATACACAGAAGAACTGTACAAAAAAGGTCTTCATGACCCAGATAATCACAATGGTGTGATCACTGACCTAGAAACAGACATCCTGGAATGTGAAGTCAAGTGGGCCTTAGAAAGCATCACTATGAACAAAGCTAGTGGAGGTGATGGAATTCCAGTTGAGCTATTTCAAATCCTGAAAGATGATGCTGTGAAAGTGCTGCACTCAACATGCCAGCAAATTTGGAAAACTCAGCATTGGCCACAGGACTGGAAAAGGTCAGTTTTCATTCCAATCCCAAAGAAAGGCAATGCCAAAGAATGCTCAAAGTACCGCACAATTGCACTCATCTCACACGCTAGTAAAGTAATGCTCAAAATTCTCCAAGCCAGGCTTCCGCAATATGTGAACCCTGAAATTCCAGATGTTCAAGCTGGTTTTAGAAAAGGCAGAGGAACCAGAGATCAAATTGCCAACATCCGCTGGATCATGGAAAAAGCAAGAGAGTTCCAGAAAAACATCTATTTCTGCTTTATTGACTATGCCAAAGCCTTTGACTGTGTGGATCACAATAAACTGTGGAAAATTCTTCAAGAGATGGGAATACCAGACCACCTGATCT
>NW_011494752.1:13326296-13328240 GCF_000754665.1 Bison bison bison
CACTCTGCTTATTTAACTTATATGCAGAGGAGTACATCATGAGAAATGCTGGACTGGAAGAAGTGCAAGCTGGAATCAAGATTGCTGGGAGAAATATCAATAACCTCAGATATGCAGATGACACCACCCTTATGGCAGAAAGTGAAGAGGAACTCAAAAGCCTCTTGATGAAAGTGAAAGTGCAGATGGTGACTGCAGCCATGAAATTAAAAGACGCTTACTCCTTGGAAGGAAAGTTATGACCAACCTAGATAGCATATTCAAAAGCAGAGACATACTTTGCCAACAAAGGTCCGTCTAGTCAAGGCTATGGCTTTTCCTGTGGTCATGTATGGATGTGAGAGTTGGATTGTGAAGAAGGCTGAGCGCCGAAGAATTGATGCTTTTGAACTGTGGTGTTGGAGAAGACTCTTGAGAGTCCCTTGGACTGCAAGGAGATCCAACCAGTCCATTCTGAAGGAGATCAGCCCTGGGATTTCTTTGGAAGGAATGATGCTAAAGCTGAAGCTCCAGTACTTTGGCCACCTCATGTGAAGAGTTGACTCATTGGAAAAGACTTTGATGCTGGGAGGGATTGGGGGCAGGAGAAGAAGGGGACAGCAGAGGATGAGATGGCTGGATGAGTCTGAGTGAACTCCGGGAGTTGGTGATGGACAGGGAGGCCTGGCGTGCTGTGATTCATGGGGTCACAAAGAGTCGGACGACTGAACTGAACTAAGTAGCTTTGTTAGGGGAAAAAAAAGAGCTATTTGTTTAATTTACCATGTGTTTCAAAACAACTCTAGAGGGCTATTATCATTCCCCAGTCCAAAACTGACCTGGCACATACGAAATTTAGGGTTTCCCGGGTGGTTCAGTGGTAAGGAATCTGCCTGACAATGCGGGAGATATAGGTTCCATCCCTGGGTCAGAACCCCTGGAAGAGGGCATGACAACCCACTCCAGTATTCTTGCCTGGAAAACTCCATGGACAGAGGAGCCTGGCGGGCTACAGTCCATGTGGTTGCAAAGAGTTGAACATGACTGAACACACACACACATACAAAATTTAAGGCATTACGCTTTATTATCAGTTTAATAGCTCTTCCTCTACACTTTAGTTATTGCTAAAAGATGCACAAGTTTGTTGGGGTTGTACTATACCAAGCCCAGGTAAATCATGGATCCAGTCTACTGGGAAGGTTTTGTAAAAAGTTGTTTCTTCAATGAACCACTGGGAACTTCCCTGGTGGTCCAGTGGTTAAGAATCTGCCTTGCAATGCAGAGGACATGAGTTTGATCCCTGGATGGGGAACTAAGATCTCACATGCCATGGGTCAACTAAGCCCCACCACTACTGAGCCCCTGCACACCACAATGAAAGGTCCTGCATGATACAACTAAGACCCGACAGAGCAAAATAAAATAAATATATATATTTTAAAGTGAACCATTGGAGGAAAAGGTCTTTTGTTTGTTTTTTCTTCTACCTTGGCTTTCTCTGTTTCTCCCAGCCTCTGCCTCCTACCTGTGAAAATAGTCATGCTGCTCATAGCTGCATCAGCCATTTCGTAAGCGCTTAAATGACAAGCCACATGCTGGGGTTGGCAGAGCAGAAAGATAGAAAGAGTTTGGGGCTTGTCAAGATGGTTGAGCAGCTGAATCAGTCCTGGGCTTCCCACCGGCAGACTCTGTGCTCTGAGATAACCACGTGTCTTCAGGCATCAACCTCTGTAAACCAGGCAGCCTGTGATTTGCAGCCAAAACCACTCCTAGCTTACAAAGGCCCCCAACCCTACCGAGCAGACCCATGACTCAAGTAACTCCCATGTAGAACTTGACTTCACCGGTTCTAAGTGCTGGACTCCATCCTTCCTCAAGGCTATTGTCTGTTTTCTGTTTTCAATAATAAGATTATTTCAAGTTCTGTATTTGATCTATGCATTTGGTAAAATATTTTCTGCA
>NW_011494752.1:13328340-13352069 GCF_000754665.1 Bison bison bison
CATATTTATCATAAGGGAAGCAATCGCTTCATAGGGATACCAAGGAAAGTGTCATCAGACATGATACTTAATGTATTGATAACAATCAGTTCCAAACAAAGAATCAGTTCTTCCATGGAATTACTACTATGTGGTGGGATAGTCACTAAGTCATGTCTGATTCTTTTGTGACCCCAGGGACTGTAGGCTGCCAGGCTCATCTGTGCATGGGATTTCTCAGGAAAGAACACTGGAGTGGGTTGCCATTTCCTTGTCCAGGGGATCTTATTGACCTAGGGACTGAATGTGTATCTCCTGCATTGCAGACAGGAGCCACTAGGGAAGCCCCAGTAACTGGAATGTGTGTGCTTGAATGAAGTTTATGCTTCAGTCATGTCCGACTCTTTGTGACCCCATGGACTATAGACCACCAGACTCCTCTGTCCATGGGATTTTCCAGGCAAGAATACTGGAGTGGATTGTCATTTCCTCCTCCAGGGGATCTTCCCAGGGATCGAACCCCTGTCTATTATGTCTCCTGCGTTAGCAGATGGGTTCTTTACCACTAGCGCCACCTGGGGAGCCCAATAACTAGAATACATAAAGTTTAAATGCATGCAATGAAATCACAGATCCAGCCATAGCAATTGTGCACTAGCAGGGAATGTACTTGTAAAGATAAGTTACATCCACTTTTAAAGAATTAAATCAGAACAGACCAAAACAAGGAAAAAAAAAAAAAAAACTATCATATGAACCAAGCAAACCCCCCAAGGTTGACAAAAACAAGGCTTGCCAGTTTATACCAACTCTTTGCAAAAAGTTCCATGGTTCATTTTTCTGACAGCTGGTACAATAGAGACTTACTCTGAATGGGAGGGAGGAGGTGGTTTCCATCTGTGGTCATTACCTGATCTCGCTCATTTCAACTGCCAAGACTAACTCCATGGGGCACTTATTTTTTTTTCCTTTTGATTTTTAAAAATCATTTATTATAGAACATTTCAAACCCAGAGAAGAGCGCACACATTCATGTACTCAGTGCTGATATTTGACAAATGTTAGCATTTTGCCATTTGCTTTGGGTGTTTTAAAAATAAAACTTTACAGAAACTCGAAAGTATCTGTGAGGATCCCACACAATCCTGTCTCCTTATTTTTAAAAAATTTGTTTTTCATGGTGCCTGTCTTTGCAAAAGGAGACCACCTGCATGTCTCATATTCAAGAAGCTGCCATATAGAAATCTGTCTTCATAACACACTTTAGTGAGTAGAATGAAGCAGACCTGCTGCTTGGCCTCTGCGACTCCCTTGGCCCCCTTGGAATACCTGATAATCCACATTTTTTCGTAACTGCCCAAGTCATTAAGACCACCGCTTTCTTTCTTTGTCTCAGCAACCTGCCAACTAACGGTGGGTCTGGCAAGTTTTAAGTGACTATTCAGATTCCTAAAAACAATGCCTAAGGCAACTCTCAAAGCTAGTTAAGATTCTGCTTGCCGATGTCAAGGTGTGTGCTCTGGGGGGTGGGCGTCCAAGCAATTCTCCAGCTCCAGGTAAGTGTCCTGCAATTCAACTCAGTTCCAACACTGTCCACGTGGAGATGGCATCAGATCCCACAGTTCAGTCCTACCTGAACTGTAAGACTGCCAAGGGCATCAGAGGGCTTTCCAGGTGGCTCAATGGGTAAAGAATCTGCCTGTGATGCAGGTTCCACCCTTGGGTCGGAGGGTTCCCTTGAAGAAGGTAATGACAACCCACTCCAGTATTCTTGCCTGGAGAATCCCATGGACAGAGGAGCCTGGAAGGCTACAGTCCATGGGGCTACAAAGAGTTGGACATGACTGACCATGCGTGCACAAAGGCGTTAGTGGTGACCCTCCTCACCCACCCTGTTTCTTTGGGGAATACTTTTAATTACATGCTTGTTACCTTCCCAGAGCCATGCAGGTTGTAAAGTGTCCTCTGAAGGACCTGGAGACTTAGGGTTTGGTTTTTTTTTTGGTCTTTAAAAATTTTTTTCTTTGGTCCTTTGGGTGGATCCACTTTGGGTGGATCAATGAGGGACCATTTGGAGAAGCACCACCACTAGTACACGAATATAGGTAGATGATAGATAGAATATAGAAGATAGAGAGCTTTCTCTCTATAACATTTCATAACTCTGTCTCTGTCTCTCTCTACATACACCCATACCCACAGAAACAGGGCATGACTCTGGTAAGAGACAAGCATAAACTGGGCCCACGAGGATGAAGAGAAACCCACAGCAGTGCTCTTGGTCTCTGAGCTGGGTTGGGTGGATATCTGCAGAAGCCGGATCACTACCAGGGAACCAAGTACTCACCCTTGGCCCAGGAGCCGGCAAAGCTGCACAGGGTCCAGGGAGGGAAGAACAGCTATGTCCCCAAGCCTCCAGAGCTACAGGGACATATCTCTGTGACAGAGAATTGGTAGACCTGATTTTCGCAGGTAGAAGATGTCCTAATCAGAAAATTGACCCTTCTGGCTGATGTCTTTTTTCAAAAAGAAGGGCTACAGACCCGGATTCAAAGTTGTTAATTTCATGAGTGCATGTTATGTGCCAAATGCTGGGCTGAACATTTCCTATAGAACAGCCTCCTCGCTGGCCTCCCTGCCTCCACTCTCAGGCCTCTACCACCCACCCTCCACAGTGATTTAAAAACATCAATCAGATTGTGCTCCACTGCTGAACCCCACCCCCACCCCGCGGCAAGGCCCCCCTTTATGCATGAAACAAAGTCCAGGCCACTTCCGCTGGGGCCAGAGCTTGGCCAGAACCTCTGGCCCTCCTTCTCCTACTCTCTTTCCATGGATTCATTTCCATTAATTCATTTTAATTATTCTAGAATTTCATCTAAATAACATCACCAAGCCATTCTTTTGCCTGACTATTTTGCTCCTTTGTTGTCTCCAAAAGTAGCTCATTCCTCTTTTCTGAAATAGGTTGTGTAAACTTGGTCTTATTTCTTCCCTGAGTATTCAGTGAAATTTTGTGGTGAAGCCACTTGGGACTGAAGTTTTCCTTATGTTGAAATTTTAGGTTATCAGTTTAGGCTTTTTGGTAGACAGAAGGCTGTTGTGTGACAGTTTCATTGATTAAAAGTTTTTCAAGGAACTGGCCCATTTCATCTGCATTGTCAATTTTGTTGACTTCAAGCTATTCATAGCATCCCATTTTAATTCTTTTGATACTTATACAATCTGTAATGATAATCCCAGTCTTATGTCTGATATTGATTGTCATTAATTAATCATTAATGATTAAGAGTCATTCTCTCTTTTTTCTTAATCAGCCTTGTTTGGGGATTTAACAGTTTTGTTAATCTTTTGATCAAAAGATCTAACTTTCAGCTTTATTGTTTTCCAATTTCATTGTTTTCTGCTCTGACCTCAATTACTCCTTTCCTTATACTTATTTTCAGTCTATTTTCCAAGCTTTTATGTCATTTCTGAGAGTGGGTGATAGAGCCTCAATGGGGCTCGTGATTGAAATGGCTCATTATGTTGACCTTGCAAACAAAGAATAAAGTCACAGTGACCCTTGAGACTGACCAAGTTGCCCAAACAACTTTGTTTTCCTTCTGGCATCTACCTTCTCAAAGCTAAGAGGGCACTAGATTCCAGACCTCCGGCTATGTAATCACAGGACTCAGCTACAGGCTTAAAACTTCACCATCCCTTCAGAGAATTTTTCATTGGTGGGGTATAAGAAAGACCCTGTCAGAAAAGGGGGACACTGGTTCTTCTCAAGGGCCAGTCACCCTCTCATTCTCCCTCTAATAAATTTCTTTTTCTTGCCTGACTGCCCGGCTCACTCTTTTTCTCCTCAATCGTCTTACAGTGGACACTTAGTTATTTGAGACCTTTCTTCATGTCTTATATAAGTGGTTTTTTTTTTTAGAAGACTTTTTAAAAAAAAAAAAATTTATTTATTTGGCTGTGCTGGGTTTAGTTGTGGCATGCAGGCTTTTTAGTTGGAGCTTGTGGGATCTTAGTTCCCTGACTGGGGATCAAGCCCCTGTGCTCCCTGCATTCAGAGCTCAGAGTCTCAGCCACTGGACCACCACAGAAGTCCCTAATATAAGCATTTAAAGCAATAGATTTCCCTCCAGAAAGACCTGTAATGAGGGACAGAGAAAGGAAAGCTGAAGTAGTGAGTTCTTAGGGTAAGCAAAAAGGAAGGGCACTCAGGCCAGCAGTGGAAGGATTCAATTTGTGCTAGAGGTGAAATGCATTCTTCTTCACAAAAGAAAGAGAAAAGGAAAAGGTGGGTAAAAATAAAGACTGACAGATTGGCTGATGGGAAATTGAGAGCATTTTTGCCTAACTGCTTACATTTTCTCAGTAAGCACAGGAGCTCACCAACAGAGAGTGTGGGAGAGGAGAGGGTGGGGAAGTTGTGAGCAATAGGGAAACTATGGAATAGTTATCTCAGGGTGCGGAGAAGGGCACTCAGCAGAGAAGGGGAACACAGGCATCAGCCCCCTCCCCCTGCCCAGGGCTCCCGTGGGGATAACAGCTGTGACTTTTAGAGCAAAGACGGTAGCCAGGATTTGTGATTTTTTTACACAAAGTTCAGCTGTTCTCATGATGGAGTGGAGAAGGCAGAAACATGTGGGTTCCACTACAGCTGGAATTTACCAAGAGAGCAAGACAGTGAGCTGAGGGGAGAGGTCAAGGGATCGAGAATATTTGCAAAGCCGAGACTATTCAACTAATGAACTGTGGTTTTGTACCTGGGTGATTAGAAAAGTGAGGATAAGATTTTAGAGTGCTCATGAAATAAAAGGTTTGTAGTGCCAGAGTAAAAGACCCATAAATGTGGATCAAAGGCTGAACTCAAAGTTTGAGTTCTGAAGGAGATATGGTTCCTGGGGGTGACAAGGACTAGGTGTGATGTGAAGTTGAAAAATACCTTTGGAGGTGATGACTCAAGGGACTGAGAGGCAGGCCAGGGTGCTGTTCAGGCTGCTGCCATGGATGTTCCTCTCATGAAGAAGGTTGGCAGGGTAGTGGGGACCGAAAGAGTGTGACGTGACGCCTTCAGTGAATGATGGGGCCTGGCCGGCAGGCCAAACAGATGGCAGGGATGAGAAGGGAGAAAGAGTAAGACATCCGCGCAGCCTGAGCTTGGAATAAGAAAGGATTTTTGCAGAAGGGAGAGGAGCACATGGTCCGGAGGTGGCCATGGTGAATTAGGAAGGCAGAGAAATTACTTCCTGACCCCAAGGTCCTCAGATTGTGAGAGAAAACTCAGCTCCTGCTTGGGCGGCCTTCAGAGATACCAGGATCTTTAGAGGGTGTCCAGCATCAGATAAGGAATGTTTCAAGAGAAGACTGAAGTTAGAGGGGAGATGGTTGGTCTTAGAGTGGGTGTTTCAGAAAACAAAGCAACAGGGTGTAGGCAAAGCATGGGGGTGGAGACTTTAAGGATGGAAGCATGTTGTGATGACCTGGTTCTCAAACTTTACTCAGCATCCAAGTCACCTGCAGGGGGTGTTAAAAACACAGAGGGGTTTATCCTCCCCCACATTTCTGACTCAAGAAGTCGGAGGTGAACCTATCATTTTTTAAAAAACGAAAATAAATTTTATTTCTTTGTCTGCACCGGGTCTTAATTGCAGCATGTGGGATCTAGTTCCCAGACCAAGGATTGAACCCTAGCCCCTTGCGTTGGGAGGGAGTAGTCTTAGCCACTGGATCATCAGGGAAATCCCTACAATCTGCATTTATGTTTGTAGGTGATGCTAATGCTGCTGGTCCTGGAGCTACATGTTGAGAACCATGACACTAATGTGCTCTTACATCAAAAATTCTGTAATTCAAGGTAATTTGTGTGTCTGTTGTGTTTTTATTGGGGGTTCAGAACATGGATTACAGAACTCATCTTCAACTCCAGCTCTCCACTGATCTACCATGTGACCTTGCTAGTCCTCAGTCTCCACATCTGTAAAATGGGGAGAATGATAGTATCCACTTCATGGGGCAAGCTATGGTGATCAAATGAATATTTGATATGATTTGTAAAGCAATACAAATGATATTGTAAAGCATGCACGAATGCCATAAAAGCACTAGCTTTTATTTAAGATCTTTATCAGTTCTTAGGAAAACTAAGAAAAACTTTCTCAAAAAAAAGAGGAAGAACTAGAGGTCCTTAAAACAGAGGGAGTTATATTCAGGGAATTGGTTATGCAGGTGATAGAAGAGCTGGCATGCCAAGATTAGCATCAGTGAAGGTCACTGCTACCTTAGGTAATGTTGGGGGATGGTGGCATGCAAGAACATGTTTCCAGAGCTCAGAGACTGGGGCATCGTGGGGGCCGTCCAGTGGGAGCAGAGTAGGGGGGAAGGCGGGAATAGGTGGGTCAGCATGCAGTCCAGGAACCTACTCATAGATCCCAGTTAGGGACAAAAAGAGCAAAAGGAAAACTCTTCCTGCAGAATCCTATAATCCTAGTTAAGTGATTTGTTTCAGCTCGAGTGTAGTTCAGGCAATCCCCATTCATTTCCCTCTTGGAACGAGGAACTCGGAAACAGCATTTTGAGCAGACACCAAGAGAACATCTCCTCCCACGTACAATCTGTCCCTAGCCTCGGATCTGCAAAGAAGTCTTCGTTAGACCCCCAAACGCATACCCGCATCCTCCTGGGACTCTGAGAGTGTGTGCTGGGGCTCCCAGCGGGAGGCCCTCGCTGGACGTGGAAGAGGCCAAAAGGTGCTCAGTGAGATGTGGCACAGGAAACCCACCCAAGGACAACGGGGAAAGAGACAGATTCGGGATGTGTCTGGGGTTGGGGGAATTGCAAGTGTCTATCTCGCTGGCTTTCTTGAATCTGCCTCAGGAAGATCATTTCTCCCTGGAGGGCTCTGCTGTATTTCACGAGCAAAGTGCCCCTTGTGTCATTATGATGAGTCACCATCACAGGCAGCGTGGCATCTTTTATAGAGGCCATCATTCCTGATGCTAGAGGCTCGTGTCAGAAAACAGAGCCGTGAGAATGGCACTTGGAGAAATGAAGACGTTGGCATTGAGAACACTGTCCTCATGGTTGTTGATGTTGTTCAGTTGCTAAGTCATGTCTCACTGTATGCCACCCCATGGACTGCAGCACACCAGGCTCCTCTGTCCTCCACTGTCTCCTGAAGTTTGCTCAAATTCATGCCCATTAAGTCAGTGATGCTTTCTAACCATCTCATCCTCTGCTGCCTCCTTCTCCTTTTGTCTTCAATCTTTCCCAATATCAGGGTCTTTTCCTCATGGGCAGCTGCCCAGGAACCTGAGTGAGCTGGATCTGGATCTGGAATTGGGTAGACCTCTGGGTATGATCCACAGGGTCGCTGAGAGTCGGACACGACTGAGCGACTTCACTTTCACTTTTCATTTTCATGCACTGGAGAAGGAAATGGCAACCCACTCCAGTGTTCTTGCCTGGAGAATCCCAGGGACGGGGGAACCTGGTGGGCTGCCAGACATCTATGGGGTCGCACAGAGTCGGACACGACTGAAGCGACTTAGCAGCAGCAGCAGCAGCTGGGTATGATCCAGACCAGACAGGGGTCAGGAGGTCAGAACAAAGGATCATGTGGGGCATGTGGGCATTTGACACATGGATGAACACACACTGGGGGCACTAATAAAGCATGTGATCGGAGGGTTGGACCTATCCGCTTCCCATTCCTTCTCCATCCTGACCTTCTGGGAGAGGAGAGGGGCTGGAGTTCAATTACCTAATAGACAGTGGTTTAACCAATCATCCCCATGTAAAGAAGCCTCTGTGAAAAATCTGAATGGAGGGTTTTGGAGAGCTTCCAGCTTGGTGAATTGTGGAGGTTTCGGGAGGGCGTGAGAGCAGAGAGGGTGTGGACTCTTCGGCCCTTCCCACACATCTTGCTCTCTGTCTCTCTTCCATCTGATTGTTCCTGACTTACATCCTTTGAAATAAACCAGAAATCTAGTAGGCAAGGGCTTCCCAGGTGGCTCAGTGGTAAAAAAAAAAAAAAAAATGCCTGCCAATGCAGGAGACACAGGTTCGATCCCTGGGTCGGGAAGATCCGCTGGAGAAGGAACTGGCAGCCCACTCTAGTATTCTTGCCTGGAGAAGCTCATGGACAGAGGATCCTGGAGGGCTACAGTCCATGGGGGTCAAGAAGAGTCAAACAGGACTTAGTGACCAAACAACAATAACAGCTAGTAGGCAAACTGTCTTCCTGAGTCTGTGAACCGTTCTAGAGAGGACTGTACCCTGGGAGGAATTTATGGGAACCTGTGATGTATAGCTAGTTCGTGACAAACATGACTTGCAAAAGGATCCGAAGTAAGAGCAGTCTTTGGGGACTGAGCCCTTAACCTGTGGACTTTGTGCAAAGTCCAGATAGATAGCTTCTGAATTGAGTTAGATTGGTGTCAGAGAATTGGAGGATTGCTTAGTGTGGGAAAAACCTACCCACATTTGGTAGGTCTGCCAAGCCAGAGGTAATTGAGGGTCTACTGTGAGCAGACAGAACACAGAGGAGTTTTCTCTTTATGTGTCTCTTTACAACAATGGAAAATTCTGTTTGGCTCGTGTTTTTAAAGATCTCTAAATTTCTTTTTTTTTTTTGATTATGGGAATTTATTTTGTTTTTTTAAATTTATTTATTTTAATTAGAGGCTAATTACTTTACAATATTGTATTGGTTTTGCCATACATCAACATAAATCCGCCACGGGTGTACACATGTTCCCAATCCCGAACCCCCCTCCCACCTCCTTCCCCATACCATCCCTCTGGGTCATCCCAGTGCACCAGCCCCAAGCATCCTGTATCCTGCATCAAACCTGGACTGGCAATTCGTTTCTTGTATGATATTATACAAGTATTTCTAACCAGCATCTCGTCTATCCTGTAATGTGTTGTGAAAGTACTTTCTTTCACTCCATAGATTCTGGAATCAACCTTGTCCTTAAAGAGACTAGACAGAGGAATCCCTTCTCAGTATTTCTTTAAATCCCATCCGTTTTATTTTTGCTCATCTCTCCAGGCCCTTCATCTTCCCCTGTGATGGAGCTGCTGGCTGGAAACAGTGGAAACAGTTTCCTGCACTTGGAAGCAGTGACAGACTTTATTTTCTTGGGCTCCAAAATCACTGTGGATGGTGACTGCAGCCATGAAATTAAAAGACAGTTGTCCCTTAGAAGAAAAGCAACGACAAACCTAGACAGTATATTAAAAAGCAGAGACATTACTTTGCCTACAAAGGCCCATATAGTCAAAGCTATGGTTTTTCCAGTAATCACGTAGGGATGTGAGAGCTGGACAATAAAAAAGGCTGAGCACTGAAGAAGTGATGCCTTCAAACTATGGTGCTGGAGAAGACTCTTGAGAATCCCTTGGACAGCAAGATCAAACCAGTCAATCCTAAAGGAAATCAACCCTGAATACTCACTGGAAGGACTGATGCTGAAGCTGAAGCGCCAATATTTTGATCACCTGATGCGAAGAACCTTCTCATTGGAAAAGACCCTGATGCTGGGAAAGATTGAAGGCAGGAGGAGAAGGGGACGACAGAGGATGAGATGGTTGAATGGAATCACAACTCACTTGACATGAGTGTGAGCAAACTCTAGAAGATGGTGAAGGACAGGGAAGCCTGGCATGCTGCAGTCCATGGGGTCACAGAGTCAGACACAACTGAACGACTGGCAACAACAACCGCACTTGGATGGTCTAAGTTTCCTGTACTTGGTCCTAGGTGACCATGGCTGGCTACAACTAGACCACCTCACAGCATCCTGGACCTCCACGGCTCCATGCCCTGTCTCCCTACATATATTGATCTTAATTCTGAGGCTGCTATTTTTAAAACTGGATGTGTTGCCTGTAAGTTGCATACATTATCAGTGTTTTTAGGCAATGGCATGGCCACCAGTGGATTCCGGCGCCCAGTTGGTACCAACACTGGGCTGCCTTGGTTCTTCCCTAACCCACTGGGGCAGAGCAGACGCTGAACCCGCCCTCTGCCTTCCTATGCAGCTCGTGATGGCTTTCACGTGGATGCTGTCCCTAATTTTATAATCTTTCTCTGCTCGACTCTGGGCTTTCTCATTTGACCACATTTTTCTCTCCACACACAGAAGCCTTCTTGCACAACCCCCCTCCAAAAAAACAGTACTTATAACTGCCTCTCCTGAGACCAATGGAATTCCCAGGTGGCTCAGTAGTAAAGAATCAGCCTGCCAATGCAGGAGACACAGTTCAATCCCAGGTTGGGGAAGATCCCCTGGAGGAGGAAATGGCAATCCACTCCAGCATTCTCGCCTGGAAAATCCCATGGACAGAGGAGCCTGGTGGACTACTGTCCATAGGGTTGCAAAGAGTCAGACATGACTGAGCAAGTAACACACACACACAAGGGACAAGCTGGACACAACTGAGCATGTGCACACCCGAGACCAATACTGTAACCTCATATCCAGTTCACTGTCTCCTTTTCCATTTCTCTGTCTGCTTCATTCTACTCTTGCCCTGAGCCCATCCTCCCCTCTGAACATGGGCCATTTCTCCAAATATGCCAAGCTGGTCATAAACCCCTTCCTGCCTGTATAATCTGAGCCTCCTCTTTCTCTGCCTGTTATTAGCTTCTTTATCCGGGAGCACATCCCATTTATTATTAAATTTCATTTATACAGAAAAGAAACAACAATCAGATGTGTAAAAAAATCTGAGTTTGGCGCCAGAAGGCTTTTGAGCTAATGGATCTCAGCCTACATTGAAGGAACAACCTAGTGAGCAATGCACAGAGGTCATCCTTGGCCCATTCATATCACAGAGGGCCAAGACGATCGCTTCCTGGCTCTGTCACCTTGGAAGATTTCCTCAATGTCTGTGAGGCATGGGTTTCTTCGTCCATTGATGGGAGGCAACTACCTTGAATATCTACTGAAAATTAAAATCAAAGATCCAAACCCAAGAATTTAAAGCAACTTCACAGCTACTCATTTTTTTTCTTTTTAAAGTTAAATTATAACTGACGTACAATATTATATTAGTTTCAGGTGTAGAGGTTTTAGAAGTGCTGGCTAAGGGCTGCACCTCTGTGATATTTTCTCCGTGATATTTCTAAGACCCCTATCAGAGGTGAGCACTCCTTCCTGAAAATTTTTAGAGCACTTTGCCCCTTTGTCAAATTCCCTTTCTTATTGCAGTAGTTTGTGCATCACCCCGTGGGAGTGAAAGCTCTAATAGCATCATCATCATCACCATCGTGGATCTTTAAATCCTCGGGGAACCTAGCCCAGTGCCTGAAACACAGTCCCCCGGTGAGTTACTGTTGGACCAGCATGGGTTCCATTCTCTCCCCGTTCTTGTTGGTTTTGTGGTAAGCAGTGCTCAGTCTCATTCTCCCCCACCTCCAAGTCCCCAGCTCTCATAGTCCTGGCAGAGAGGTGGACCTGGTTCTTGAATTAGCGTATCTCCTTGATGCTCTTGACCTGCCCATGTCTGGTGACTGCAAACCTCCACAAAGTCTCCACCTGCCAGAGGAAAACAGCTGTATTTCCATGGAGCCAGAACCCCACGGTTTCTGAAAAGGTGGCTTTGCATTGTGGGCCAGCCAGCACAGGTGATTAAAAAACATTTTTCAGCAGAATCTAGAGCCCTGATGTCCCCAGCCCACCTGCAGGGTTCTCTCCCTACACAGCTTTCTTCCTATTGGCAGGGGAGAGAAAATGAGAAACATGGAAATTTAATATCTTCGCATTATGCAGATCTGATTTAATCAGAGATGAGGGTGAAGTGCAATAAAAACTATAGTTTCATTAAGTTTATGACTTTCACACTGTTATGTCAATTATTCTGTTTCCATGGCCACCAGCAGTAACAGCCTCAGCATGACTGTTCCCCCACAGAAGTGAAAGCAGGAGGAAATGGTAAGAGTCGGGATTGAATTTCTCACTGACAACCTTTTCCTGTTTCTGGAAAGGTTTCTGGAGGTTTCTGGAAAGGAGTAAATCAAGTTGGAAGAGTCTTGAGGGTTCCTTCCCAGTGGAAAACCAGGCAGAGAATGGGAAGCTAGGAGAGAGGCTGTGTGTATCTTTGGGTTTTCATTTGTTCCAAAAAACTCTTAATAGGCCCTTATCTTACTGGAGTGACTCAACCAGGAATATTGCCTTGCATTGAAAATGGAGTATTTCCTGCCATATCAATAAACAAGGATGTCTTGTTTATAAACATGGCCATCAGTGATTCTGTCTCTCTCTATGTAAATTTCTGAACTGGAGGGCACCCAGGAAAAGCAACACCCGCAATCTGCTGACAGCTGCTGCCATTCCCTACTACACTCCCTATGGTGAGAGAGGAACTAAGCTAAGGATGTGAAAAATCAAGTCTCAGGATGCTGGCCGCAGATAGGATGAAAGTCATTCAGTCACGTCCGACTCTTTGTGACCCCATGGACTGTATAGTCCGTGGAATTCTCCAGGCCAGAATACTGGAGTGGGTAGCCTTTCCCTTCTCCAGGGAATCTTCCCAAACCAGGGATTAAACCCAGGTCTCCCACATTGCTAGCAGATTTTTTACCAGTTGAGCCACAAGGGAAGCCCAAGAATACTGGAGTGGGTAGCATATCCCTTCTCCAGCGGATCTTCCCAACCTAGGAATAGAACTGGGGTCTCCTGCAGGTGGATTCTTTACCAGCTGAGCTATGAGGCCCCAGATAACTGGAATGCATATGCAAGGGATGATGTCAGTGAGACTCTTGCATCTTCCCACGCACAGAAAAATGCCAAGTTCTTTAACTTGAGATACCTGATTGTCCTTAATTAACAACAATTTTTTGCTGTTCAGACTACCTGCCCCTTGTTGCAAACTTCTATATATGTTGACTCCCCCCACCATCTCCTTGGAACAGTTCTCTCAGGGTTACTTGAGATGCTGTCTCCCATGCTTGAAGTCCTAAAAATTTCAACCAAATAAAACATAACTTTCAACTTTGGGGTTGTGACTATTTAAGTTGACAGTGCCAAGTAGTCAAGTAGCAAAACGGAAGGGCGAGAGCTTGGCCCATGGCTTGCCAACAGGATGAGCCATCCAGTACCTTGTGTTCTTCTCAAGAATTACAACATGAAGCTAAATTTGTGGAAGAGGGTGGATGGCAGTGGTTCCAATGATAGATTATGTGGCTGCTACACCTTCCAAGTAGTGCATGGGGCATGAGGGCGGAGGAATCACCAAAGCAAAATGTTTACAAGCTGCTGGTGGGAAGTTTGGCTGGTAGATCCCAGCCTACCTGCCTCCACATTGCATGACTCATGGATATTTTCAAGGAGCCAGCGGCGGGGGCGGGGGGTGTGGTGAGGGGGTCAGTTCTATACAGGGGAGGAGAAGACAGTGGCTACTTTTTCAGATGTGACACTGGGCGAGCTGTGCTAGTTACCTGCCCAATCCCCATTCCCATTCCGCCCTTACTCACACACCACCCCACTAAGACTGCTCACCCCTCATGTTCCCTTCCAGCTCCAGGCAGTGATGAGACACATTTCTGGCTGATGACAATTAAATGGAGGGTACAGAAGATAGTAGAAGTGCCTGTATGTGATTTCTGAGGCTAGATTATAAAGATATTGAATTCCTCATCTTGTCTCTCTCTTGGATTATTCACTCTGGAAAATGCCAGCTATAATGATGCAAAACATTAAAGCATCCCCTGAAGAAGACCCCATAATGAAAAACTCCATCCAAAAGCCAGCACTAACTTGCTGTCCACATGAGTGAGCCGTCTTGGACTCAAATCCTTTAACCTCGGTCAGGTTTTCAGAGGATGCAGCCCCGGCTGATGTCTTGACTATGACCTCATAAGAGGTCCTGAGCCAGAAGTAACCTATTAAGCAACTTGTAAATGCCTGACCTAGGAACTATGCCAGATGATACGTGTTTTATTTATTATTTTATGCCTCTAAGCTTTGGAATAATTTGTTTGGGAACAATAGAAAGTTAACATACCACTTATGTTGGTAGTATCAAAGAGTTCCTTATAAGCCTTCATTTCCTTATTTGCAAAATGAGAGCAATTGTGGTACTTACCCTAGTGTGTTAAGAGGATGTTATGAGCTACTACATGCATAGCATTTTTAAACGTGCTTTGCACATAGGAGTGCTCAGTAATAGTAGTGCTTTTATTGATTTAAAAATTTTATCAACATTTTATTGATAAATATTTCCTGACCCTATTGGCCTATGACACTGGCTATTGAAGTGCATTAAGAAACTGACCTCTTGTTTACAGTGAATTTTGTCTACAACAGAAGGAGCATTCATCACAAAATACACAGCCACTAGCTGATTCAGGAATAATCTCAGCTCCAAGGATTCTGGACCAAGAATCTCTGGGAAGATATAAGAAGCAGGGATTCTGCTGGTCCAGTGGCTAGGACTCTGTGCTCCCAATGCAGGGGGCCTGGGTTTGATCTCAAGTTAGGGAACTAGATCCCACATGCCGCAACTAAGACCCAGCACAGGCAAAAAACAAAAAGGATGTAAGAGGCAAAATGCTCAATTGTTTTTGACTTGTTATTATACCTGTATGTGTGCGTAGTCACTCAGTCATGTCCAGCCCTTTGGGATCCCATGGACTATAGCCCACCAGGCTCTTCCAGGCAGGAATACTAGTGTGAGCAGCCATTCCTTTCTCCAGGGGATCTTCCTGTGCCAGGGATTGATCCCAGGTCTACCTGCATTGTAGGCAAATTCTTTACCGTCTGAGCCACCAGGGAAGCAGGCGCCATCAGTCTGCCAGTGCAAGAGAAGTAAGAGACTTGGTTTCAATCACTGGGTTGGGAAGATCCCCTAGAGGAGGGAATGACAACCCATCCCAGTATTCTTGCCTGGAAAAATAGGAAACCTCCTTGTATTATGCCTGTAGAGCGCAGATGAAGCCCTGTGATGGTAGATTAATCCCCTATGAATTCTACCGTATAAAGGTCTGAGACAGCCCAGGAGTTAAATTTTCTTCAGGCTTAAAGAACTGTAGAAAGCAGAAATACCCTGACAAATCTTCACTCACTTTTTAATAAAAAGGACAGTCTTTTGGTTTAATAATGGGCACAGCTAAAATATAACCCTAGGTTTTTATAGACAGCAAATTGCACAGCACAACAACATTTAGCGAGCATTCATTTGGAACTCCTCTTTACAGGGTAATCTGTAATTTAGCTGATTACTGAGAAGTGTTTAAAGAGCTGCCCCCCCTTGTCAACTTAGCTTGTGCAGATACCCAGCTGGCTCCTAGGTGCAGCTTGTCTATGGTTGCCCTTCAGAAGTGCAGTGCTAATTATTTCATTAGCTCTCCTACCCTCAGAATTCCTTAAGAAATTTAAGAGCTCTTAAGATGTCTTTGGCTGTTGAGGCTCCCACCTCACCTGCCCTACGCAGCTTCATGTACAACATGGAGAAATGAATACCTTACTCCCATCTCTACTACAAACTGGCTTCTGAGGACACCCCTCCTTGTGCAGATACCCCCTTCATCATCAAAATTTTGACTCACTAAGACACATACACAATTTGATTCATGAACATGTTGTGATGTGTGTACTCAATTGCTCAGTCCTGTCTGATTCTGTGTGATCCTATGGACCACAGCCCGTCTGGCTCCTCTGTCCATTGGATGATCCCAGGCAAGAATACTGGAGTGGGTCATCATTTCCTCCTCCAGGTCTTCTCCCCAAACCAGGGATCGAACCCACATCTCCTGCATTGGCAGGAGGATTCTTTACCACTGAGCCACCTGGAAGTAATGATACATGTTATAATGCACATCCATAGTAGCATCTCCAGACCTGAAGGTCAGAGACTTCTGCTTGCCATTTACTGGACTGATATTGAGGAGGACAGGAAGGGTGACGAGATAAGTAAAGCCCAAAGGTTCTTGGGTCACCAGGTGCACAGCTCATTGCAGAGCTACAGCTTGACCTTCAAGAAGCCTAATATAGCCTGTGCTTTTGGGCTCTGTGAACCACCTGCTCTCTGATCCACCTCTTACCATGCCATCACAAGACATGGAAACCTGAGATAATGAATTGTCTCTGCACTTGTGGGTACCACACGAGGAGCACCCATCGTGTCATCTTCTGGTGCCAGGAGGTCTGTGCTCTTGTCTCCCCTCTGCTTCTAACCAGCCAGTCATTTACTGCTGAGTTCTTGTTAGCATTTTATGTAGAAACAAAATGGAAACCTCTACCTGCAGTTTCTCAGCTTCTGGTCTGAGTCAGAGGAAGGAGAAAAGCACTCGGATTTAAAAGGCACTACGTGCCAGGCTTTTTATAGATACGATTTCACTTCATCTGGATGCAATCTGCGAGATAAGTGTTTAGTCACTATGTCACAGACGAGAGACTGAGGTTCAGCGTCCAGTCACCTGACTGTTCGCCTCACTCCAGATGGCACAGTCCCAGTTCACTCTGACCACCCAAGACAAGAGTCTTCACAATTCTCCAATTGGAGCTTTTCATATTCTGGTTCTTTAGTGCTCCCATCGCACCTGTGCTCATTTCTTCATTACATCATAGCGTTTTATGATATCCTGCTTGATTATACATATGTCTCACTCCTTCTGGGCAGATACTCTTAACTACCTTTGTGTGACCACGTTTCAGGTACTGCCAAGCACATAGTAAGTGTTCAGTAAACATTTTAAGATGCTGACCTCAAGATCTCCAGCTGGGTCACCAAAGGTTCTATAGGAAGCAGAAACAGTTCAGACTTCTGACAGAACTGGGGAAAGCAGGAAGCAGAAAGGCGTGGAGAGCTGAAGACCAACTTGGGGCTCAGGTTGAGGGTGCAATCCAGGAGCTAGAAAGGGCAATGAATTTGGGCCACCTCCCCCGGCCCCACCAGTCCAGATTCCCTCCTCCACCGTCCAGCACTGGGCCACCGAAATATGATTTCTCCAACCTCGTGCTTGATCCTGAAAGAAGAACTATATACAAAAAAAAATCTTAATGATCCAGATAACCATGATGGTGTGATCACTCACCTAGAGCCAGACATCCTGGAGTCCAAAGTCAAATGGGCCTTAGGAAGCATCACTATGAACAACCCTAGTGGAGGTGATGGAATTCCAGCTGAACTATTTCAAGTCTTAAAAGATGATGCTGTGAAAGTGCTGCACTCAGTATGCCAGCAAATTTGGAAAACTCAGCAATGGTCACAGGACTGGAAAAAGTCAGTTTTTATTCCAATACCAAAGAAAGGCAATGCCAAAGAATGTTCAAACTACCACACAATTGCACTCATCTCACATGCTAGCAAAGTAATGCTCAAAATTCTCCAAGCAAGGCTTCAAAAGTACATGAACCGAGAACTTCCAGATGTTCAAGCTGGATTTAGAAAAGGCAGAGGAACCAGATATCAATGCCAACATCCACTGGATCATAGAAAAAGCAAGAGAGTTCCAGAAAAGCCTACTTCTGCTTTATTGACTATGCCAAAGCCTTTGACTGTGTGGATCACAACAAACTGTGGAAAATTCTTCAAGAGATGGGAATACCAGACCACCTTACCTGCCTCCTGAGTAATCTATATGCAGGTCAAGATGCAACAGTTAGAACCAGACACGGAACAACAGACTGGTTCCAAATTGGGAAAGGAGTATGTCCAGGCTGTATACTGTCATCCTGATTATTTAACTTATATGCAGAGTACATCATGCGAAATGCCAGGCTGGATGAAGCACAAGCTGAAATCCTGGAGAAATTGCCAGGAGAAATATCAATAACCTTAGATATGCAGATGATACCATCCTCATGGCAGAAAGCAAAGAGGAACTGAAGAACCTCTGATGAACGTGAAAGAAGAGAGTGACAAGCTGGCTTAAAACTCAATATTCAAAAAACTAAGATCATGGCATCCGGTCCCATCATTTCATGGCAAATAGATGGGGAAACAATGGAAACAGTGACAGACTTTATTTTGGGGGGCTCCAAAATCACTGTAGATAGTGATTGAAGCCATGAAATTAAAAGACGCTTGCTCCTTTGACGAAAGGAGCATATAAAAAGCAGAGACATTGCTTTGCTAACAAAGGTCTGCCTAGTCAAAGTTATGGTTTTTCCAGTAGTCATGTGTGAATGTGAAAGTTGGACCATAAAGAAAGCTGAACGCTGAAGAATTGATGTTTTTGAACTGTGGCATTTGAGAAGACTCTTGAGTCCCTTGGACTGCAAGATCAAACCAGTCAATCCTAAAGTAAATCAGTCCCGAATATTCATTGGAAGGACTGATGCTAAAGCTGAATCTCCAATACTCTGGCCACCTGATGCAAAGACCTGACTGATTGGAAGAGACCCTGACACTGGGAAAGATTGAAGGCAGGAGGAGAAGGGGACGACAGAGGATGAGATGATTGAATGGCATCGCCGATTTGATGGACATGAGTTTGAGTACATTCCGGGAGTTGGTGACGGACTGGGAAGACTGACGTGCTGCAGTCCATGGGATCACAAAGAGTCAGACACGACTGAATGACTGAAATGAACTGAACTGAACTGACAGATACACAGGCCCAATGTTACAAATGTTCTAGCACTCAATATAGACATATTTCAAGCACTCAGGTCAAGAGGATTACCTTTTCTTATGCTTCATCAATAGCTTAAATCTATGCTTCATTTTACTTAACTTCTTATCTGGATTATGGTTTGTTTTTATGTTTGCTTTCCCTAAAGTCTCTAATGGACTTTCTTTTCTCTTGCTGAGAAAAGAAATACATACTTTCTTTACCATGTTGTTATAACCATCCAGCCACTTAATCATTCTACTGCTTAATTCATTTTGTTCTCTTTCAGGAAAACATTCTTTTTGCAATTCTTTGCGTATTTCTGTTGAATTTTGGCCTGCTGCACAGCTGTCATCCTGGAATGTCTTATTTACATTTCTCCATTTCTTGTTACTTACCTCTTCTTTCTTGGCTTCTACTCATGTTTTTCTGGAGTAAATATTCAGCCTCCTCACAAAGGGACCATAGGAGGTAAATTCTAAGTTTCAGAAGGTTTCAGAATGCCTTTTCCTGTCTGTCTCCACTTGACTGATATTATAATTGACCATAGAATTTAGGTTCAAAGTAATCCCCCCCCAAAAAAACTTTGCCTTCTAACATTGGGTGTTGCCAATAAGAAGTCTGTTAAATGGCTAGCTCGGTTATCTACGACTTTTTTAATACGATGTCTTTAAGAATTGTCTGTGTACCTTCAGTTTTCTGGAGTTTCACATGATAAATATTCATATGGATCTTTCAGGGAACTTACATGATATGTGTCAGTGTGGCTCTTTCTAGAACTTTGCATAATTTGTGTCAGTCTAGATTTTCTTCATTTACTCTAGTCTGCACTAGAAAGGCCCTTGACCTTCTCTTTACAGCCTTGGAAAGGCTGGTACTTCTATGTATGATTGTCTTATTTCCTCCCTTTTCTCCGCAGGTTCTTTGTGGGACTCTATCTACTTGGAAAGTGAGACTCTTGAACCCTCTTTATTCTCAGGCTCCTTATCCTCTCACTCAGATTCTCCACATCTTTGATTTCTTGCTCTGTGGCCTGCCAGGTATCATTAATGGTTTCTAACAGTCCTTTTTTGAGTTTTAAATTGTAGTCACCATGCGTTTGCTTTTCAAGAGCTTTCACATATTTAAAAATACTATTTTTTATAACACACTTTTGTGGTCTCATGATTACAGTATCTTCCCAAATGACTATGAGATTACTCATTGGAGCTATTTTTTTAAGTTTTTTTGTTGTTGTTGTTGTTATTGTTATTGTCGTTGTCTTATTTTTGATACTCATTGTTTTACTGGATCATCTCGGTCTTTCTCTTTAGCGCTGCTTTTTTTATCATGTTTAGTAAATGAGGGACTGGGTTGATTTTTCTAAAGGGCTATCAGTTGCTGCTATTCATATGGGTCATGTTTCCACTGGGTCTGTTCCATGGATGGGAAGGCTAACTGGGAGTGTATGATGGGTCAGACTCGCAGGTGAGCAGGCTGCTATAGCGTGAGCAGGTAAGAAACCATATTTCTCTAGTCCATCCACTTTCTCGATTCTCCTAGATGATTATTTCAAACGTTTCCCTATTTTCTCAAACCTCTGAGCCCTCCTTCCTCATCCTACTATGGGCTGGTGACCTTGTTTCCTTTCTCATTGAGAATAGAGCAGCACAGAAAAGAATATTCATAGGCTTTTCCTAACGTCACTTCTACATACCTGTGGGTTCTCATGCTCTTCACTTACATCTTTTCTCCAGTTTTTATGGATGAGCGTCTACTCCTCAGCTGAGACCAACTCCTCCACTTGTGAAAATCCTGTTGGTGCTAATGTCACTATATATTTAGAATCTGACCACTTCTCACCACCCCCACAGCTACCACCCTTGTCCAAGCCACCATCATGGTTTGTATCAAGAGCCCCTTTTTAGTTTGTGGTTTCTTCCTTATCACTCGGAGCCTATTCTCAGAAGACAGAAGACAACATGATGCTTGTCAAAATTCAATTATAGTGTGGCATTTCTCCATCGAAAAGCCTCCAGGGGCTTGCCATGTCATAGTAAAACCCCCAGTCTTTACTATGGGTGTATGGTGTATGATGATTTAATTCTCCATCACCTCTCTGAGATCATCTTCCACTATTTCCCCCTCATTTACTCCAGTTAGCAGAAGTAGCCTTCCAGCTATTTCTGGAACATTCCTGGTGGATTCCTGCTCTATACCTGCTCTTTGCCCACATGTATGAATGGTTTACTCCTTAACTTTTATCAGATCTTTATTGAAAATTTACTTTTTAAAGATGAGTTTCTTGCATCACGTTGGGGTTTCGGATCCTCACAATATAAACTTTTTTTTTTTTAATTTTAATAGGTAAATGTTTACCACTAGCTTTTATTTTCTTGGAGGATCTTGGCTTGTGTGTTTTCTATGTATTTGTCTTCTGTTTGTATAAATCCTGATTCATTCAGGGGGATAATTAGCATCATCCCACCATTCTGTTTTTTCTGGTCTCTGGTGGGACCACGGAGGTGGTGAGGCGTCTCTTTCCTCCACCCTTACACACCTATCCCCTGGAATGATGACATAGCTCTCAATCTGCCTCTCCCCACTCTAAAGGCAATGAGTAAATTTTGTAGGTGTGCTTCATTTGTCCTTCCTTTTATCCCTTCCCCACCTCAAGTGGTATTTCTGGGAAAAGGATGAACATGGAGGGCTTTCTGATCCCATCATAATGCACCAAGCTAAGTAGAATCTTGGGATCTTCCATCTTCTTTCTCTGATGGCACTTTTAATCTTTTCATTTATATAAATCTTCAATCTTTTTATTATAACTTTTCCATTGTTCCTCCCAAGGTAAGTCTTGTTAGAGAGGTGAGGGAGGGCCTCAGTCTTAGTTTGGGCTTGAAAACAAAAATTTGCCTAACAGCCCAAACACGGGGAAAGAAATGCAGCCTAGATGAGACAGAGTCCAACCTAAACTAAGTGTGTTGAGAAATGGCTTTATCTAAGTTCCTAGTTCTGCATATCGTTCACCTACTGAAATTCTGTCACAAAGCATTCAAGTCATTTGCAGCCTAAAGAGCTGACTTGCCCATCTGACTATATGCTCTCTGTTGTAGTACAGGGGAGTGTAACATGTGATCCAGGCTGCACGAAGGCTGTAAAAAATGACACACCCAGCCTACCCAGATTCTCCCGTCAGTCCGGCTGTGTGACCTTGTGTAAGTTAGACAATCTCTCTGAGCATGGATTAGTTCGATCCATATAATGCAGGTGTTTGCTCCAAAGCCCCTTCCAGCCCTCAGGTTTTAGGTTTCAGGTGTATAAATGTAAAGAGAGATGAGATGGGAGATACCAGCATGTCTCAAAAGACAGCACAACAAATGTGTTTGGAGGAGCCTTTTCAGTGCGTAAAAAAGAGCTTAAAAGGAGCTAGTGATTTCTGCAGCAAGCAGCCCCACCTGCTCTCTACCCTGAGCCACCTGAGTCAGTTCCTGTCGCTGCCAACACATCCCAGTGGGTCCCTTGAATTTCTGGGGGATGTAAAAGAGACATGCACACATTCCAGCCCCTTTCTGCTGACTCTGGGATTGCACAGCAAGCTGCAGCCATTATTTTTATTGCTGATGCCACTTCCTATCGAAACAATTTGGTGCTAATAAGCCCCTATAATAGTAAGCAATGGTTTGGCTGAATAATTGTCACTAAATACCATTCAAGCCTTTGTTGCTTCTTGGGCATATTGCTAATTATTCTGCATCTGAAATAACACCCAGAGGCCCACTGAATGCTAGTAACTAGGGTTTCTTCTTGCTCCTGAAGCCCGACGCTGGGTGTGATTAGGAATGCCAAGTCTCTAATCCAGTAAACAATGGCTTCCTCACAGTCTCAACTTCGACAAAATCATAGCCTTTTGCAAATTGTACCAGAGCTCAGACAAATCAAGGCGTCCGTTTCATGCCAGAATTGTGGAGGAGCGTGGTGTGGGTGAGGGTCTCCTTGGAGCTTCCCAGGAGGGCTTCTAGGGTGAATAGGGAGGTGGCATTTGGGTGGGGGTTGGAGGGAAACTGTGAGGTCTGGCTGGCCCACCTCACAACTGGATGGATGCTACAGTGCCAGCAAGTAAAAGCAAGGCTGGTAATACAGGGGAGTAAATAAACCCTGGGTGCAGGATGGAGGTGGGGAGATTAGAACGTCTGCTTCCAGAGCAGTCTACGCGACTTTGTTTTCACCTGATCGAGGAAGCAGGTGGTTGTGGCTTCCATCCCCTGACATGGTACCACCTGAACCCTCAGTTTCCCCGGGACTCAAGGAGTGTAGTGCCCACTCCTCCTCATTCTCAGGATGCTTCAGCTGGCCAAAGGCCATGCTGGGTCTCACAGGTCTCTGAGCATGCTGGGAACCACAGGGAACTAAGGCAAGATCCCACGGAGGAGCACAGGGTCACGGAATGAACACATGCTGCTATATGTGTCCTCTGGACATCTTACTTCTCAGTTTACATATTTTTTCCCTGAATGGTCTCAAACACTCCTATTACTTTATTTACCATCTGTATGCTGACAGCTTTCCAATCTCTGTCTTTAGCCCAGCTTTCTCTCCTGAACCACAAACTCAAAAACCCAGTTTCTACTCTGTGAGCAAAAATTAAACGCAGTACTGGTGAAGCCACAGGAATCCTTTTAGGGAGTGTTCAGTTCAGTCCAGTTCAGTCGCTCAGTCGTGTCCGACTCTGTGACCCCATGAACCGCAGCATGCCAGGCCTCCCTGTCCATCACCATCTCCTGGAGTTCATTCAAATTCACGTCCATCGAGTCAGTGATGCCATCCAGCCATCTCATCCTCTGTCATCCCCTTCTCCTCCTGCCCCAATCCCTCCCAGCATCAGAGTCTTTTCCAATGAGTCAACTCTTCGCATGAGGTGGCCAAAGTACTGGAGTTTCAGCTTTAGCATCATTCCTTCCAAAGAAATCCCAGGGCTGATCTCCTTCAGAATGGATTGGTTGGATCTCCTTGAGGTCCAAGAGACTCTCAAGAGTCTTCTCCAACACCACAGTTCAAAAGCATCAATTCTTCAGCGCTCAGCTTTCTTCACAGTCCAACTCTCACATCCATACATGACCACTGGAAAAACCATAGCCTTGACTAGATGGACCTTTGTTGGCAAAGTAATGTCTCTGCTTTTGAATATGCTATCTAGGTTGGTCATAACTTT